>NW_024498507.1:160521-686838 GCF_017590055.1 Onychostruthus taczanowskii
CGCTCGCTGCCGCGGGTCCCGCTCCCGGGCTGCGCCCGGCCGGCTAACAGGCCCAGCCGATTGCTCTGTCACGACTTGTGAGGTGCGCTAAATATTGTTAATTTGCCTCTACTGCTGTGTTTGATTTCCGTTTGGGAGCCTGAAAGTGGTGCTTCAGTATTGTGGTTCGCCCTTCTCTCTGTTTTAGTAGGGAACGAACCTATCTTTATTGCTGACTAGTAGAATCTGCAGAACACATCCGGGAATGACAGTTTTTCTGTAGTGTAAGCTGCAGAGGTCTGCTGAATTTCTTTAGCGCTGACATTTGATTCAAGAAGGAGAACATATTTTTCAATCCTTTTAAATTTCAGTAATTTTCTTGCATTGTTTGGAATTGCTTAGGCCTTGTAATTTTTTATGTACATGTTGATTATGTGTGCCTCAAAGTCTTCTTACTCCAACTATTGTCAGATGTGCAACTGCACGAAGATGTGAGGTTCTAACTCAGATAACAGTATTAGAAGTGTTGCAGGGAAACAAGACATTTTCTGCATAGTAAAATCTGAAGGAGACTGAATTTTCTTTTCTTGTTCTTTTTGCCTACTGCTGCTCTGATAATATGCTATTCTTCATAAAAAGAAAAAGCCACGGGATGTAATAATTACTGCTACATATCTGTTCTTTCTTCCCTTTTATAGTGAGATGAAAGCAGAAAGGGCACTTTTACTGTTTGATGGCAAGTGGATTGAACGATCAATTTAAGGACAATAGGAAACATTTTTATGTGGCAGCATGACATCTCTTGACATCTAGCAAAATTAGGTGTATTCTGGACTAGCTAGGGATGTGTCCTGTATTTTACTTAGAAGGCATTCATCTCCACTTTTCATTACTAGCATTTGATGTTTTGCAGTCAGCTAAGGAAAGTCTGCAGCACTAGACTTGCAATGTTTTGGGAATGCAGACCTGGTTCTCAGGTAAAACTGGTTTTGCTTATGGTCTTATCAGCAGCAAGGCACCGAGTTACCCAAACAAGTAAATCCCAGTTATCCTCCAAATGCCAAAGTTTCCAAGAGACTGGCAGGGGGGCAGTAAGCAAATCAAACTGATCACCATCAACAACCATATATGACTGCTGCTGCTCTTTTCTGATGACTCACATAATAGCATTGTTTGGTTCCATTTTTTAGTGAGAACAAACATTGCCTCAGTGAAAGGAAAAAGGAAACAGAAGCAAGCTGATAATGACTGTACTTTCTAAAGGAAAAAAAAGTCAAGATGTCTTTCAAGGATGACTCCTCTTTGGGTACATTGGTTGAGATGCAATCAGTTAGTGCGTCTGAAGTGCACTCAAGATAAATTTAATATAAGTTCATATCAGACCTCGATTTTTTCCCAAACTTGTAAGCATTTACTCAGAGTTTAGACACATCATATCACACCTGAGTCAGACATAAATTAGGCAGAAGTCAAAGATATAAAACTAAAATATTTACAAATTCTATCACAAATTCACATCACTGTGAGTATGTGTATGGTTTGCTTGAAATCAGTTTACCAAGGGGAGAAATATATATATGGAAATATAAAGAGAGGTTAATTTTTTCCCAAACAGGAAGAAGATTAGCTTACTGGGATACATAGTAATATTAATTTTCTTACGACTCATTATATGTAAATATACTTATGCAATAGTTGCTGCACAGGACACATCTACGATATATAGCTTGTCAGGGACTTACAGTTGCGAAAACTATTGCAAAACATCTGCTTTGCTTTACTGGAAAAGTCTGTTCACATTTCAGGGAAAAGTCCCAGAAGAAATGGTGAAAGAAGGAAAAAGTGTATTTTTTGGTGTTTTCTGTGTTGCCTTAAAACAAAAGAGAATAGTAAAACATACCCAAAAAGTTACACTAGAAATAATTTTGTCATAAAATGGAAAGTCTTGAGTCTTGTGTTTCAGGAATAATAAAATCAAATACCCTGAACCAGTGAATGGTTTGGGGCAGTATAAGAATCCACGTGTACAGAGTAATTATGCAGCTGATGATTTCAAGAAAAGAGGACAGTTAGGGCAAAGTGGATTGCCTCTCTCAGATACACAAGAACAAATAGAAAGAATTTTATCAGTGTGCTGGGGAAAGACAACTATTGGTAGCAAGTCCATCTGTTAATAAATCAGGAGGGAGATTGTATTAAAAAGGACTTAGCATGGTTGAAACACTGAATTTCCTTTGTTTTCATCTGAAAAAAATACAAAGTGGATGGAAAAAAAAAATCTAGACATATAAAGGTCACCTGGATTGCACACATGCTTAGGTGTTAAAGATACTGTTTCCTGAATAATTTTCTTCCACTTACATCTGTTTGAAAACAGTGGACAACTGTGGAAGTGCTGAAAGATGGACAGAAAGGAAATATCACATTACTTTTCTAAAACAAGAAGCAGACCAATTCCAGAATTCTGCCCACATCTACAAGTCCCATCTCTCCCCAAAAGGTAGAGCCCATAGGAACACCCCCTTCCTCCTTTATCCTATTATGTCTTTCAGCTCAAGGGTCCACCTCAGCTCCTCAAGCCCAAATTTATCTTAAATTATACATAAGCTTAGGTGTACATACTTACTTGGATCTGCACCACTGAGAAGCAAATTTCTGAATATTTTGAATATTCAGACTGTTGGCAATGGAAAATGAACATACAGCTACATAGGAGATGCTGGAGAAAGAGATGAATGGGATATAAATACTGTTTTCCTTGATATTAAACATCCGGGATTAGCACAGCAAATGCAGATGATCTGAAAACTCATAGAGTGAAAATATATTGGTGCAACGCATCACAGTTTCAAGACTAAAGCCAAAAATCTGCAGCAGTATTAAAAAAAATACAAAAGTAACCCTGTTCCTCAGGCAGGATGCTATTGATTTTGTCTTTTGTATGCTGAATAAACTGGGGAGGTACAAAAGAAATAATGAGATTCATTTGCTATTTTTAATATGCAGCAATCAATTTTAGTCCCTAAAGTGCCCCAGAGGGTGTAGATGTGATTGTGGAATAAAGAGATGCATGGAAATTCAAAATGATGAACAGCTCAACAAAAACTTGCAATCTACTGGCATTATGAAGAATATCAGCATATTATTAATTGTGGTAATTTTTTTCATTTTGAGAGAGAGCTCTTCTCTTTTGGGAATGTAAATATACTCACTGCAGCTTTATTAAAGGGTTTTCATAAACTAAGTTTCATTAAAGGGAAGATCTGCAGCATTTCATCATGCCTCTAATGTCTGATTTGGACAGATCAGCTCCTTGATCTAAGCTTCTGATGCTTGTGTAGCCCTGATTCAGGGAAGCATTTATATTCAGGAACAGCCCTTAGTATCAAACACAGACACAAGCGATTTTCTAAATGGGAAAGGCCTCAAAGATGTATTTAAATTCTTGCTTGGCTCAGGAATTGCTTGCTGTCTTTTATGATGCTGTGAAACAGAAACAAATGTGACGATTACTGAAGTATGAGCTGTGAACAGCAGCAGTTCCAGCTGGAGAGCCCTCCTCTCTGCATCCAAGCTTCTCGCTGCCCTTGCATAGCCTGATCCTAAAGTAACTGGGGCCATGATTTTACGAGGTTCATTTATTTTTCTTCTTTCAGGATCTAGCTGTACTTAAAAAAACCCAGGATCAAACCAAAGCCAAAGAAAAAGCTCATGACCAAAACCAAGGCCATATATACAAAATTTGAGTTCTTGAGTAGAAAGGAGTATCTGCCTGTCTGACCTGGGAGAAATTATGTCTTGTGGGAATGTTTTGTGTGAGGAGGCTTTTATTTGTTAGTGCCTTACTCCCATGAAATAACTCAGGTGATGTTTGCAGAGCAAGATTTTCGTGCCTGGAAATTCAAAACTCCCTTCCTTCACTGCAGACCAGGGTGAGACAAACAGGGCCCTTTCTGGTGTGTTAGGTTGGAGTCTGCCAAGGAGCACCCCAAAGCAGGGAGGTTTGCCTAGTTTTAGGACGTGGGGAAGTATGGGGACATCCATGTGTGGTGCCTGGAGCTGCCCCACTGCCAAAGGCCCACAGGGGAGGGGTGCAGGGACAGGAAGCACTTCTGCTTCTGCCTCTCCATTTTCCCATGTCTTGTCATCTTCTTTTCTCCTCAAAGTGTTTCTCCCTCAGCCCCCACAGCGCCACAGGAAACCTCACCCACTCTACTTATTTTTGCCTGTTGGCATGTGGGCAGGTATACCTGCCCTGTGTGCTTTAGCGCAGCACTGCATCATGGTGCAAGCACTTTTGTTCAGAGCTCTTTTTAAAGCCATTAAAAAAAAAAAAAAAAAAAAAAAAAAAAAAAAAAAAAAAAAAGGAAGGAGGGAAAAAAAAAATCACGTACCCTGAAGCCTGAATAGCAGCATTTCTATCATCTGTTGTCATGACACACAGCTGACGTGGAAACACGGCAATAAGGCTGACTGCTATATGGGTTTAATTTTGGTGCAGAAATTTGCTAGAAGAAGCTTTCAAAAATATCTCTGGGTGGGAGGAAAACAGGTGGGTGCTGGTTATGTGTATGAAGCAGGAGGAAATAGTTGTCAATCTTACCTAAGCATTACTCTGCATCCATCAGCCCTTTGGTACCCTCACTACTCAACAGGGGAAGTAAATGATACTGTCTCTCTCTGCTCCTCCCTCCTGTTACTTCTGGAGAAGGTGAGCCATAGAGTGCAGGGAAACTGAACATGGGATGACTGAATACAGCCATGGTTGTCTTGGTCATGCAGTTATGGTAAAGATGTCTATGCAGGAAGGGGATCACATATCAACCATTGGAGGCAAGCAACAGTGAGATCCACTTAGGACAGACTTCTGGGCCAGTATCATCTAAAATGACAACTGACATTGGAGATGGGTGGTGAGTAGTGTATGGTCTGTAGGGACTCCAAGGCTAAACCTGTTTTCTGTGGTTGTCCATGTAGGTGAGGGAGGACCCAGTTCAGCCTGTTGTTCAAGAGGTATGTTCAGCACTGTGTTCCTATGCCACATACACACTTTTGTTTCAAAAGTGTCTCTTCTGTCCATGTCAGTGTACCTAGGTAAATCAGACCTAGTCTGGTTTTTAGACACTTCTGAACTGTCACAGCTTCTGCTAGATATGAAAGAGTGTAGGTGTTCAGAACTGTTCTCTAAAAATCGCTCTTCTAACCGGTTTCTAGCTCATTTTTTTTTACTGCAATTACTCTTTATTAATACATTTCTCATCTGTTAGTCATCTTGACTAATGACTTTACTCATCTATACTAGTTTACTCACTCATTTCAATACTTTTCTAGATCACAGGAACATTTTGTGACTTAATTAAATAATCAATTGGAAGCTCAGAGGTCTTTGAATGAACAGCATTGTGTTTTATAAGAGCAAAATACTATGATTGGATGACGGAAAAACATAATTGAATGCAGGGACTTTTATTCTCCACATTTGGTGTTACATTGCAAGTACGGTGGCAAAACTGGAACCCTCAACACTGAGAAGCCTGAAAGAGGACATCCACACTGTCACAAGTTGGTCATCTTTACTGAGATTGAAGCAGAGGAAGAAAAGGAAGAAAGAAAGTGCTCTAGAGTGGAAGGACATTTAAGCCTGTAGGAGTAGAGTAATGCAGAGCACCTCTTGCGGAGAAAAGCTTGCACCTATTGTAGTCATAAAGCCAAAGAAACCATAGCATTTTATTTTATCCCCTTTTCATTGTATTTCAACACAGTTTGAAAATATGGCTTTTCCCATATCAGTGCCATTGTTTACCCAATGTGTGAAATTCTCCCTTCTGCAGTCCCAAAGGACAACCCTTGTTGAGTTCAAAATCTGATAGCAATGTATCCTTTGAATCTTTACTTAGCTTTTTGGGTTTGATCCTCTCTCTTTGTACTCTGATTCTCTTGCAGCTTTTAGAGTTTCCAGCCTCTACACTGAATATCTCATAATATGCTCAATAAAAATTGAATAGTTTTCACTTAGAATTCTAAAAATGGTTTGCCATTTCCAGAAAGTGACAGTATCAATATTATCATCAGTCTCTTATGCAAATTGCCTGTTGCTACTCACCAAACTATCTCATATATCTCTGAAACTAGACTCTACATTAATCCACTCAGATTCTCTGGAACTCCTGACCTTTCTTCTGGAGATGCTCAAACCACTGACTGTCACCTTGCTGCTGGCTAGAGTAGATCTTAATAATTTAAATGGTATGAACATTCATCAGCTAGGAAATTGTTCTTGATACTGTCCTTTGCACATGACAAAAAGAATCTAGGTGGCTTGTCTGAATTTTTATATTGTCCCTTTCCCTTTCCGTAAATTCTAGAGCTCTGGAAAAAAAATCAGTTCTGAGTTTACCTTTGGGGAAACATAACCATCTGGGAAAAATATAAGCTCTTGCTGTTGGATTGATCTAGCTTCCCATGCTAAACAAAGACATTGATTTTTCCCTTGTTTTTAGTTATTGCACTTCACATTATTTTTTCAAGCCACCTTGAAAAGACAGTCTGGAATAGCATTCTTCCTATATAAACAACTCTTTTTTTGTAGAAATGTTGCTTTCCTTTACATGAGTAGCAGCCATGTGCTCTCAGTCAGAATACCCTGAGAGAGGACTCAATTACATTTTTAAGAAGCACATTTTCTTTGTAGACTCTCCACTGCCTGCTCCAGTCTGAAGACAAAATGACTGCCTGTCTGAAGACAGCAGATGTCTCAGAAATGTAAATGCTCACCAACCCTGAATCAAAGCCCCAGCGTAGCTGAATATCCCACTGTATAGGGACAATATTGACTGTGTTTGTGTTTGTTTGCTTTTTGTGTAGGGGGTTGAAAATTCTAGTGATGTTTAAACACCTCTTTAGAGTCATTACAAGATATTGTGCAAATACAGTTATTTTTCTCTGGTAAGCAGGCATGAAATGCACATTTGCTTATCAGAATGAAACAGTTCCTGGGGAGGCCCTGATGTCTGTCAGGTGAATCATCAAATCTCCAGATTTAGTGTATTGAACAGGGTAAATAAGTCACTTTTTGGAGATGTCTAAATATACATTTCCCTGAGAGATTTTTGAGTCTCTAGGGTAAAGTCATTCTTATATAAAGGCTGAGGTTTTGTTTAGAAGGTGATTACCTGAAAAAAAATTGTGATATAACCATGTAGTGCACTAAACAGACTTATTTCCAGCATTCATCCCTGTAAAAGGGCTTATTGCCAAGCTGCATCAGCCACTTAGGATTTAATAATCTGTCATAAGATATTTCCCCCTCCTACTTAGAAGAAAAGGAAAAGCAAAAATAAAACAGATATAAATTTTGCAGTTAACAAAATTGCCATACCTCTTAGGAATGTTTAAGTTATAATATAACCTGACAAAAATCATGAAATTAAAATGCAAAACCAACCCTCTGTCCTTAATTCACCCCTTTATGCTTTTCCTTATTATCATGCAGAAGAACTGTGCCATTTCTGCTGTGAATCTTTGCGACACTAAGCTTCCTTGCTGCATTTTCAAGATGACTTATTCTGGCTGTTAGCTACCTCCAGAACTGTTACAGTAAGTCATCTAGTCCATCTCTGCCGTAGTGCAATTAATCCCTACTGCACATTTGCAAGGGCTTATCCCACCTAATGTAAATGTCCTGTATGACCTGGCTTTCTCTTTATCTTTTCTTTACTGTGCATTATTTTTCAGCCTCAGAATATGTTAAAAATAGATTTAATCAGGATCTTTTCCCTGACTTCATTAATTTTTTACTAAAACAAGTGCTCCCTGCAGCTGCACAATGTTCTTCACTGCATTTTCCTTCCCAAAAGCTGACATCTGGAAGCATTGTCCTGGAAGGACTGCCCAGCTTTTGACCTCACATTTGGGAGGAGTCCTTTACCCCTACTTTTCTATTGCATTGTTGTGTTTTGCCACCTTCAGTGGTCTTCAGTTTGTCTGCCTGGCTGGGCTCCTTCACTTCACTTTGGCACTGAAAGGCTTAGTGCCAAAATCCAGCCAAGGTTTATTCTAAAAGTGGTTTAAGGTCAGTCACTGTCCATCTCTTCCTGTTCTTATTTGCAGCTTGAAGATCCTGGCTGAATTTGAAAGCCCTTTGGATGACTTGACCTGAAAGCATGTGCCTTGGGTGCATGTGTTTTGCTCTGAAAATAACATGCAGGCTATTTTATCTTTCCAATCTCTCCCCAGGAAGGGGCATCTAAAGACCCAAACCAACTTTCTCCACTGTTCCTACTCAGCCCCAGCAGCATTGTCCCTGCCTGACCTTGGTTCTTCCCATGAAGCACACAAGACAGAACTTGGTTATGATTAATGCCTGTAGGGTTTCCACAACAGGCTGGTGCCATGTTTTACTGGCTCTGAGTGAGGCACAGATGCTCAGCAAAGATCGAGCATGGCAGAGTCACATGTGGCTGTGTCAGAGCAAGACTATGAGAAACTTCCTGCCTTGCCCATTTTGGTGTGTTACACTTGTCCAGGCCAATTGTTTCTCATTAAGCAAGGGATTTGTCAGCTGGCTCTCGGTGTTCTCAATGGTTTTTCCAACCTACATTTAATTTTCCCCAAGGCTGGAAAGGAAAATAGAAGAAAGAAGCAGAGAAAGTTTTTTCAGAACTTTTATTTTCATTGATGTAGGATTTGTAAATGATGAAGAACACTAGTGGGAATATAGTTATTAAAAGTAAGTGGTAGTATGACTTAATACAGCCAATCGTCAAGGAAGAGATGATAGGGCATCACTAACAGAGTCCAGTCTACTGTTATGAAGCTGGGAATAAAATGCAATATTTAGTAACAGCCTTTAACATTTCCTTTATTGTATTTCCTTAATCTTTAACTGTGATGTGAAACTGAGTCAGCAAGGAACTGCTTATTAGCCTTGCTAAGTGTATTGTTCATGCAATTGTGAACAATTTTGCTGGCATCCAGAGGATGGAATGAGGTGCAGGCTGGTTTTGGAGACTGTGATGGAGCAGAGTCTAGCTGAGTTCCTAAATATTGCCTGATTCTGAAAACAAGTTTCTGAGGCTCAAATTCTCCATTGTTTATATTTATAGGGAATTTTGCTCAATTTCATTGATAGTATAAATATTTAATGCTAAGCACAAATGTTTATATTGTTATTAATTGTATAAAGAGAAAAGGAAAGTAAAATAACTGGCCTATCCTTACTTAAACAATTAAGTAAGGGGTTTTTTTCTGATTATTCTTGGTTTTTTTAGTGCCAAACAGACAAGAGTATTTCATAAACATTTTCTTCATCATTTACCCTGTCTAAAGAAAAGTAGCCCTTTCATTATGCAGGTGGCTGAACCAGAGACAGAGTCATTGCATATTTGCCTAGCATTCAGACAGTGGAAACAGGTGCCAGGCTGCTTTCTCTGACACCAGTGTGGAGCAGAACAAAATTAATTTCAGAAAACCAGTGCCAGAGATCACGACAGGAGGGAATATCATAATTTCCCAGCCACTTCTGTTTACATTTGCATTGTGATCTGGGGTTAGTCTGTGCCTGGATAAGAACTTGCAGGAAAGTTAATGCAATTTTATTTTAAATAAAAATTTTGGTAAAATTGGATTACCTCACTCAGGTGACTTAAAAAAAATTAAAAGGCCTTAATTCTGTTTTTTTTTTTTAATTCTCTCTGCAAGATAATGTGATTTGCCTGATCCAATTTAAATTTACACCTTAAATTAGCTCAGTTTACCTTTCCTCAGCATCCCCACATAGCCAGGATCTAATTTTGTTTTCTAAGACTTGAAACCATATTCCTCATGTAGGAAGGACCTAATCTTGTCTTCTAAGTCTTGAAGCCAAGTTCTACCATCTCTTCTCAGTGCAGCTGGGAGATTTCTTATTTCTGCTCTTTGCAGATTGCTCCCTGCCCTGCCATCACACAGTTAATATAACCCGCTTTTTAAAAGGTCAATGATATTAACAGTCTTTGTCGATACAGAGTTACTTAAAAAAACTGATGATTAAAAAGAAGGTGTGAAAGAACAGGCTGAGATAATAGTTCACAGAGTAAAAATTATGAAATTACGGACTAATTACAGCCTGCAAAAAAAAAAAAAAACCCAATATGACCAGCTGTGGGACTTGTGACAGTTTTATTAAGTCGAGGGGCTAAAAAGAGGGTGTGAAGAGAGGCTTAAAAAAACCATTTTCCTGGCATGAGGATGCGGAGAATGTGGGTTTGCACTTGGTGGCAGTGCTCTCCTGCCCTGTCAGCAGCCCTACTGCCCGTGCTGTGCTGCTGCCTGCTGAAGACACGGAGAGAGACTGATGTCTCGTCACAACCCAGGGCTCATAACCTGCCTAATATTGTTTTCTTAATTCATTTTAAATACTATTCCTTTACTCTGATAGAGCTCTTCTGCTTTAGAGCTTTCGTTGCTCTCTAAAGGACTCCCTAAAGAGAAAGGGAGGAAAGAAATTCCTGGAAATGGGTTAAAATGTTTGTAAATATTGGAGGAACAGTTATCTCTGTTATCAAGGGTCTCTTAAGAGTAAGGGTAGGTGGCAGAAGGAAAACAATTGGTAGGTCTTAGGGCCATGCTTGGTATTTAATTTATGCCTGGGAAATTTTTGGTATTTAATTTTTGACCTTCATGGACTGACCCTATTTTTTTGCTTTCTTACTCCCCTCTCTTTCTCCTTTGTTTTTCCTTCTTTCCCTTCCTTTCTCCTTCCTTCTTCCCAAGCAGGCTGTAAGGGGAATGCCGTGTCTTCTCCAATCCTATCTGGGACACATTGAAAGTAAGGAAACAGACTAACCTACAGCAAACACCCACTGTCAAGGCATTTATTTACTGTCCTTCAGCTCTCCAAGAGGACAGCAGAATTGGTGCTCAAAGACAGGTTAATTGCAAGATTAGCTGTCAATGACAGCACCAGAAACCACAGATTGCTCTCAAATGAAGCTCTGGTCCTTTTGGGATTCACAAAATTTTGAGGATTGTACTAGACTTGAGCTGTTGCCTCTCCTTCAACAAGATATCCATAGCGTCGCAGAGCATGTTGAGGGGGAAATAAAATGTCTTTTAAATGCCCTGTGCCTGTGTAATGGGAATTTATGTAGTGTCCTGACTTACTCTGCTGGTAACAGATGGGAGTCCTCTAGAGGTTCTGTGGGCTCACTGATTTGCCTTTTTTTTTATTTTTTTTTATTTTTATGACTTGCTGCGTGTGATAACACAGATCTACTGACCACTCTGATCAAATAAAATAGAATTAATGTGGTGTGGTCACAATTTTATTATGAATTTCATAGGATTAGATGATGTTCTCAGTGCTTCAGTATTCATTCACATGACATGCAGAGAAGCTCATTTCTCTTCTTTAAAGGGAATATGTGTTTTTCCTCTTTATGTGGAACAGATCGAATATGTGAAAAGCAGAAGCTTTGATTGTAGGAAGCAAAGTCCCTCCATTTGCCCAGGAAAATGCAAGGCACTTTAGTGTCATGATTTTTCCAGGCCTTAGATGACCAGTAGTCAAGATTAGTGGTCTCTGTTTCAGCTTTACAGATCCATTTTTGCATAGTGAAATGTCTGAGATTCTGCAGCTGTTCCCTTAAGGTACATTGGTTGGTAATGCATAGTGGTGGAAAGAACTGTCTAATCAGAGAGTAATATAGCTGGCATCAAAAAAAGAAAAGGTGAGCCAAATCTGACCATACAAGATGAAATAGGAAGCTTTGTAAAAATTACAGAGAATCTGGAGATGTCTTTATCGAAGCACCAGGAGAGGGAAATCAAAGGAATTTTTAAATGAAATTGTCCCCGAGAAGAAGTTCACCAGACCAGACACAGTGACACAGGAGACCTCTTTATTTACTCCAGTTTGGAGGTTGGGTATGCACCATGTAGGTTCACAGACCATTCTAGGTGCAGAGGTTAAGTACTCGATGCTCAAATGGGTCCAAAGCACAGGAATCATCTCTACCATGACACACAGTGAAAGGTGAGGCTAATGTGGTTTCTGTGGCTGCCTCGGGCAGATTATTCAGCAGCAAACATTGTTCATGGATTTATCTATCAGCAGAGATGAGCCTCATTGCTTTTAAAGTTCAGTGGAGCTGCTGATCAGCCCAGTCTCTGTAACGAACAAAGGCTGTGAAATATTTTGTATCCTCTATTAGAGACAAACAAGCAAGAGCACCACTTAAGGAACCAATATAAATAATGAATGAGTAGAGAAATATGGCCCTTTCTGACAGAAATGATGCTGGTTTTAATTTGTGTTTATGGCACCTAAAGTAATGGGCACATGAAATATGCATGGAGAGAAAGAACCAGGAGAAAAATCCCTGCAGAACCTGACCGCAATCCCCTGGACTCTGACCAAAACTTGCAATGGGAGAAATACAATGAGACAAAAAGAAAGCTCCAGTAGGAAGAGAAAATAATAAACACAGGAAAAATACAATGCATATATTTTTCTGGTGCCTGCTACTCTACTAGGAAATCAAAACACTTTTTAGGAAATGAGCTCAAAGTGTAAGATTGCCTAGTGAGACAGTCTTTAGCATTTGGTATAATGAAGTCAAATCTTTATGGAGGGAAAGATAGTGTTTGAGTGTTGCTTGTGCATAGAAAGTCTGTTAAAATATATGAATTTCTCTTTCAGCAGTCATTCAGAGTGGTTTTCCTCTAAATTTAAGAACAGTATGCCATGACAGAGATTAAAATAAGAAAGTAGCCTATCATTGTGAATCTTCCTCTGGAAAAACAGGTTTAGCTAAGTTTTTTCTTTAAAGAACATTTTAGAAATTTGTAAATAAGGACTAAAATGATTTTAGCTTTCATAATTGAAGTTACTTTTTCCTGGACTTTTTAAAACCTAAAGAGTTTTCAGAGATGTTAATATATCTGAATATGATGAGAAGGACCCTATGTTTTTTTTAATTGAGGTGCTGAGCAATAATGTCACAAACCTGCAGTGATCAGAGAGATTACAGGATGCTGGTTTTTGTCCTAAAACAAGAGTGCAAACATTTTATTTGAGCTTGACCATAGAATCTGGTGTCCCAAAGTAGCACACAGTAGCTGGTGTCCCAGCTCTTTCAGCAGTGCTTAGAATGGAATGTGTTACTGGTGTTATATACTTGAATTTTAAATTCAGATTTTTCTAAATTAATTTTTCCACAAAAATGAAATGGTATCATATATTTCATAACAGGACTTCTGCATATTGTAACAATATATTTCTCTTCACAATTGCCTAAAGCCATGTGGCTGGAACTCTTCTGTGTGTGTGTAACCTACGTATCAACATCACATTTCCAAAGACGGTGTCTTATCCATCAAAATGTTTGAACTGGGTATGCATGGCCTGGTTTTGGTAGCAGAGGGACTGCAGGACTTCTGTGAGAAGCTGCTGGAAGCTTCCTCCGTGTCCAATGGAGCAGAGGCAACCCCTGTTAGCTCCAAAGACAGATCTTCTGCTGACCAATGCTGGGGCAATTAGAAATGGTGGTAATGCCTTTGTATAACAGAAAAGAGAAAGAAAGAAAAAGAAAGAAAGAAAGAAAGAAAGAAAGAAAAGAAAAGAAAAAGACAGAAAGAAAAGTTAGTTATTGTGCAGATGTAATTGTGGCCAAAGAAGAGTGGGGTGAGAACATATGAGAGAAACAACCTTGCAGACACCGTCAGTGGATGCCTGTGGTGCATCCCATGGTGAAGTAGCCCTGAACCCTGCAGCCCATGGAGGTCCATGGGGATGCAGAGATCTACCCACATGCTGGAGCAGGTGGATGCCTAGAGAAGGTTGTGAGCCTGTGAAAGACCTGTGGAAAGAAGGGCCCTGCTCCCATGCTGGAGCAGCCTGACCTTAGAGGACTGCACCCTGTGGAAGAGTGACCCACACTGCAGCAGTTTTGGGAAGACCATTTTCTGTGGGATGGACTCACATTGCAACAGTTCACTGACAGCTGTTGGTCGTGAGATGGACCCATGCTGGAGAAGTTAATGAAGAACTGTCTCCTGTGGGAGGGACCCCACGGTGCAGCAGGGGAATGACTCCCCTCCCTGAGCAGCAGGAGAAACCTTGGGTGATGAACTGGCCATAGCCCCCATGCCCTGTCTCCCTGTGCTGTTCTTTTACTTTCATTGTCCTGCTCTGATTTTGTCAGTAATAAATTCACTTCATATCTCTAAGCCGTTGGGCCTGTCTTTCCCCTGATGGCATTTGATGTATGATCTCTCCACTTCTTACCTCAACCCATAAACCCTTAGTTATTTTTTTAATTTATCCCTAGTCCAGCTCTGGAGGGGAGTAAGAGAGTGGCTTTGCTGGGTGCCTGGCATCTGGCCAGTGTCAATGCACTACTATGGTACAGTTATGAATCCTGGAGGGCTCTACTGAAAATTGTTAGTCCCATACAAAGTGAAATATAATAGTCCCTATAAAGATGAAAGTTTACAGGAAAGAGAAAAGAACCCCACTCCATAACAAGAACAAAGTCAGAGACAAAACTTTCTAAGGGTTAGGACAGCAAAAGCATAGATGTTCTGATTGTTGAGTATCTATCTCTGAGATGCTAGAAAAATGTCGGAATGCAATTTCTATCCAACGTGACTTTGGCACAGGCAATTCTTCAGGATCATGGCATTAACAGGCATGTGGGCAGAAGATGAAGAAGGAAGCTGCATGAGGTCTCTTTCAGTTCCGCTGGTTCAGTAAGCTAATGAAATGACACTATTTTTTGAGTTCATGGAAGCATTTAAGTTTTGGTATTGCTCTAGCAATACTCATCAGAGATAATAATACATCTCAGTTAGAAGGGTAGTGTGATGTGCCATGTCCAGCTTCCAGGGTGTATAGGGGTCTTTGTACAAATCCTTGGTATGTTTTCTTCCTCCTTGGTTGAAAGATTTTGTCCATGACAAAGGGAAAATAATCAGTCAGGGGTGAGCAGAGCTGTGCTGGAAGCGAAAGAGCACAGGTGAGAGAAGGGTTTAAGCCTGGGCTTCACTGGGAACTTTGTCCTGGCAGGTGAAGGTGGAACAGGTCCTTTATGTTTTGTGTGCCTAAAAATGCATTTAAGAATGCATCTATCCTTTTTTTACCCTCAAAGAGGTACCTTAAGTACTCACCAAATATTGTGCCTTTTTTTTCCAGCTTAAAGTCTTCTGCATGTCCCATCTCAATCTGCTGAGAAGTCTGGCCACTCAAAATATGAACTTTAGAGATAATTTGCTGAAAAAAAAAAAAAAGGAAGAAAGCCCATGACTCTAATGACAGAATGACTGTAATGACAGAATAATTTTTCTACAAGAACTTCTCATAGATGACACAAGAATTTACTGTTAGTGTCTTTGGGTCAGATCATTGCACGATACAAGTTGGAATATACCTTTTTGTAACTCAGTCTTACTCTTTTAATTGATCCTTCAGAGATTTTCTATAACATACCTCCATCTGCATAAAAAAAAAAGATAGTGAGTCTATGGCCGTGCCAAAATGTACCAACAGGATACATGCTGGGATCTTCAGCGGGTGGAAGTCAGTCTATCTCTATGATTTAAATTTATATAGGCCTTAGCTGGCATGAACTGCATATGCATATGCATTTCAGCAAGGACAAAGGAAGGGTTCATAATTCCTTCGCAAAGGAATAATTCCTTCCAGACAAGTGTTTCTCATTCTCACCTGTTTCTTTCTCCAAAACAGCCTACAAAACCCAATCTGTGGCATTCAGCAAGTACTGGATCACAAGCATGGTAGCAGAAAAGCCTCAGCAAGCCTAAGATTCACTGGGTAGGTAAAAGAGGGCTGTACAGAAGTGCCCTTTCCAGGATTCTGATGGGAAGCATAAACAGGCAAAACTGTTCTTTGCTCGCATGCTAACTTTTCACTATGGATTTCCTACTCAAAGGCCTCCTGAGCACAAGGCAGCATAAATGAAAATATACCAAACTGCTGGTAGAAATGTACATGCCCCTTAGCTGTTATGCAGAAGGATCTCTCTACAATGAGCAGGGATCAGACCTTACTATGGGAAATACATATACCATGTGCAAGTATACCAATTAGTATCTCTTGGTCTGAAAAGCGAAACAAATACGTTTCATTCTATTGTCCAGAAAACCAAACACTGTCCCTCAGCAGGTAGCACCATAATTTTTGTTGCATTGGGTTCTACAGGAATCCTGAACTTCAAGCAAACCATGAGAACTGTTTATCAGCAAGTCTCAGGTTTGCAGTAAAAGCAACAAAGCAAAGTGACAGAAAGAAAAAGTGCAACTGTCATGGCAAGATGGACATTGTTTTCAAAAGAAAAGTAGCTTTCTCTGTTCCAGGGCTTTTGCTTTATTCTCATCTGTGCTGTAGAGCAAGATGGTAGACTCAAGATAAAAGGCAGCATTCAGTGCTGTAAGAAGTCTTTTATCTTTGTTAGCAGCTAGTGGTGAGTTTGCAGAAACCTTCCAGAGCCTTTCCAAACAGAACCAGGTTTGTGCTAGATCTACTTTGAAAAATCATGCAGTGCTACCTTGGTCCTTTTCATGTGCATTCAAAAAAAAGGTAATCTGGAATTCATACTGCTGGTCTGGTAAATAAGACATGCTTAAGAAGCCCTCCTATTTAGACCTCTAGCTTTTCAAGTTGAACAACATTCTCAATAGCAATAAATTTCTACTTTCCCACCCAGCTGTGTGATGGATCATGGTTTACTGAAGGTCTGTCTGTTTTGTGGTGCTGGAGTAATCCTGCAAAGGAAGAGAATAATTCTGGAGGGTCAAGACTAGTGAGCTTCACATAATGTCTTACAATATCTGGAATGGATTCCATTTTCTTGCACAAGATGAATAGGCAGCATTGTGGATTTTGTACTATTAATAAAAGTCAGCTTTGGTAGGAGGGTCTTATGTCTGCAAATTCTTAAATATTAACAAGACCACCACCTTTGCATTTAAAAACAAAAAAACAAAAAAAAAAAAAAACAAAAAACAAAAAAACAAAAAAAAAAAAATCCAAGAAAACACCCCACACATTTTGCAAATATATTTATTGGAAGAACTGCTTAACTGGCTTTGAACTGTGCTTCAGATTAATACATTTCAGACAGAGCAAAGCAGTAAAGCACAAAGCAGACTTGTCAAGCAGCACCACAATCCCAATTATATCATGCACAGCTCTAAAATAAGCAGATTTTTCTTTGATAAGTCACTTATATTATTTGAATGTTGACCAGGAAAGTGAGTCTTCATGGAACAAATTACTTTTTCTATGCATTGTGAAGAAAAATTTCCTGGAACATGGGCAGGGCGAGAACTGAAATCCCTGATGATTGTTATTTGTTATGAAATATAATGCTTTGTAGTTCTTTGGAGGAGGGATTTTCTTGCCACAAAGACTGTTCTATTTCAATAGTTATTTCAATAAAAACATGTCCAAATGCATTTGTTTAGCTGTTTTGTCTCCTCTTTTATGGAGCAGGAAGTTTCAGAATATATTGTTTTTTCAAAAGCCTATATGGAAATTGCACCAAAAAAAGGTGAAGTAATAGCATTCTTATATTTTATCATACTGAAATGCTGAAATAACAATTTGAAGAACAGGGTTTACTTCCATATGTTGATTCAACACATTTTTTTTCTTAAGCATTTTGTCTACCATCACAAAAATCAGTACAGTAACCTCAGAAAATACCAGCACTGTACCCCAAAATACAAAATGTCTGTGTGAACCCATTATCACTAGGAAACTGTTCCAGTGGAAAGTATTAGCCACTGTCAGAGTTCATTAAAAAATCCTTCCTATTGGCTTTAACTCTTTATTAGTTGCCACGAGAGGAAATTTTTCTACATTATGTAATTTTTTTTTCATCACAGAGTAGAGACACCACAGTTCTTGCTTCAGTTGTGTGCATAGAAAATTGAAAGTGGAAAAACATCCAGAATCTGCTGAGGTTCTGGAATCTAGTGGGGAAGGCTGATCTTTTGCATGCGGGATGGATATATCACACAGAAGTTTCAGATCGGTGCCAACCCCAGCACTGTTTTTTTTCAGTCCAATGGCTGGTTGGCCATGAGCTACCCCAAAGCTGCCAAATTCATTTCTCAAACAGGCCCAAGTGATTGGTCCTGACTCCATGCCACTGCAAAGCTGTGATGTGTGCGCACAGCTGATTTGATCATGCCTCCTTTCTAGAAACTTTCCTGGCATTTAGGCAGCTTATGATTATCAAATATTATATTGTCAGAGAACAAAGCCAGAACTAATTGATGTTTTCCAGAGCAGAACCCAACACTGTAGGCTGTTTGATAAGCAGTGAGAGTTTCCTCGGCACTTCAAAGAATGGAGCTTCTTAGCTGTGTCTTCTTTTGCAAAATTCCCATTCATCTACACAAGGTTGCCAAGCCATGAGAAGATATTTGCTGTGTGTTCTACAAATTGGAAAAAGAGGTTCACCATGCAGGAGAGCCATCATCATTGGATAGACAGTGCAGGAAGAACCAGGTCTAGGAACAGGCACCAGAGATGCTCTGGATGGCCTCTGTCAGTGCAGCCACAGTAGGAGGGGGAAGGACACTGTTAGGACCGAAAACATTCTGAGCCAAGGTAGAAAGCCACCTTAACCTCTGGGGAAAGAATGCTACCACAAACTCTGGCTTAGGGCTGGGAAGAAAGGTGTTTTCCTGTGATTGTCATGGTGTGATTGTACTTTTGATCCTAGGCAAGTCAGAGGCCACAAAGAAAGAAAAAAAACCACAACAACCCACAAACCCAAAACAAACCCACAAACAAACAAAACTCCACCCCCATATTAAAATAAGGATCAGATTGTTCCTATTTTAGCTCTGTTGATTCATCCAACCAGGTTCTTCCAAAAAGATTCCTGCACAAAGAACTTGGGGCGTCTAAAGAACTAAGGGCATTGGATCTGGAAATGCTTAGTTAAAATTTTGGCTCTTTTACTGCCTTGTGCAGTTTCCAGCTGGCTAATTCATGTTTCAGTGCCTCAGATGGTTCATCAGCAAGTCAGAGCAACAGCAGTGTCCCCATAGAAGTAGTGATTGGGGAATAAAACCTTGTTCCTAAATATTTAGATTATTAACAATGAAAAAGAGTAAACACAAAGGAGAAAAATATGCTTATTTTAATGATGTAGTAGCTATGTAAAGGATTGTGATCTTGGCTAGCTAAGAAATATAGCTCCTAGTGACTTTGTGAGGAAAGGTTTTAAGTTAGTTGCAAGTTGGCAGCTGTTGGTTATAGTAATCTGGGTATGTATTTGTATATTTTAAGATTATGGTAAATTACTTGTATTTGATGCCTGTATTAAATAATACGTAAGGAGTGTGTTGACTGTAATGTGCAAAAAAAAGGGAAGAGTTTGTTCTGTCCATGGGGATATAATTCTAAATCTGTGGCTAGCTATTCTGAGGGGCTTTACAAAGCCATAAACAACTTAAAACTGCAGTTGAAGAACGATTATTTTTGGTCATTGCTATGTGCAAGTTCAGTAAAGAGTTGTGAGCACTACCCCTTATTCCTCAAGAAGGACCCCTGCCATCCTCATAGACATAAATCTTGTCTAACCTCAACAGCACTTTGGGATTGCTTGTGCCTTTGGGCCAGACTTTTGCGTGCAAAGGGTCTGGTTTTGTTTTTGCATTGGCCTCCAAGGATGCTACGTATGGCTTTGTTTCCTTGTATAACATTTCCCACAATTAAAAAAATTACCTTAAAAAAGAAGAATGGCTTTGTTTTGCCATGGAGATAGGTATAATTATTAAAAGCAGGCACAGATAAAACAATAAACATTCAAAACTCAACTTTGAATTATTCTTTGTTTTGAAATACATTCTTCCAGCATGTGTGGATTTAGAGATATAAGACTTTCCCTTGGGACTGAAAACCAGGAGGATTTCCACAAGTCATCTGACCACACTGCACAGTGTATGCTGTTGAAACACTTGCCCATGCTATGCTCTCAGAAAAGGTTTCCCTCTCTCTCTGATACAAACTTCAGTTGTTTTAGAACAACTAAGATCTGTAATTCCTGGGATGATTTCTGTTGCAAAGTAGTGATGGGCTAACTGACACCTGAGCACAGGGTCATGATTTAACAGACTCGCAGGTGTGTCCCACTTCTAGGAAATGTCAGGAAAGCACATGGGCTTTGTCTGTGCGTGTGTGTGCACATTTGTTTTTCCCGAATTGCTGTTGAGATGAGTCTGGATCTGTCAAGCAAATCTGATCCTGGTACTGAGCTGCTATTTGAAAGCCTTTTCTTGGTTTGCACAGGGGAAGTTCTGACAGGTAACCATTGTGCTACTTGCCAGAACCTCTTCAGAGCGAATGCCTTTGAAATTTTTTTTTCCGGTGGGATGACCTGCAACAGGACTCTTGGTGTTCAAGCATGGTTTAAGGTCCAACCATTCTGGGGGAACATACTTGGTTATAAGACGGTACCTGTAGCAAAAGGGTAAAATGTTGGTTTTATAGAAGTCTTAAACATGAATGTTTTAATTTGGACTTGGAAGAACTACCTATATTTCTCAGTGTTGCCATGAAATCGAAGGTACAGCATCTATATGTGTACCAATATATAGATGCTACATAGTAGCCTAGATGGAGTAAATTGGTATGAGCTCTTTACAAACAGTTGCATTTTTCTTTTTCCAGACAGAGCTGAAGACAAAATAAATTAACAAAAGGTTCTTATGTTACTTTGTAGATTATTCCACTCCCCATATTTTTAAGAAGAGGTGGTTCCAGAGGGAAAAACGCCTGTGTTCTTATGGTATGTCTGTTAGGACTGATTTTGACATCATGAGTGGTGTTATTTAAAAATATACTTCCCACTCACCTCTGTAAGTATTTATTTATTTACTATAATTCCACACACACAAGAGTACTAAGTCGGTTCCACTCCACATGCTGTGTCCATTCTAAGCCAGTCTCTGCTTTTGTTTTACACACAAGTTTGCAATAGAGAAAAAGGTAGGAACACTTTACAATTTTGCTGGCCAAGAAAACTCTCCCATAATTCCCATAATTAGTCTCCAGACTTTGTTTACCTAAGAAACCTGCTTTATTTTCCAGACTGTGTGAATCAGAAGCACTGAGTGTTATGGCTTAGTAATGCTGTTCCCCAATTTGGTGCCTTCTTCCGCCACGCTTAGGCTCCAAAACGACTTTACTGCTCACTGGCTTACCCTTTCCCCACTTCCACCTGCAGATGGCCAGAGAGGAGAATTGGAAACACAAAAGAAAAACCATGGCTGAAACAAGAACGATTTACAGGAAACTGCAATAACATAAGACAACAATCAGTAACAGCAACAATATTGATAATAAAGGCAAAAAAAAAAAAAAAAAGGTGGAGAGCTCAAGCCAACATCAGCCACACCACCCAAACTGAACCCTCTGGTCAGGACCAATGTTACCTCACCACTACATCTGCCAGTCTTGCTCCACTGGAAAAGGAACACCTTTTGTTCTCAGATGTGAAGGAGACTCCCTTTCCCCAGCTACTATCAATAATGTAAAATGCTAAAGAGTGTCATTAGCGTCATAGCTACAGCCAGACATCTCCAGGCTCTGCTCCCTCACAGCTGATCTGGACCAAAACCAGTACACTAAATCAACAAGATTTTTGACATACCCTTTGAGAGAAAACCACTGCAAAAGTACACATGACGATTCACTGGGTGATAAGAAAGTCTTATTGTATGTCAGCTTAGCTTTAACAAGGAGCTGTATTTTCATGTTAAAAAAATAGACAGGAATGAAGAGACTCTATGTTGCAGTTTATGGTCTCTGCTATAAGATTTCACTGTAACTTTTGGGAAGTTAGCTCTATTCTTCACCTTAAAATATAGAAAACTTGACAGTAAGGCAACTTTTCCCGTTATATGGAATATAGGGAAATGTTTGCCTATAAATGTCATTCAGGACCCAAGAGAAGACTTCTGTATTTGCTGTTTCTGAGCACCTTTAAATACATTTCCGGTTTGCCTGGAAACATCACTGCTGTCACTGTAGGCAGCACATGCTAAAATTTTTTAAGAGAGTCTGTGTTTTAGAGCAGTTAGGTTCTTTTGGGATTTGACATCATTAGACTGCTAGACTCTAATAACTTATAATTACATAACCTGTGAATTAGAAAAACATCCAAAGGTTTTCAGACTCTGTTGATGAATTTAATTACAATTTTAAATCTTTGTGAGATGAGTACAAAAAGGACTGTGCTGTGTAAGACCCTTCTGCCCACTCAGTATAGTTACTCTGTGTTCAAGTATTGTACCTGAATCAGCAGTTTGAAACACTTGAACTTTCCTGCTCCACCTAAAACCAGCCCCAGGTTGTTGATGGTCTAAAGGACCCCTCCTGGCAAGATACCGACTAGTGAAAGAGGAAAAAAAAAGCAAAGCAAAGAAAGAGCAAAAGGCTTTTAACTTGTGCCGCACACGATAATGATAGAGTGCCTTCAAAGAGCACTGGGGTTTTTGAAAATCACAGGAGTGCAAAGAGGTCACCCATAGATATTTGAATTATTAACATATGTTTAACCATTAAAGAAAGATGTATTGATAGAATATCAATGCTATTAATTATTTAGTTACACAAAGTACGGCTTAGAAAACAAATTAAGTATTCCCCACAGTTTGGGAAAGATAAACCTTGAATAAATGCTTCATAAAATTGTTTGTTACCACAAGGCCTGGCAATAACAGATGATCTTAGTGTATCATGGAAAATGTGTTTATGTTGGTTGTATTTATTTTGGTTACAAGATGAGCCTTCAGCTGTTGATCTGTGGTGAGATGGAATGGAGAAAACCACAAAGAAACAACTTTGTGCTTGAAGGGAAACGTGGCAGCTTTTCAACTTGTGGTTTTCAAACAATAGGTTTTTGACAGAAGTGTGTGCAGCTATTTGAGGAAGAAAATCCACCTAATAAATATCTTACACGTGCTGTTTTCTGTGTCTCTAGTAAGTACCTCTGACTGTATTGCTAATGCATCTCCTGTGGAAAGATCTTGATATCTCTCTCCTAGTCTTTGTTAACAGGAGAAAAATACTGTGCTCTTGGAACTTGTTGCTCATTTTTTTTTTGTCAGCCATGGCAAAAATTGAATCACTGCATGTCTACTTTGTCATACACTTGTCGCTGAAATTCCTTCAGATTTTGGTTCCAGTGTATGAGTATTGCATAATTTCTTCAGTCATCAGTCAGCTATTCTAACAATTTAAGCAGATTTTTGATATTAAGTCTGCAGGAGTACAAGATAAGTAGTTTTATTCTATGTATGTGATGATAGAAACATTGAATTAGTAAGCATAGTTTTGGGGAAACATCCTAAGACTTGCCTTTATTTTATTTATATATACTTTGTGACTATATATAACTTGGCTGAGTTAGGTGCCCAATACTCAGCACTGTTTTTCATCAACAGTCAGGCTGCATGCACTTTTCCACCTTCTGTGTTGCAGGACTTGCCACAGCAGGTGAGGTTTGTGTTGGTGTTTTCCATACCTAGAGAGAGACAGGACAATGACTGTCAACATATGCATATCCGTTTCTCTCTTGGCTGATACAAACTGAAATAATATATTCTCTTCTCAAGGGATGAGAGGAAGGGGAGAGTCTGAAGCCAACTAGAGTGTCTCTGGCACAAGTGAGAACCAGCAAATTTGGGTGCCTCTGAGTATAACCTCAGGATTGAGCTGAACTGCAACACGAGTATTGAATGACACACACTTTGTGATGACACACACTTTGTTTGTGATGACTCTAAGATGGGAAAAATACTCTCAGCTAGCTTTGTACCACTGTACTTTTCTGATGCCAGAGAACATACTTCTGTTTTACTGTAAAGGTATTACGAGATACTACTGAACATAGTCAAGTTGAAAATTGAACAGGAAAGTTGGTATGTATGTGGAAGAAAGAAAGACAGGAAAATGCAGGAATAAAAAAAAAAAAAATTAACTGTAGCCAAGAACAGTGCGAGCAATTCTCGTGCTGGAAATTAAACAGCTAAAGAGTGATATTTCACATGATATCTCATCTCTAAGTCTGAAGAACCATTGTGTCTGAAGAACCATATCTGGGAGATTTTTGTTGCTTTCTTTGGTTTTCTTTGTTGAGTGAAGGTTTTCAGCTTGTCAGTCATGTGCATAGTATTCCACCTATGTATTAAAGCACAGCAATTAATCTGTAATTCATATTGCAGTTTATTGCTCCATTTTGGCAATTGCTGTTGTCTGGGGTAGGAAACTCTGGGTTTCCTAGGAAAATCAGGCTCCAGGCCCTCTTGGAAGCAGATGTCCCATGCATCTTACTTAGGAGAAGACAGTCACAAAAGGTGTTTGTCTACAATTCAAACTGTAACCATGTCATAAATGAAAAATTCGTCTTTAACCCAGTGGGGCAGAGGCAACTCTTTGTTCAGGCCACTTTGGTCCAGGGCTCTTTTGGACCTTGTCCTCCTGACTTGTCTTGGGGTGTGGTGACAAGGGAACAAGGGAAATATTTATTCCATATTCCTGGGGTGTGGAACATAGGGAGTCTGTGGAAGTGGGCCTCTAGTGTTTTTGAGGGAGAGCTCTTTGTCCCTTGTTTCATACTTTTAGGGAACTTGCTGAATAATTTAGTCTTAATAGGCTGTAGGGCCTACACGTGTAGGTCTTCTGCCAGTTAATAATACTTAGTACATATATTACTCTTTGCATCTGCAAAGCACTTTACAAACATTAAATAATTAAGCCTCGCAACACTCTGGGGAGGTAAGTATAAGTAAGTTATTATTTTTATGTAAGGAAGGTTCTTGGCACTCCTCTCAGTGGAAGTCTCAGGGGAAATCCTAATCCTCCACACTGCAGCCCTTTCTGATCCTCAGTCCCACTTGTGAGTTACTTTTACAGAGTGAATTCAGAAATGAAGCCGTGCTCCCACTCCTTGCGCATCCATAAGGAAATTTTGCATACTCTGCAACTGCTTACTTGCCTCTTGCACCAGATCTCAGTGCCAGCAAAGACAGCTTTAGGGATTGCATGAGTTTTCTGTGCTTCTTCTCCTAGGTCTCTTTCCTTCATAGATTCCTGCATCTTGAAAGGCTGCACTGGTCACAAGTGTAATGATGATTTTCTTGGAGAAGTCAGAAAACTTCTTGGAGAGGTCAGAAAGAAAGAAAGCTTGGGGGAAAACCCAAATAAACAACATCTATAAGAACACGGTATGGGGAAAATCACATGAACTTATACTTAGAAAATGGAATTTCTACTTTAGAACCTCATCCCAGCTAGAGGGAAAGCTAATGGTAAAGATTCATGCAGGAACAGCCTGAAAAAAATCATTAGGAATCCCTCTATTTTCTGCAATGCATGGATTTTCAGCATAGAATTTCCAGGAAAACTAGTGGAAACTGTGCCCAAATCCTGAACATTCAAGTTGATAGTATTTTATTAAGAAAGCAATCCTCAAATGCAATGTCAGTGAAAGCAACATCGACCAATACTGGTTTTTTCCATCTTCCAGAAGAACTTTTCTGCAAAACTTGGGCCAGATTTTCTGAATTGCATAGAGGTTTCTCAAAATACCTCATGCAGGGGTGCTGTGCAGGGAAGTCTGAAAACACTTTCAGCTGTGGCCTGCTAAGACTTTGGGAAGTGCATATGAGAAGCAGAAAAGCATGGCCCACAGGTCACATCATGAATGTCTGACAGGGGAACACTCTCTGTGGCTCTGATGAAAACTGGCTGATGACTCCATTGAAAAAGCACATTCAAATCTCTGCTCAGCAGAGTTCCTTGTGAGGATCTGGGGCTTTGGAGTCATAACAGTGCTGTTAATATACCACATAAAAGAGGAACTTGGAAGCGCTGACAGGGGCAGTGAGAGAAAGCAGGATGGCAGCTGCTCTGTCAGTCACTTTCCTTTCTATGGGAACCAGCTGGCTGTTATTATCACTTATTATTTATCATTTAAGCTAGACCTGTTACCAACAAAAAAGAAAAAAACCAACAACCCCAAAAAATACCTCCACGGCCAGAAAAAGTGGTCTGTGGGGACTTTGGAAGTAGTCTGTGGGGACTTTCTGTGGTTTGGTACATATTTAGGCTGATGGTTTTTCAATACACAGCTTCCCCTCCAACCACCTTAGCTGCCATATCAAAGTGATCAAGTTGACCACAGATTTACTAAAGAGAAATATGCAGTTCACTTAGTCTCTAAACCACATAATTACCAAAGAGGGATTTCTCCAGTATCCAGCATTCATCTTGAAACTACTGCTTAATATTAAATCATTGGACCTGAGGCAATCCTTTTTTGCACAGCCTACAAGCAGGCACTTAAAATCTCAGTCATCTCCCACAAGAAGTGAAACAAGTATGGCCTGTGCAGTAGGACGCAAGGGCAAGTTCCTAGTGAGGCTGAAGAACCTTGAGAAAGTTGTCTAGTTGAATAAAAGTACAACATGCTTGAAGATAATTTGACTTCTTGGAGATCCTTGTATTTTAACAGCTGCTTGTGGCTACTTAAGTATGTGTTTTCAAGGGAACAAACCTATGTGCACTTCACTGAGGCACATATTGACTTCTGTGCTTTAACTCTGCATATACTGTTGTCTTTGCTATTGTATGAAGGGGATGTACGTCTGCACATTTGTGTGTCTGTCTGCATTTATTTACCTAGGTATTCTCTGCAGGGGAGACCAAAGAGAAACACCCTTTAATAAAGACACACATGCGAAATTTTCTAGATGTTGAAAAAAAATATGTAAAGACACATGACTGCCATTCACACTAAGCAACCAAGTAGCAGAGCACTAACATAACCATCAGCAGACACCACCCTAGGCTTTACCCCAGGCACTTCATGCATGGAACATGCTCCTTCAAAGACCACCCCACTCCATGCTACCTCTGCCAGATCCCTCCTTAAGACTCCTCTCCATTGCGACCCCTATAAAAGACATGACAGGACTAAGCAAACGGTTGGTATGGGGTAACCACTGTTCTTTATTGTGCTTATCCATGTTGGCTTGCCAGGACGTACTGCTCTTCTCATCTGCTCATTACATCCACCTGCTATCTACTGTGTCATGACTTAAATCAGGCCCTGAATAGATGCACGTGGAAGGATGGAAATCAATTTGTTGTGCAGTAGTACAATATCTAGCTGGACAGTATCCGTGGACAGCACTGCAGGACAGCCAAATTATAACAATCAATATATCAGAGAACTGGAGAAACAAAGTGAGAAAAGAAGTAATAAAAGGCTTTTTTGCTTTAGCTGAGGCCCCAAAAGTATTTGAAGCATAAATCTCATTACCAGGGAGCAACAATTAGCCACCAAGCAAGGGATAACCCAGGTAGCCCAGACGAGTTATGAGATGAGACTTTGGGGTTCCCCCAAGGTATATTAAGTTGCTGTCATTTGGATGGTTCCGGGAGCAACATAGGAGAAAGCCTTTTTCCAGGCACAGTGGAATGAGATGCTGCCAGGTGTTGCTGCATGCCCCAAAGTGCTATGAGAGCACCTTGAATTGCCTTGCAAGCATGTGGCTCAGCAGGATTTGTCAATGCTATATGCACCAGTCAGTACAAGTTTGCCACACATCTGTCTTAGTGACATTTGAAAATTCTTTCAGTTGTGTTTTTTGCTGCCTTTTTGTAAGTTCTGTCCCAGAGAACATAAGGGCAGCAATCTGCCCTCATTCTCCTGAACTTCAGAAAAATCAGGAAAAGAGATCCACAGAAGTTTTTTTGCATTAGAAAAAGTGTCATTAGAAAAAGTTTCTCCTGCCAAAATATTTGTTTAGGAGCCTGGTTCACTATGTAATCTTTTATCAACTTTTCCACTTCTGTTTCCTAGGTACAATCAATTGCAAGTTTATACCTGCTCCTGCACCTCTTCCTATATATACATTATACTTGAACATCAGATGTTTTTGCATTGTTCAACTACCTGAAAAGTCATTCTTCTTTATTCCTTGTTTTGATAAACAAAAAGCAATTTTGTCCCTCCTCCTGCCACAGTTCAGAAGAGCTTTAAACAATCACAATTTTTGACCTTTAAGTCAAATTGTATTCTTACATGCTTGTATATGATTTCTGTAAATATTTCATACACATTTCTGAGGGTAGAAATTGACCAGTCAACATCTTTCACCATGAGCCAACATGAAGGAAAAGGAGTTTGTGTTGCAAAAGAAATTAATCTCAACACAGAGTGGGAGTATATTACACATACACCATTGATTTTTGTGATTCAGTGTTTTCACTGAGAGGATGGTAATAATCCGCACAATTAATCTTTTTCTGAAAATCACTCTTCAAGCAAGATTTAAATATTGATGTGTGGTCAGTGGGAATATTTGGTTTTTAATGTTTTTTTTTCCCTTGGGAAGTGTGCTTCTGCCAGGACCTCTACTTTGCAGTCAGGCAGCATGCATACAAGGAAGGGAGGTGCAGTTCAAGCATGTGCTTGAATTTGAAGGGTTTCCAAAACTGGCTGTTTTATTCACACTCAGAAGTCATCACCTTTCATCTTTCAATATCTTCTTCACATAAAAAAAGGAGTTTTAGACTTAAGTTTTAGAGAAATTGATGTGTTTTCATGGTGGACATGATGGTGACAGGGAGAAAATAGTCAGCTGAGATGCACCTTCCAAAGTAACCAGTTAACCATGAATGGGAGATATGAAGGTCCTGGAAAGCACCCACAATAAAGTGTGGGTCTCAGTTCCCCTTCAAGGCCAAATTCACAAGAAAAATGAGGTTTTTACAATCATTGCCTGCAAAGCCTTGGCTGAAGTTACAGTACTTGATGTGTGTGCCAGCATGGAGTCCTTTGATTTCAGTGTTGATACAGAACTGGGGGCTGTTGCTTGGCTGTGATGATAATGATGTTCTTCCAGAGCAAAGCCACTGCACTTGTTTTACAGATTTTATTCAAAGATTTCTTCTTTTTTAGAAGACACAATATTTTAACATGGTAGCATAAAACAAGCAGAAGACCATATTTTGACCTCACTAGGTGAATTCTCACAAATTATCCAGTGACTTCTTTTGGACTTGCTTTGGGGAGTTAAGTCCTGGGAACTGTGTCCTCCTCCTCATGCTCAGCAGCCCTGAGCTCACTGTGTCAGACATCTGTAATTCCTTTCCTACCTACAGATTTTGTGTTAAATATGGAGACAAAAGTGACAGGGAAAACAGTGTTTCGATGTATGTGAATTATGGTATTTGAGAGTTACAGTAAACTGTTATTTTAAACAAAGTAGCTCAAAACGTGGTGTGACAGAACGGGGAGATTCAAGTGCCCTCCATGAGCTGAGTAGCACACTACTCACAAAGCTAATGTCTTCTCGGTGTTATGCCAGCCGAGCTCCGTGACATTCTAAAGCCCAAGTTGTTTGTAAGGTTATTATTAGAGATTTCTCACTCTCTGAAACCAAGGGAGAAAAATAGTAACTGAGGTAAATGTTGCAAGGCCCCCAGACTGTGTTTTTGTTTGTGATTTATGATTCAGATGCAGACATCCTGTTCTAGTAGAAATAGCCTTGCTGGTGTGTTTGACACCATGTTTCAAAAGGTACTTATTGAACAGAAAGTGGAAACAAGAAGGAGGTAGCTGAGTTTCTGAGAACTGAAAACCAAATCAGCCTGTCTGTGGTGTGAGGCACTCTCCTGTTCCCCTGAGGAGAAATCTCTTAGTGGATTTCACCTCCTGCGATGACAATGATGTTATGTTTCAAGTTTCTTACTGCACTGTAAATAACATTATGTTATTTACATAACACCCAAAGTGTCTTTGGGTAGGAATACAAAAGTGGAGAAAATGCATTTAATTAGAAAAAGCTCCTACTGTTCATTGTAAAATGGACAATGATTGTAAGCAGTATAATTACTGTCATTGCTACTCCCACCTGTTATTGTTTGTATATTAGTTCATTTGATTTCCACCTTTTTGTTCTCTATAATGGAGGTTTAAGACTGTTCTGGCCTTGTTATTTATATGCCAGTTGCCTGCCTCCAAACATGAAAAAAACCCACTTATTTAAACCAAATATAAAAGTTTTGCCCAGATCTTCACTCAGCCTTCCAGCAGCATGAGTCAAGTGAGCAGACCAGAGGTGATAACAGGAAACAGTATCTGATAGCAGTCACAGAAATCCTGTAAGATGGAGAGTTATACAGTTCATTTTTAGCATACTGGTTTTCTATAAATACACTGAAGTGGGGTAGGAGTTCTTTAGGGCAGACTGTTTATCTGTGCTGAAAGGGAAAACTGGAAAGTTGAAAATCAGCTTGGGTAGTGACAAAAATATTCAACTCTATTATTTAACACTTTATTAAATGCATTGCAATTCTAATAACTTCTGATGACACTAGATAACATCTTGAATGAACTATGAACTCTGATATCTAGTTTAAACACCAGCTTTGTATGGTGTCCAAAGGATGGAAGAGATGATTTGAAACATTTTTCCATGTCTGAATTCCTGCTATGCAGTGTAGTTTGCAATGAACCTGAAATAACAAAACTACAAAGGGAAAAACATTGCTATGGCAACAAACTATTTCTAATTTAAGTGAGCTTGGTGTAAGAAAAGAAGCAACAGTGTGATTTAAACAGAAACAGACTTTGTAAAATAAGAAATGCAATAATTAATTAAAAATGAAACATTAATTTAGCCCTTTACCTGTAATAATTTAGCATATCCACCTGTAACTCTCTTTTCTCTGATATTTTCTGAACTTACAGAAACTTTTTTATGGCTTTAGAAACTAAGACACCAGTTAATTGAGTCCATCTCAGAAGAGATATAGGAGTCCCTAAACAAAATTAAGTACAGATTATGCATGATTCAAGATGTAAGGTCAAGATTACTGATAGCTGGTGTTAGGCACCAAATTAGGATCCTAAATCAGGAGTCGTTATTGCCAGAAGCTATCTCCACATTCAGTAAAGTGCAGTAGAGTAGTATGCCCATTATGTCTTTGGCTGAATTGTCAAGCCTTGTTCTCTCTGATTTTCAGGGAGCACAACAGGACTGATTTCCTGGTCAGCTATCTCAATTAGAAGAGGAACCAAATCAAAGCCCTTAATCCACTCCAGTGGTTGATAGGAACTATAAAACTGTATTCCAATGCAGATTAATGCCATGCCTTTACCATCCTCCAAGCTGCAATGATGATTTCCCCGACTTCGGGTTAACTAAAAGCAACAGTATCTGCTTTTTCTACAGCCTTGCTGCAAGTTAATTCTTTGGTGAAAGGATAAAATTAAGAATCTTCACCTGATAAACAAGAACTTTCTTGTTAATATAATGGAAGAAGATAGAAACAAACTCCTTTTCTCTTCCCAAACTTTTTACAGGCAGATGGCTTGGCTGCTCCGTTGGGGCTTTTTTGTGGTTACACATTTTTATCATTTGTTTGTAGTTTTTTTCAAAGGATAGACCACTGTCTTTAGAAAAATACATTGAAAAAAGTATTTTGTAATTTTATGTAATGCTTTGTCTTCCTTATGATTATCTCAGTCACTTTTTGGGAACCCTCAGAAGCAAGTGCATTGGGTATGTGTGTTGCAATGTACTGATTTGTCAAGGAGACATGGTATGCTCTGTATAAAGCAATGATACTGCCTGCACTGCTGGAAGGAATGGACTCTGCTGCCTCTAGCCCTGCAGGAGACAAGGGGAAAGTTCCAGGGAAGTGCACTTGGGACATGTAGGTGACCCTCATCTTGAGTGCATTGCCTCTTGGTGATCAAAGGTCTAAAATGGCTTAGCAAGCAAGGGATGACACCTTTTCAGCTCTACTCAGCTACTTCAAAAGCTTCTGCTTTGCCATTAAGGCAAACCAGATAATTCAAGGACTTACTTTTGATTGAAAGAAGAGTGACAACTTAGTTGGCCAATCAATTTCAAATAGGCTCTGCAGCAAATAAATGCCAACTTGTTTATTTTCTGTTGCCACAAAACACAATTTGATTGGACTGCAGGTAACCAGTGGCTTTTTCTCTGGTATTTGGTTACATTCTTTCAACTGAAGATAACTGGGGGAGAGCAGAATCTTGAAAAAAGTTGAAATACTATGATTTCTTCATGTTAAACGGAACATATTTAATATTAAAAGATTAAATGGCATTTGAAATCTAATTGAGTGATTCAAGCTTGCAGAATATGGCCTAATCTTCGGTTGTTTTGCTTCTGCAGAATAAAATGATCTGTGTAGTCAACATGGTTTTTTTGAAGTATGTTTACTGAGCTTTTTTGGTAGAACTGTCTTCATTACCTCTCTCTCACTATGTTTTGGGCCTGAATTTGGTGGTTTTGTTTGCATTTGTAGGAAAATCTACTTGCAGTGACTTTGTTCGCCTCACAGCTCCAAGAAGATGCAATTACTGTGTTACTACTGTGACAGACTTTCTTAAGAAAATATACTGGTTTGAAACAATCAAGCTTTTGATGCAGAGTATTTAATTTATGTAATATAAATTTTTGGAGTTAGAAGGGACTAGTCATTTCCTGATCAGACCTTTTCTAATTATCCTAAAATTCCATTCAGTCATTCCTTCATTATGCCAAATTATGCCTAATGGGTAAAGGTGGAATGAACCCTTTTAAACAGAAACCAAACCTTGATAAAAAGAGATTGCTGTGAGGTTATTAAAACATATTCCAAATTTCCCAGTATACAGGTTTTGGCCATTAATACAAACTTATGTTTTTAATTGTTGGATATAAAATTTTCATTTGTCTTTAGGTGATGGACTTGTTTCCCAGTACCAGTTGCTGTATCTTTAGTAATATATTTCCTGTTATTTATAATTTTTCTAGACTCTGAGCCATTATGGACTTTATCTGCAGCATTTTCATTCTTCCCACATCTCCATGGATCGATGCCTTTCAGACTACACAAAAAAGAGAAAAATTCTTTCCAAGGTTCTTTAATGGCAGATCTCAGATTTATTGTGAATTGTGACTCATTCATTAAAGAGATGCTGCATTAATGAATTCTGTTTACATAGAATAGAATTTTGAGGAATGTCTGGCTTCACAGGAAGTTATCCTGGCTGCCTTTATTAATCAGATGCCTTTATTAGTCAGATGTGTTCTAAGTTTATTGGAATCACCTGTTTGCTCCATAATCATCTTGAATTACAATTTTATTTTTAAGTCCTTGAAGACTGTAAAGTAAAGAATCTCTTTCATGTTTCTGCCTTCATTAGAGGAAGACAGCAAAAGAAGTGCATTTTAGAAAAAACACAAATTTCTTTTAAAGGATTTGATGTCAATGGTATTAGGTGGAGATTTTGAGAGTTCAGTATACTGGCTTTACTCTGGATAGACTGGCATTGTTTGGAAATAATTACATTTCTGTAGGATATATTTCATATACTTGCCTTGAAGAAAGATATGGACTTGAAATGCACAGAGGAACCCTACAGAAAAAGCAATTTACTGTAAATCATCTCCCACCACAGATGGTTCCAAGCTGAAATATATCACAATGTATTGGTATTGCTCCCACTGATGGTAATTTTAATGCACTTCTCATGGTAAAGAAATCTTTTGAAGACAAGCTTGATTTGAGAGGAACATTCTTAAGATGAGGGGAATGGATAATATGAATGGCAACTATTACAAAGAGAAGCATTTAAGGCACTCAAGGAATTTAAGAATTACAAAGAAAAATTCAGTTAGAAATATTGCTATCATGTTGACATCCCTGAAATTAAAGGTGAAATTTTCTTATTTATTCCACTACCTAAAAATTTTAATAGGATATGTGGCTTGCATAAAGGCTCTCCCTCTATCATTTTGCCTTAGGAGTGAAAAAAACCAAAATATTTTCATTAGCTAATTATAGGAGATGGGCAAGACTATGAGCAGAAGATGACCCTTGAACTGTTTGTTCTGGTGTCTATCTCTAAATTCATGTCCTATCTTCCAAGCCAATAATTAGTCATCTCTCTCTCACACTGGGAGTAAAGGTAATGAACAGCACATCCTTCTTCATGTGGGATCCAGGTCCAATTCAGGTCCATCTTATTCTGCAAAAGCAAATTCTGTAATTAAATGTTAGGGATGCAAACCACGTGGGTCAGGTGTTCTCTAAGACAGTGAAGGGTCTTGAAGAGGCAGCATAGTACACAGAAGGCTGATAGTAATTAAAGTAGGGATGACAGACGCAGTAGGAAGGAATTTGATCAAAGCGCACATAGCACCTTACATTGCAAACTAACATCCATGTTTCTAGCTCAAGACATTTCTGTTCTTTACAAAAGAACTGGTAAATAACATGGGTGACACACATAAAAGGGTACACTGTGTTGTCTAGGAGAAAAGAATTGTGAGAAATAGTCCCTGTGCGGTTTCAACATTCAGCATTCCATCGCATTCAGAGAGCACTGAAATATCAGCAGAGGTCACCTGGCCTGACAGCTGCAGTCAGTGAGAAGATTTTCTCCAACACTACAGGTAAAGACCCCTACATATTCCTATATGGTTCTCCTGAGGATTCTTTTCCACGTTGGCAACACTCATCACATTGTGAAAGACACATCAGAGATACTGTAATGTTCAGCAAAAATCACAGGTTTATACAAGCTTATTTGCCTATACTTAGGGTTGCAACTGACTGAACAGAAATGCAAAATATCTCCAGGTCTAGTAAAATACGTTTTGAAAATTGTCCCTGAAAACTACATCTGGGAATTTTTGTGGATTCGAAGATATTTTGATTGCCTGGTGATTTAATATACCTGTGGGAATGAGTAGAGTCTTTTTGGAGGTTCATCTGCCATGGTCTGTTTGAAAAACAATAGTGGCATATTCATATATTTTTGTTTCCAGAATTCCATTTCCATTATCTCAAATTCTCAAATTGCTTAGCTCAAATTCAGCAAAATCACCTATCTAACCAGCACAATACTCATAATTTCATCATTTGATCCATCATTTCTCATGACAGCTGACTTTCCTGGAAAAGCAGTATTTGTGATAACATTTCTGGACTTTGCTCTTTAGCTCAGACCTCTGCCTTGTTCCCTTTAGAACAGATGATTAGAATCACTTCCACTTAAATGATCTTAAGTGATAAGAGCCACATGACCTAGTCCTTAAAACCCAACCATGTTTGACCCTCAAGTGTGATGTGGCATGGTAATTTGTTCCTCCCTTCAGGAAGTCACAAGTAATATAGTTGTCCAAGAAGTCATCTTAAAATAGATACTCAATTTTAAACAGGGGGGGAAATTCTAAAAAGAGATTTTTAAAATTATAAAAGATGTCACTTTGATGAGTGCTTGATTAGGCACTAAATTTTCAAGTGTTCTTTCAAGTCTGGGATCATCTTACTGTACTGTTAGCCTCCCTGTTCTCTTTATGGGACTTAATTTAAACCTAACTGAAATTTCATCTTTATATGCTTGGACTTGTAACTAAACTTGTTGAGCACAGCAGAGAGTTGTAATAAAAGCACCAAACTGAAGAGCTCTTTTAGTGTGTCTGAAATGTCTGCTAGGGAGGGTTTCAATCCTCACTCTTTCTGGTCACATTCCCTGACAATCCAGTTATTGAATTAAATCACTTTATGAATACATATTCATGGATCAAACAGCTCAACAACTAATCCAACTTATAATATTCCTAAATTACTGCAATCAAATCCAAATCTGTTACATAGATCATTTCCACCTCTGACATATTTTGTCTAATGTGTACGATTTTGAAAAGGATCATTTGCCTTCTATTACAATACATCACGTTAAATCATCTTGATGTGCTCCTTAAATGAAGATGATACATATTATGTGGAATTGCCTTGGATTGCTCACTCATTGAAGGTATCTGTCTCAAACAAGGAAATGCACATACACATGCACACAGCCATGGGAACTTTCTCTTGTGGCAAGTCTTCTACAGGGAAGGAAGCAAATATAGCATGATACCATCTGTGGTTATGTGTGTCATGCCTCTGTCACTCATCAAAAATATGGTGTCACAAACCTCTATGAAGAGTCAAGCATGCTAGGAGTCACAGTCAGGAGATTAGTTCTCAGGCTGCTTGTTAAACCACCTCTTATGAAATAACCCTCACCAGATGTTGCGCCTGAGATGATAGAAGGAGTAAATCCTGGAGTAAATCAAATCAATGCCAAAATTCTCATAAACCTTGAAGAGACCAGGATTTCACAGGAGGGACTTTAATTTGTGGGAGAATATTAGTGCATAAAAAAATCACTTCTGGCTATATCTGTTTGGGCAGTTTCTACGCTGAAATTTTGATATAAAATTAGTGATTAGAAAGTCTGAGTGGATTAGAGGATGAAGGAGCATTTACTGTAATAACTCCCTAAATATTTTGTATTCCACATGTGAAAGTTGCTCATTGAAGGATTTCTGAAAATCTTAATTTTTTTACTGTTGCCATTCAATGACTGGCCACACATTAAATAACTTTTAAAAAGAGAATAACAATTCAAAATTGAAAATTAGAATGTACTAGAAGGGAAACATTCAGAAGAACAGGTAGCTCAAGCAGTGAGTCAGGCCTCACCAAAACACAGATCAAGTGAACCAGGTAAAATAACTGCTCAGGGGGTAGAAAAATGTGAAGAATGAGAGAAAATAGGAAGACTGAACACAGAGAAAGTCAGCTGAGTCAGCAAGTGCTATCTTGCCTGGATACATCTCCAGCTCTATGACTCAGCAACAAAATGTTTGTGCCTTGGTGGATGTCAAAAAAGTCCATAGTTCCTATGGTCATCTGTTATTAACATTTTGAGTGAGTTATTGTATGCAAATGCAGGAGGCTATTGGGAAAAGTATGTAAATAAAGACTCACAGAAGCAAAAAGGAAAACAGCAGAAAATCCTAATGATGTGGCACATACCTCAGTTATCGCTGCACATTTCCTTGTATGTAGCTGTGTACAGTCTTCTGTTTAAAATGCAGTTACTGTCTTATTGATTTTCTAGATATGTTTCTAAAAGCATTTAGGATAGGGCAATTAGTTACTGCTTAATGTAGAATGTCAAAACAGAGCTATCGACCCAACTAGTTGATCAATTGGTTCATTATTTCCTTCACATGGCTTGATGTGGACCTAGTCCAAAAGAACAAAGGAAAGAAAAGTTAGTTGGATTTTGTGGTATGTATTATGCAACAGAAAATTAAAGAAAGATGTTTTAATGTTGAAAGAAAAGAGTTTGGGGATAAAAACAATTTTCCTGTAGTTGCTATTTTGTTGAAACAACCACTCAAAGGAGAATTTCACAACAGGGCAACAGAACAAATTAAAATACTGAGCTGTGTACTCAGTGAAGTGTATTGATTGCAACCAAGACAAAGCGGAACCTTTAACTACGTGTTATGAGCACACATTGATATGTCGTTAATTACTTCATTCTGAAGAAAAACATAGAATGCTAATTATTAAATTAAAGAGTCAGCTCTGAGCCAGAAGCCCAAAATAGTGGAATTCAACTGGAACCAGCAAAAGTTTGGGGCAAGTATGTATGAGAGAAAAAAAAGGATTTGATTCTGGAAACTCTTTTGGCCTCTCCATTTCTGAAATGAAGGGCTGCTTCTTCAGTTGCATGAGTAGAAGGCCAGCGCCAACTTGAATGCCATCTCACAGGGCCAGTGATACACAGACATAGGGAAGGATGTCTGAAGATTGTAGGGTCCAAATACCTGCTGAGGCAGAGTCAGCTACAGTAAGCTGCTCAGAATCACCTCCAGTTCAATTTGGATTTTGCCAAGGATGGAGACCAAACAACATTTCTGGTCAAACTATTCCCACTTTTTTTACTTGCCTTCTCTTGTGCCAGCCTCCAGGAGAGATGTTTTACAGGTTGCTCGTTGCTGCATTTCTCCCCCATAGTAAACTACAAATGCAGCTGAAATACCCTGGGACTACTCTTTGCAGTGCAGAAACTATTCCCAGTCTTCTGCTGTACTGATGCAGCTGGGAGATACATATCTAAATTCAGGAAACTTTCAGCTGGATCTTGCTTTCTGTCCCAGTCTCCATTCAAAATCAAACAAACAAACAAACTAAAGACAAACAAACTTCACAAAATCACAAATCCCCATTGTTCTGAAAAAATATGCTGCACAGTTTCTGACTGGGCTATGTTGCTTTCTGCACATGTTGACAGATTAAAGGAATAACCACAACAACCATTGCAAGTCCCAGAGTCCTTTTGTTCTGAAGATTTGTTGTTCCCAAAACATTAGATATAGGCAGATGTTTTACTAGAAGGCCAAACAAAATACCATAGAAAATGATTAATTAAATAATGATGAATATAGTTCACAAACTGTAACTTATTAATAACAATTACAGCAAATTCTAACTAAAAACATTCTACAAACAATCACTTAAAACAAATCTGTAGCACAGGAGGCAATTCAAAGAAGCTGAAACTACAACAACATATTGAAACAGCTGGAGGAAACACGGGAGATGCCAAAGATTGCTCTGTTAACTACATGCTGTACTGGAATAAAAATGAATATAAAGGGATGAGAAACACCCAGGTTAGATGCATGGTATTGAATTGAATGTTGGGGAGTTAGTTCTGTTTTAATTTTACTGATGGAAAAGTGATGTGGCCAGTGGTGTTTGTCCACTGCAAGTAGTTTTAATTCAGGGATAAATGTAGGGCAGACAAAGAAAGGCTAGAAAATCTGGGTAATTTAAAAATGCTCGAGAGGATAAAGAGGCCTCTGAAATTTAACCCAAAGAACTTCAGGTGAAGTCAAAGGATTTTCTAAACCATTAGTTATCAACTTCAAGAATTTGAGAAGCATAGATAAAATCTCTAAGAACAAGAGAAGGTCATATGTTGTACCTACAATTGACAGCAGTACAACAGTATGGCCTGGGGAAGCACAAACTCATCGCATAAATTTAATGCATAGAAGATGCTAAAATGTGATTGCACAGTCAATTCATTAGCACCTAGAGGAGAAAAAATTAAATAAAATACTTCCAAAATTGGTTTGTTAAGAATATATTCCATCAGACTAATCTTTGAGGAGGTAACTAGCCAGACAAATAAAGAACAGCAGAAATTTTATATATAAATTGTATATATTTTTAAAATAATTGTATATTTTTAATATATTTTTAAGACTTCTACATGGTGTTGGACCTGATGTGCTTTTTAGTAAGTAGACTGTAGCAGAGAAGATATCACCACATTTGGCACAGCTGTTTGTTCTATAACACAAAGACTTATGAATAAAAAAAGGGAAATAATAATATTAATTAATATTAGCTATTTCCCAGCTTACTCTAGGGAACCTTACATGTCTCTTGCTTCATTCACCATTTGCATTAGTGGCTTGGATTAAAGAATGCTCCTAGAATTCATGGATGATACTGAGTCAGGATTAATGACAGTGAAGAATCAGTGATAAAAATTCTTCATATACTGAACCAATGGTCTGAAATTAAAGATGTAAACCAAAGGAAAAAAGTGTGAAGTATTTTGATCAGCAGGAAGTGTAGAAATGAAGAGACTAAGCAGCAAGTGGCAGCACCATAGAAAAGAGATTATGAGTTACAGCTGATGTCAAACTCAACCTGAGTCAACACTTTGATGTTGCTGGGAGAAAAGAGCAAGTCACATTTTGCAATATACTGGCAGAAGGTCTTGTGTGAGATGTTGGATGGAACTAATGTTTTCTGTGCATTATCTCAGCTAGATCTCAGCTAGACAAACACATTTCATTTAAGGCATAATTTCCTGGAAATTTATGGAAAGGATTTAAGTGATATTAGAGGAGACAAATGAGAAGATGAGGAGGTCTGCAAGATATTAACACTGTGCAAAAGTTGGAGCAACTGTTATTTTCTTAGGTTGACAAAGTGTAACTGAAGAAGAACCTGGTAGAGATGTTCCATGATATGAATGTTTGCTAAAAATGTTTTGTTCATTACCCATTGGCTTTACTTGAAACAAAGAGAATTTTGCTTCTTTGAAGAATGGTTTCTGAGAAGCAATTCAAACTGTTAGAGATAGAGGGAAGCACAGAGCATCTTAGCAGCCCGAGTTGCCTTAGTGGAAATACTACGTGACTGTTGTCTGTGATGGTCCAGGCCATAGCCCAGGAAAAAAGGAATCCACAAGAAGTCAGTAATTTATTCCCAGAGGGCTGCTATGGGCATTCTATTTTTGAAAAGGAACAAATAAAAAATTCCATTTCACACTGTATCTGACCACCCCTTGAGGAGCCTAGTGAAGACCCACTACACTTCTGCTGCCAGAAGCCAATGCTGGGGAGATCAGAGAGCTCCCTGGGAATATGGTAGTCAGCCACAGACAGTGAGAACATTGAACAGAGCAAGATCTGGTATCAATCACATTCACTGTTTGCATGGCCTCTCCTGCCATGTCATCCTACTGATCCTTTAACCACCAGATAAAGGTCATCAGATTAGTAAATAAAAATTATAAAGTTTTTTTATAATTTAAACTATAAAGTTTTGTATAATTTTTTTTATAAAGATAAAAAATATCAAAGGAAAGCACGTTGATATTTGTATTCAGCTTCTCTTTTGTCATCTGTCATATAAATACATCTGTCATCTCAATGGTCAAATCAGAAGAAGCAGGAGTAATTCTGGATGCTATATAGTGTGGTATAGTATGATATAGTATGGTATAGGGAGAGATTTTACTGAGCAATTTAGCTGCAGCTGCAGCTTTTCCAGCTGAATGCTGAATGATGGAAGAAGCCTGTGTGTTCAGAAAATGCGGCAGTGTTTCAATACTAGGTGATTGCATGGCAAGACGTGCATTCCACCCACAACATACTTTTCCCTGTGCACTTGTATGGTGCACTTCTTCAGTTAATTGTGCACCTGCTTATACCATACAGGAGAGGAAGTACAAAATACATCTTGATTCATTTTAACTTGATAAGTTGTTTTATTGAAGTTGCCCACAATATTTTCTTTGATTTTTCAAGACATTTGAAGGAATAGTTATTTGCATGAGAGAAATATTTGAAGATTAGTTTCTCTGTGTTTCGCACATCAAATGTGAAGGTATTAAGAAGGCAAGAGAAAAGAGCATGTTAGAATGATGTATCTCAGAACAAATGAAAATGAACAATGCTCTCCAGTTACGCTTTCATCTCCTTTTGTATAGACAGTTATGATATTAAGAATCATTCATCACTCATCATGTTTCTCCAGCATTAAAATGAAGATGACTACGATAATTTTTGTCATTTCCTCCTGGAGTAAAGTAAAGATACATGTTAATAATGCTACCAATGGAAAAATAATCCATTTAGCTGAGTGCTGTTTTAAGAGATTGTATTCACAACTTCTTTCATTTCACACAAATTAAACCAATAATGATCCTTGATGGCCGATCAAGTATCTGCTGTATTCTGCCATTTGTAGAGAGATTGCAGTTTTAACTGGCTTTAAATTGTTTTGTCAGTGGTTTTCACTTTCTGTACCCTGAACTGATAAAAATGGTTGATAAATTCTGACCTATTTCACATTGAGACTGAATTTCTAAGAATATAAAACTAAGGAACAACCCCTTAGCTCAGTAGAGGACAAAAATCCCAAAGATCTGATACACTATCCAAGGTAATTATGCCTAACAGTCCACCACAGTGGTGTTATTGGCTTTGTAAAAACCAGTTCCAGATTTTAGTAGAAGAATAGGAAGTTTCTGCTGCTATGCTTATTTTTCTAGCTCTGACACCAGATGTGCTGTGGTTCAGTGCATCTTGGTAAGACCCCAGAGAGCAGAAGGAGAATGAATGCAAAGGGTCCTTTGTTTTGTCTCAGGTCATTGGAGAACAGCAATAAAATTTGATTTTAAAAGATGAACCAAACAGAATCCAAAGCAGCCAGAATAACAGACCTGTGAATGACCAACAGGGTGCTATGAAATCCTACCTTAAGGGGAAAGTACTGTGGTTCAAATCTGGCCCTGGGAGCATGAAATTGGCAGCACCTCCTACTCTGTGCCTCTCAGGATGCATTTTTTTCAAGTTCTCCTCTGTCATGCTACTTTGAGCCATCAGTCCACCCTGGACTCCCAGCACACACAGGCTTGAAGTCCGTGCAATACTGCAGTCTGCAGTAGGACTCTTACCAATGGAGTCTTTTCCAGCACCTCAACATTGATGATGTTTCTTGAGTCTGGAGGATGTCTTGTTCATTGAAGGGCTGTGAACTTTCATACTGGTACTGACAAGCAAAGGTTTTGAGCAACTTAAGGGATTTAAACTAGCTACTTTTTTTAGTGACATTACAGGTCTAAAGGTTTCCTACTTTAATGGAAGAGCATTGAAAAAAATCAGTTATTTTCAGAAGCAAATAAGTGTGACATGATATTTGTGTCTTTCCTTGCTTTCTGTGTCAGTTGTGGGATCATGCACTGTTTGGAAATATTTTAAGGAAACAATTCACAGCCATTCTAATGGTTGACTCTCTGTACTGCAGTGAGGAGTGTCACCACTGCTGTTCTCCTTTTATTGCCTGTGGGAAACTGGAGTGATCATAGCAAGTATAAAAATGTCTCCATGCTGACTTTGTTTGGTCTTTTGTGTTTCTTTTCTATTCCACAACAGCTGAAATGTTAAGATCTATTTCAGGATATTAAATGAAACAAATAATACAATTTCATCACCCAGTCATGTTTGAGCATACCACATTACCTAATAAACAAGAAGATGGGATTAGAGCAGTGGATTTATGTAACTGCAATAAGGCATAATAATATCTGAGGAGACACGGGAAAGGGGAAATGAATTCAGATATAATATATTAATAGGGACTAGAGATTCATAAAATTGAGCCAGATCACTATGAAGAGACTCAAACCTCAGTGATACAGTTGAAACCAATTTCATTAACTTCTGGCTGAAATTCACATATCCTCCAGAAAGGTGAGGGCTGAAAGATTTCAGTGCTTGTGTCAGGAGAGCTGAGAACGAGATAATTTGGGGCAGATGGGAAAGTGTTTCTTATATATTAGATTCAGCCTCTGGCATGTGTCTCTGTTTTCCTTCATACATGTGCAACAGATTCAAATACCTGTGGTGTGGGGGTCTGCAGAATGAGCCCCTCAGGCTCTGGGATGCTCTCCTCCTACAAGGTTTTCATGCATGATTATTCACCTTCCACTGACACCATGTAGCTGATGAAATACAGGTCAGGGATTGTCCCTGCCCATCCAAGGGTCAGTGGGACTTATGGCCATTTATTTAGACACATCACTGAAATGATCCTGGAAAAGTTATGGGGAAAAAAAAAGAAGCAATTGTTATATCTCCCCATTTGTGTATCAGAGGAAGATAAACTAGTAGCATAGAGAAGTCCCATCAATATCCAAATTTTCATACTGAAGACAGTTGGCGTGGGAAGGGAGTTGAGAAAAAGCCAAAGCACGTGGGGAAGGTCATTTGAGCATTTGTAGAAATCCTAAGGGAAGTCCACGTCAACAACTGTCACTTCTTTATATCTTTGCCAGCGACACAGACAGTGGGATTGACTGTACCTTCTGCAAGTTTGATGTGGTTGACACACTGGAGGGAAGGGATGCCATCCAGTGGGACCTTGACAGGCTTGAGAGTTGGGTCTGTGCAAACCTACCGAAGTTCAACAAGGCCAAGTGCAGGATCTTGCAGCAGGATCAGGGAAATCCTAAGCACAGGCTGGGGAGAGAATGGATCAAGACTAGCCCTGAAGAGAACTGTTTGGGGATGAAAAGCTCAATATGACCCAGCAAAGTGCACTTGCATTCCAGAAAGCCAATTGTGCCCTGGGCTGCATCCAAAGTAGTGTGGGCAGGAGGATGAGGGGGGGGATTCTGCACCTCTACTCTGCCCTGCTGAGACCCCACCTGGAACACTTACTCCAGCTCTGGGGTCTCCAATGTAAGTAACACATGGGTACCAGTGAGGAAGCCTCTGAGCTTTATCAGAGGGCTGGAGCACCACTTCTATGAAGACAGGGTGAGAGAGTTGGGACTATTCCACATGGAGGAGAAGGCTCTGGGGAGACCTTGGAGTGGCCTTTCAGTATGCAAGAAGGACTTGGAAGAAGGCTAGGGAGGGAATTCTCACATGGGGATGTAGTGATATGACAAAGGGAAACAGCCTTAAACTGAAGTATGTTTGGATTAGATATTAGGAAGTAGTTCTAAGTAGTGTGAGAGTGGTGAGGCACTGGAACAGATTGCCCAGAGAGACTGGAGATTTCCCACCCCTGGAAATTCTCAAGACCGGTCTGGACAGAGGCTCTGGGACACCTGGTCTAGTGGGAGGTGTCCCTGTCCATGTAAGGGGGGGTTGGAACTACATGATCTTTAAGGTGCTATCCAACCCAAACCATCCTATGACTCTATGACTCTTTCCCCACATTCACCTGAGCCTCAGGCTGTGATCCCTACCTGCCCTCAAAGCCCCTCTGAGCCCTTGACTACAGCAAGCACTACACTTGGAGCTGCTTGCAGTAAAACTAGGTAGGAGAGGCGTTTTTAAAGACATCACTCAATTTCAGAGCTATATATAGTACACCAGCTTGTGTTTAACAGCAGACTGGAAGAGAAGGAAACAGAAAAGAAGGCAAGGGAAGGCGACTTGAAAATCACTAGTGAGTGTTAATACTTTTGGTGTGAAAATTTGTATATGGGTGCAATCTATCTGTTTATGTATACAGGTATAATTGCACACACATCTCTTCTCCTAATACAACCTCAATTTTTAAAAATCAGAATTGAACTCCTAACATTTTCTGCCCAAAATAGCTAGTGGAATATATTTCTTGGTCTGAGAGAAAGAAAAAAATGGAATTTTTCTGAAGACACCATTCTAATTCCTTATCTGTTTTAGTAGAAATTTCATTTAGTTGGATATAAAAAAGTGGGCACATCTTCTACCTGAAGATAATCTTGCTTCAAGCTGTGAATAGGAATTTCTATATACACTTTTCTGTAAACCAAAATACTATATGTAAGTTATTTAAGTTTCTTTTGTGTAGCTGTATAAAATAATTTACTAAATATCTGAAATTGGATAGAAATTTTGCTACTGACTCCAACAGAAAAAGTATTTTAGCCAGTGATTCTTTTCATTTATTCATTTCATTAGGCCCAAGTTTTTTATTAAAAGCAAGGACTGAAATGCTTTGAGATTTACTGCAACCCTACCGTATATAAATAAATTTTGAAATCAGAGTTATTGTCTGTCAAATAGCCGAGAACCACTTTCTTCTACGAGATTTAACATATGAGAATATAACATATACACAAGTAACATATTGTATGTGTCAATATACGGCATTTGACCAGCAGCTTTCTTGTAACTTCACCTTCCTTTTCAGAAAATGCAGTAAGTTAATTTGCTTCCATTACCTTAATTTGCACCATTCATCCTTAAATTTATTTGAATCTGGAAAATGGCAAGACAATAAGTGTATGCCAATTGGCATCAGTAAAGGAACTTTCTCTTAAGTAATAAGACAGCACAGATGATCAAGATGCATCTATACATATACTGGTTGTGTCTTTTGTCTGTACATGTATGTATGTACATCTACAGACAAAGTTAAGGCATGTAAAGGTAAAATGCCTTTTGTATAGAAACAACTGTCGACGCATAGAGGGAACATCAATTATGAGGAAAAAAATAAGCTAGATGCTTGAAATTCAAGTGAAAAAATCATACATTTTTTTCACAGTTACTCCGTTAGACTTTGCTGCAAGGTCAGTTGCTCTCTGCCTGTCTGCCCAAACTCTGAGGTCTTCAATGATCTTGGTTTGAGTGCTCAGGTGTCACCCCACGTTTTCTAATACCAAATGAAAGTACCAGTTCTCCTTTCCTCTTCAGAAAGGCTGATTTTTTTTTAGACTAATATCTTGAGAAATTTCATGGAGAAACCAACAGGGAATTGGTTTGAGGAAGATATAACTACCTGGTTGTTTTGAAATAAAAACCATTCCTTTGAAAAAGAGTATCTGTCAAATAAAGTTGATGAATTGCCTATGAGCAGGAAACCTTGGCAAAAAGGGATACATTCCATTTAGAAAACACACTAATTTCTTTAGGAAACAAACTGACCCTGGAAGGATCAACAGATCAGCACCCTGAATCAATCTTGCCACAATACTTAAAAAGCCACCCATTATTTCAGAAAACACATGATATTCCTCCAGCTTCAAAGTTCAACAACACACCATGGAGGGGAAAGCTGCTTTTCTGAACATACAATTTTCTAAGCAAATGTCAGCCCTCATGTTTGTCAGTAAAATCTTATGCTGCTTTTAGGGATGTGTTGACCTAAAGTCATACCAGCTCCTGTGTATCTGGAGTAAAAATGCATATCTGACTCCCTCTAAGACTTTAGGTAGATGTGATTCTGACATTTGCATGAATGTGTAATATTCTGGTAATCCCTGTAAAAATCTTTCTGGGAGTTATATCTGTGTTTTAGTGCCAATGAAGTGGTTTGTGTTAGCGCCAGTCTTGAGAAAGGTAGGAGACACAACAGAAATACAGATGTTGTCTGCACTTCTTTATTCTCAACAAAGAAGATCGGGGCAGGGCTACAGCATGGCTTTGGAGCAAAAGTAATTTATGTAAGCCCCTGGATTGTGTTTCACATAAACCCTTTCTTTTTTCCTTCTTTCTTTACCTTAAACGAACATGACCAAATTAACAAAATCTGTGTGGGAGCTTACATTTCAGCCAGAATCCTCAGGCAATACTAAATCTGGCTCTCTGCTTATGCAGGAGGCAGATGTGTTCCCCTTGTCTCTAAACTCTTGTCCTAGAAAATGCAAATGAGAGCCCAAATTTGGTGTCCAGACCCATCTGCTCCATTTTGCCTCTGACTGTTGCTTATCTAAATTAAATTTTCAACTCCCAGTTAGAAATACTCTCTCAAGGATGCAGCAGAGGATCTGAAGGCAGAGAGTGGGGGGAGCAGTTGGGGCAAGGCTCACAGTAAAGACCCTCCAATTCTTGCCACACCCACAGTGTCTCTGACAGAGAAAATGTGGGCAGAGGAATACTCCTACCAAATCATAGACCTTGTTCAACAGCAGAAGCAAAAAACAAACTATGCAGAAGGCTGTTTTCAGTTTAGGACCTGACAAGTTTAACCATTGAACTGTGATCCCCTGGGTCATGGTGCCTTCACCTTAGCTCATCATCTATATACTGGTGACTAGGTCCAGAGCCCTCACTTATCATATTTTCTGCCTATATAGCTGCAGCAAAGAGTTCAGGTAAAGTTACACTTTTCAGTGCAGGACCTTCTGAACTTGTTAACTTGTCATTTTAATCACCCTGACAACCAGTGTGTGGGTACAAATCCCCCAACATAAGGTTGTGGACCTGCTGAAGTGAGTCCAGAGGAGGCTCACAAAGATGGTCAGAGGGCTGGAGCAATTCTCTTGTGAAGGCAGACTGAGACAGTTTGGGTTGGAAAAAGTCTGGAAAGGAGAAGGCTCTGAGGTAATCTTAGAAAAGCCTTCCAGTACATAAAGTGGGATGCAAGAAAGCTGGAGAGGGACTTTTGGCAAGGGCATATAGTGATAAAGCAAGGGGGAATGGCCTCAAACTGAAAGAGGGTAGGTTTAGATCAGAAGACATCCAAACTAACTAAGAAAAAAATTAGGATGAAATCCTTTACTGTGAGGGTGATGAGGTCCTGGCACAGGTTGCCCGGAGAAGTTGTGGATGTCCCATCCCTGGAGCTGTTCAATGTCAGATTGGATGGGACTCCGAGCAACCTGAGCTAGTGGGACATGTTCCTGCCCGCCCATGGCGGTGGAAATCAGAATTGGATCATCTTTAAGGTCCCTTTCAATCCAAACCATTCTGTATTCTCTGATTCTGTGATTTCGGCTCAAAACCAGTTCAACACATTTATTTTCAAGAAGAAGTAAATAAATGGAAATAAATTACCTTTAATGAAAGCTTGCAAGAGCTCACAGTTCCTGGAGTGTCTCTCAGCTTTTGCTCATGTTTTCCTGACTCTGGGAACCCTCTGCTCAGCTCATTCTAGTGTCCAGCCCACAGAAATTACAGTAGCCACCTCTGTCGCTGCTGTCACTGCTGTTGCCCTTCACCTCTCTGACTGGCATATACACTCATATATATATATATAATTATATACATATATATATATATATATATTATTTGTACACTAAAGGATTTGCACAGACTTTTCCGGCTGCATATCCTGAGTGAACACAGTCTTGCTATTTCAGTGAACAGTACTGAGAAGGCGTTGGTACCTCCTGCAATCTTCCTAGGGTGTCTTGTGTTTTGTAGCTTCTAAGTTTCCAGTTCTTTTACAGACAGTTTTTTATTGTCTTGTCATTCACACTTGATGGGAATGACCTTAGCAGTAGCTAGAGAAAACAGATGCGTGTCCTTCATCTGTGGGGTGAATTGTATTTGCCGACCTGTTGTAGCCCTTTTCTATTCTGAAATAAAACAGACATCTGTTTTCAATGTTGCTTATATCTGCTACAAAATGTAAACAAATAACAGATTGAAATGAATCAACACAGGACATTTTTGGTGCACAGTTACCACATTTTATAGTCTACTGAAAACTAATTTTTTTGTGGATACATTTGTGATAGAAACTCTGGCTAAATTGCTGCAATGGGGCAAAATGTTGCACATTTTGTAAAGCTCCCAGGTATCAGACAATAAAAGTGGAGAAAGCTAGAGAATTAAAAAACCTTTCAAAAACCTGAAAAGACAAAGTTCTCTTTTCATTCAGGATAGAAACACTAAGAAGGACTACAGATAAAAGAGGTATTTTATGCAAATATGTCTAAGTCAACATAGAAAGAGATTGATGTCACTTGATTGTATACTACAGCAACATGAAATGTGCAAATAGTTCTAGTTATCATGTGATTAATCACACACTTAAAGTTTTGTTAACTTATAACACTAATAAAACACTGTGCAATATGGAATCCTCCTTTTTTAATAACATGTTTAAATTGTTTAACTGTTTAACTGCTTTGAGAAGCTGTGGTAAGACAATATTCAGAAAAGTTTATTGACATTTGGGGATAACACACTTGTTTAGCTAATGGGGCATCTTAGAAAACCGAAATTCACCTAATGGAGACTTCAGAGTAAATTTGTTTAAATCAAATACAAGATAAAATCTGTATCTGAGACTTAAATAGGAAAATTATTTTCAGACTTGTGTTTGTGTTTTCTGTTAGAAAAGTTCTTGTTTCTCCATAAAGTTGAAAATCTTATGTAAATGGCTATACAAATCTTTGCACATTAGTTTTGAATAATCCTAGTTGAAAGTGAGTGTTGCCGTGCTATGATATCTAAAAGTAGGCTTGTAATGTTACACAAAGTTTGGAGAACACTTTTGTAAATAAATGCAATATTTTTATATGAATAATGTTTTATATTATTTCGCCAATGTTTTAATACAAACATGGCAAAAATGTTAGATTGTGAAAGGCATGTGCACAGTGCACAGTGAAATGACCTCCTCTTTGTGGCCTGATTTACTGCAGCAGTTCAGGCTGTGCCTTACATTGAACACAACAATCCCACCAAAGCCAGAGTGAACTAGACCACACACTGAAAAGTAGTCAGTCTTAAGTCTGGAGACAGAAAGGCTTCACCTGCTGAAGAATTACTTTGGAAAGCTGAAGCCATTTAAGGTGCAAGTCTCAGGACACTTGGAAGTCATTGTCAAATAAACTGTTCCTGGCTATATTACAAGACATTTTGTTATTCCTTTTAAATAATTTGTACTATTAGGAAACAATTTTGAGTTATTCAAACAGAGGTCAGATGGAATTACTTTTGCTGTCATGGGTATTCAGTAAGCAATTGTTTCCTTTTCAAAAACTTAGCAAAAGCATCTTAGCAAAAACTGTTCAAAATATTGTTTTAAATGTTTGCTTTGCATAGCTGTGAACTCTTGAATCAACCTTGCCAATAGCTGTCTTGTACTGTAAATCATGAGTCCTGCCCTGGGAGGGTAAAAGGAAAGACAATCAGTAGAATATGGGACTAATGTCAGAGGTCAACTCTACTTCATTAATGGCCATCAGACACTCGTGTGGTTGTGAAAGATGTGTAAATGTAAAGTAAAGGCAACAGGGAATTGCTCCTACAGATTTAGAGCCACAATGGATATCTCTGTTGAACAGTGTGACTTTTTGTGGGATCACAAAAAATCCCGATTCTTTACCAATCTTTCTGTTTCTCCTTTCACCACCTCCTCCTTTCATCTTCATTGCTGTGTAGGTTTTCAGTGAGTGATCTTTGAGGGAAATGAGATACCAGACTGGAAACAAAAGGCCCACAGCAATCTGATGTACTCCTGACCTTCTGTTAAGGTTGTTTAAATTGGTGCCATAAATAAGTGAAGAGTTCACGGTAACACTTTTCATCCAAAAAAAGGGTTTGAAATGGATCTGCAGGGAAGTAAATTGTTCTCTCTCTAGCCATTTACTTTCCTTCTTTCTTGTTCACTTGTCTCTTGTTTTATTCCTGTTTTTTTTGGTTTTTTTTTTTTTTTTTTTTTTTTTTTTTTTTGTCACTGGCACTAAGTTGTTACCCAAAACTGCTCTAGGGGTTGGCTGAAGGGATATGTTCCTGTGTCCTTCCCACTCTTCCCCACAAGTGCTTTACCACTCATGGCTTCAGGGGTTGCCCCACTCTGAAACTACTGCTGACCATTTATTAGGTTGATTTGGAGAACTGTTAAACAGACTGCACCACAAGTACAAATGCAAATGTTTTTGCTCCTAAAAGAAGACATGTAAGGCCTATTTACTTTCTCTGTTTTCCTCTACATCTGAAATCTAACTTTACCAATAAGGGATAAAATTTTGTCCTGGAAGTCCTGCCAACTATTCATACAACCTCCACTGTAAGAACTGATAATGATTGTAAAGTGAAAAAAACTCCATTGGGCTTGTAAAAATCTACCTAGTGCCACAATGTTCATAATTGTAAATACAGGTGTTTTGGAGCATCCTTGCCAAAGTTGAGACTCTCCAAATGTGCTTATTATCAGAGGGTATTTGACTATAACACATTACTGGACAATTTTTATAATTTGATCACTTTAGAAAGTGCTTAGCATTTCAAAGATAGTTTGTCCTACTGGTAGAAAGACACGAACAATCCAATATATGAACAGCAGCTCAAGGGACAATAATATTTTTTTCCTTTTTCACAAGTAAGAATAAAGCCAAAAAGGAAAATATCTCATACAAATCTGGAGAGCTACAGCAGTTCTTGCAATTTTCTCAGGACTGAGGAAGAAATGAAGGTTTTAATGGTGGCTACCAGCTACCAGAATTGTACATATGCATATTTCCAAATACAGTCATCTATCCCTGTGAGGATTGAAATGGTGGCTATGGATGACCAAAATTTTTTCTCGTGGGCAATTTTTTAGTTCTGCCAGTTCTTGTTTTACTGTGAATTACATAATATTTTCCTTCTTGGTGCTCAGAGGTCTAGGAAATTATAGCAACAGCAGGGTCTCTGCTTCACAAGTCCTTATGAGACCCAGCCAAGGTGTACAGAAAGACCCAATCTTTATTTTTAAAATCTCACAGATTTTAAACAAATATATTAATATTTAGAGTGTTCTGGAGCTTTCTTATTATTAATTTGAGTTGCTGGACTTCTTCATTGTATTAATTTGGATGTCTGTACCCCTTCATTTTATTTCTTTGTTCTAGCTTGAGTGTTGTCCCTTTCAATTTATAATTAAAGTTAACCCACAGCTGTCTTATGCTCTGATCATATCCTCTACTCAGCCCTGGTGAGGCTCATCTGGAGGGCTGTGTCCAGTTCTGAGCTTCTCAGACAAGAGAGACATGGAGTTCCTGAAGATCCTGGAGCAGTGGAGGACAACAAATGTGATTAAAGGACTGAAGCAAGTCTCTTACAAAAAAAGGGAGCTGGGCCTCTTCCACCTTGAACAGAGGTGACTGAGAGGAGCCTCGTCTATGTCTGTCAGTCTCTGAAGGGAGGGTGTTGAGAGGATGGAGCCGGGCTCTGCTCAGTGGTGCTGAGCAATAGGACATGAGACAATGGACAGAAACTGATGCACAGGAAGTTCCACCTGAATATGAGGAAGGACCTCTTCACTATGTGAGTGAATGAGCACTGGGACAGATTGTCCAGAGAGTTTGTGAAGTCTTCCTCACTGGACTTATTCAGAATTGAATGGAGATGATGCTGTGCCATGTGCTCTGGGATGGCCCTGCTGGAGAAGGGAGGTTGGAACACATGAACCACTGTGGTCCCTTCCAACCTGACCAATTTGTTATTCTGTGTTAAGGAGCTATAATGGAAAATCCATACTTGGTAGTGGTGATCTTATTTCAGTTTTGGAGAGAGATACTGCAACAAGTCAGCATATATGCTGTGCACTTAACTGTTAGGGAATAGCCCTTGTGGGACACATAAGTCTGAGAAGAACGCAGGTCATGGTGAAATCTACAGCTGACTGTTAACAAGTCAGTTAAAAAGTCCTTGACCTTGACATTTGTATCCTGAGCTGAAGGCTGGCAAATATTTTTTATTTTCTATTGGAATTTGCATGACTGCAGTCAGGTAGGGGAACACAACTTAACTGAATTCATTTAATTAAATGCAGATTCATAGCAAAATTTTTGTCTTTCTGAAACTCCCCAGCTTGCCTCTGCCTATAGACTAAGTGCAGGTGAGGTGATGGACTGCCCAAGAAGTCTGATGTATCATTGTGGGAGTCTCCAGGCAGGGATTTCAGAGAGCTTTGCTGTGTGAAGCCAGTGGGTAGAGACCATCTGCACGTACACACAGTTGGCATCCTGGGCAGAGAGCCTGGCTAGCCAGCGATACTCCAAGCATTTCCTGCAGGACTCACCAAAATGCTCATGACTTTAAGTAGTCTGTAAAATGTGGTCCTGAAGATGCAAGAAAAACAGTTAGGATGATCTTTGTTCATAGCCAAGAGAACTGGGATCTCCCTTCTGTGTAGTCCAAGATAATCAACAATACTGGTCCCACATGCTTAGGTGTGACTGGTGCTCTCTTCAAGTACAAGAATTCATAGCCTAATCCAGGACCTCTGAGCAGAGACTTTTGTCATCATTCAGACACTGACGGTTCAAGAGCTACAATTCTTCATGAGAACATCTTATGCAAAAGATCACAATAAATAAAATAGGAATTTGTTGGTTTGTTTTCTTGCTTCTTAACACTGTGTGCAAGAGGTTTGGATTGGCTAGAGAGTCCCTGTATTTTGTAACTTCTACACAGTTATTAATAATAATCTCTACACAGATTTAACTAAAGCCACAATGCATTGTGTGTAAAGAGGCAAATCCTCCTAAAGTCTGTGCAGTATTTAATACTTTGTACCTCAGTATTAATGACCTCCAATAATGTATTAAATGTTATATGTTATATTTCAAAACATGCCTGTTATAAAAGCTTATTTTTCAATACCTCTTCATTGTGGGTGTCATTAAATCTAATTTGTGGGGGCTTTCCCCCCCACATTTTTACTGTACTAAGTGAATTGTTACAACATGAAAAGTTAAAAAAAATTTACACAATCAGCAAGAATTTGTTTTTTCAAGTGTTAAATTGTTCAGCTCTGTGCTTTTGAAGCTTTGTAGATTACCTGGGTCTCATAAAGTCTTCTAGACAACACTTCAAAGATCAAATAAGTTCTCAGACAATCTTCTTGCTCTGTCTGATCTCCCCCTCTTCCCTCTTCTCATTGAAGGACCCTGACTCCAATGAGCAACAGAGCAGACCCAGACAGTTTTCTGTCTGGAAGTACTTGAATTACTTAGGCAATTTGCCTAAGTGAGTGGTTTACCCTCATGATAATGTGTTTTCATGTAGAGAGTGAAATGAGAGGGCTTAAGGAGCATGTTATACATTAAATGTATGAAGGTCAAAGCCATCATCTTCAGGGCCACAGAGTGCTCCCTGATTGTAGTGAGTCTGTATTAAAAACACATTAAAGAAGCAGCTTATGTCTGGTGAACACTACAGAACTGTTAAACTTTTCTAGTGATTTGTTTTATTGATTTTTATTGGCAGAAATACAAGAAAACAAAATTATATTGCTTTCGAACTTGGTTTCACAGACTTTACCCACTGTTGGTTATTTAAGAGATTCGCAAACCTAAATAAAATTAGAGTGTGAATTATGTCATGCTGTCAAAAACAGGGCATCTTTCTCTATTTTGAAAATGTCCCTAAGAACCTGCCATGGCTTAAAGATCTTTTAGTGGGACTTTAGCTAACAGACAAGAATTATGCTGTATGAAGAACTTAAACCCACATTTCTACATAGGGGATAAAAGTTTTGAAATTAACTATGTCAGCCAAAGAAGGTTCTTAATTGTCAGCCATTTTGTTAGCCATGCTAAACACCTGCAACTTCAAATCTGGCAGGCTTCCTAGCTAAATGTCATCAGATTGCTTTCAAAAAGGCACTTAGATGTAGATACACTTGCTTGAAGATCAGCAGCCACGTCTCCAAACTTGACCCTTTTTGAACAGGGTAAAAGAAAGCACAGTGAGTTTTGCCCTCTGAGGAGCAGTGCATGAAAAAAAACACAGCTCGGAACATCACTCTTTTGATTTTGCATTTCTTGAGATGTTCTTGATGATGTGCTGGCTTTTCAAACCATATTTACAGCTAGACACAGTGTTTCAGATAGGGTTAGCCATGCTTCACTGAAGTGATGGGTCCAGGTTATTTATATTTCATACAAGTAATCCTGAAGTGCTAAACAGACACGGAGAGAGATGCCAGATCTGTTATGACTGATCAGAAAGATTGGATTGGAATAGGCTTTCTGTAGCAGCTAGGTGCTAAATACCTCCAACTTCTTCTACTCTGTCCATCTGCAAGATATGGATAATTTCTGATAAAAGTTAAATAAAGGTTGTCCCAACTTTCTCCTTACATATTTCTATCCACAGCTTTCAGATACTAGCTTGTCTGCAAGTTATTGCTGTCATTTTTAAAACATGTGAACAGCTAAAGCTTTTCAAATTGGCTTGCAATCTGTTCTGGCTGATGTGGTGTAAAAGGTAGAGAGGACAATGTTTTTATTTTTTAAAATTATGTTTCAGCAAATGTTCCTTGTAAAGACCCAGACCCATATACCTAAAGGAAAAAACATGACTTCCAGTACAGGATGACATGCCAGACCCTTTAAATCTCTTGTCTTTCTGGGATTTCTGATATGCCCCTCAAAATAATTTCAAAGTTTTAAAGTGAAGCTATTCAGTTTAAGACTGGTTTTCTTTTGCTGTCTATAGGTGGCAATGGCATGCTTTGGACAATGTTATCACTTATAATCAAGTCTTCAATACAAATAGTCTTGCAACTATTCAATTCAGTGGAATGGGACTGAAATATAATATGTGACAGAGGCTGTTTTTTTAACTACTTGGCTCTTTTCTTAAAAGCAAGGGCACATCCTTGGCTGCCCTTCCATAGTTGTGCACTACACAATAGCAGTGGTGCACAAACCTCTCATAAAAAAAGCAGCTTATGCAGTCATCTTTCCTGGCAGCAGGAAACATGATAGATTTGTGTTGTTGTGTGTTTCAACTTTCCATGGAAGGGCCATTTCCGAACAACATGGAAATCAGGCAGTGTGCACCAGTCTTTTCGGTTGGCATGGCTCATTGAAGAGCCTGTGACCTCCAGAGACTGGCAGGATTGAAGAGCATAGACCCACTTTATATCCTTCAAGATAACTGAGAGGGGATCTTTGAAGAGCCAAAACAAATTTCATTACCCAGACTAAACATTGTCTTATAGTGCACAGAGTTTTCTTGCCCAGAAAGAAGCCACCGTCCTTTCCCATTTATGTTTTCAAGTGTGTAAGATGGGCACAAAATGGAAAAGAGCCTAAATGGAGCACACAGCATGGGCCATATAGAGTTTGAGTAAAGACAAATTGTGAATAAAATACCTAAGGAGTAACCTCAAAAATGTTTTCACAGAAGTCAATGCAGTGGAAATGACTTTGGGTTAAATACGTCCCCATTCTTTCTAGAATACTGACCACAGCATGATAGACTTCTCTGGTGACAGCCTAAATTACAAGAGGGCCAAAATGGTTAGTCAAAAGTCACAGGGGATTACTTAATGAAATCAATATTGAAATGTTGGCATGGTTTGGAGTGATTGCAGATTTCTTTCTAATTTCCTGCAGGCTGACATGAGACAGTGTGAACCTCCAAAGTGTAGTTTCTAAAAAGTTTTATTAGCAAATGTACAGATTTTTTTTTGTAGTGTGGTGCTTCCTGTGTGGTCTTTAGAGAGTACACAGACTTAAAAATGAAAATTACCTATTCTACTTCAAAGATTGTGAAAGAATATTACATAACAGACCATCAAAAGAGAACTTTGTGTTTTTGTTTTCAGGGAGCAATAATAAAATATTGGCATAGCAGAGTCTTTTCTCAATTTTAATTCGATATCAGTATTTCAGAAATGGTTTATCTAGTGGTTATGTCTCAATGACAATGAAGCTGTCCTCCAGAAAACACAGGAAAATACTGGCAGTTTCACATGTGTTTTAACACAATTCTTCCTCTCTTCACAGAAGAAAAATGTGAACAATTAAATAGGTGCCTGCACCTTCCCTATGGGACATGCATCAGGGACATAGTTTGAAAGTGGATGTGGAGGGTAATCCCTGAGGGACGAAAATGGTGCTCCTGGCAAATGCGTAGATGTTACCCTATTGACTGACAGCCGCAGTCTGAGTGTGGACTTGCAGAAAGAAGCCTTTTGAAACAGGTCTGTGCTATGATTTTGTGTCTCTGAGTGCAACATCGCTGACTCCCTTGTGACAGAAAATTGCTGAGGCTATAATTTGCATGTTCAGAACCTACAAAGAATTGACTGAAAAGTGTAGCATGAGCCTGCATCTGTGTTATTGTGCCAGCTGTAAGTGTTTGCCCCGTGCAGTTATGTACTAAATTGCTCACAAGAGCCACAAATACAATGAAAGTTAAAATAATGAACACTGATTCATCATGGCTCATCCTGACTGAATTGGAGCAAGAATATTCAGTTACTTCTTCTTAAATTATACCTTCTGAGCTTAGACAGCTACCTTACGAGTCTGAAACTGCCACTTAGGTCTTCATTGAAAAAATGTATCTAAATAATGACATTATCAGCAGCATGGCAAACAAAACTCAAGGAAATATGACTGAGGAGCCCATCTATGAATGAAGACTGGTCACTCTGAGCCCTGGGGCCACAGGAGTAGAACTAGACTGAACTTCACATTCCCATTTTGTTCTCCTTGTGTGGGGATGAAGCTCATTTTCTGCCTGAGGAAACCAGGCTTTTAACATTGCATGCACTGCTAAGTCAAAGATTTGAGACAGATCAGAGGGTTTTCTGTGTCCTAAGGCAGATGTTTTAAATGGGTGTTTGCCAACAGCAGATGCTGAACATTAGTATTTGTACCTGTATTGCAGAAAAAGGAACTTCCTGGAGAGCTATAGAAACTCTAGGTGAGTTTTCACTATTGTAATCTAAAAATATTTAGGTGAAGATGTGTTACATTGTCTGCTTGGAGGAGACAAACATTGAGAGGACTTGAAGCCATAAGTTATTGCAAGTACTGACAAGACATAGAAAACAGCCTTCTATTTTGATTTCTTTGGATCTTAGCTAATGTCTGAGTTGTGGTTGCATATTTCCCTATTTTTTTTTAATTCCAAACTTACCACCCATTCAAATAAGTAAACAATAAAATTTCTCTATGATGAGCCCAAGCTGTGTATTAAGACATGGATAGCTGTTACCAAGGGTTTATTATCAGACTGTAAGGTTGTATTGCGTAAAGTACCACAGAGGATTTGCTTTAGATGACAGATTTGCATTAATGATCAACATGCTGGAAGAGAAAACATGTCCACAAACTTGCAACATGCAACTGGGAGGCACGAAATAGAGGGCAGGGATAGGATGAAAATGCAAGCAGGAGGATAAAAACAACTCAAAACCCACCCACCTGGAAAATTTGAAGAAATTAGTTCTATAAAAAGAGAGGTTGGAGTATAGAAGAGTGCAAGGCAGCATCACAGATACAGGAGAGAGATGGATCAGCTAGGTAGCATACTAGAAATGGTATAGGTGTTAGGGTGGATGGAAAGCTAAATGTGAGTCAGTAAAGCTGTGCTGTTGTAAGCAAGGCACACACCATAAAAAGGGTTTTCGTAGACCTAAGACAAAACATATGAAATAATTCTTCTATTCCACACAGCTTTAATCAGGGTACTGTGTCTCGTTTGCACATGACACTTCCAGAAAGCTGTGGACTAATTAAAATGAGGCAATAAGAGGAAAACAAAAATGTTCCAAGCTTTCAAAAAAATTTGAAATGTGAGAACTTGAAAGAAATTGAGATTTTTATCTTCAAAACAGATAGGGTGAATGCAGGGCTGTGGTAAGTCTTAAAAATACTAAATGGTCCTGCAAAACCTGTTTTTCTCTGAGGACGCTGACAGAGTGGCATTTTCTGGCAACTCTTTGGAAAGGTTGCACTGTCTGTGCAGCCATGAATTTTTAAGATTAGATAAGAATGGGTGCCGATCCTGCGTTGGGTCAAGTGCGTGTAGAAGATGCCTTCTTGAGGGCTTCTTCAGGTCTATTTTTTAACACACACAGACAGTTTGGAATATGGAGCTGTGATCTCATGGAAAGGGAGAAAAGTTATATATTTTTCTTCCTAGCACTTGGTAGCTGGATGTACAGTTCTTTTGGATTCCTTTCACATTCCAGCCTCCTTGTTTTGATGATCTGAATTACTGTTAGGCATGAGAAAAGTTATTTTTGTATCCTCACTAAAACTGGTCAGACTGAAATACAGGGAAAATACAGTGTAGGTCATAGAAAAATTTCACTCTTCTGTAAAAGAGAATGTTTCTAAATTACCAGCATAGGAATTTGGAGCAATATAGCATGAATACATATTAAGCTTCTGCTGAGTGTTCTTAGAATTGTTAGAATAAAAAATACTGATCCTAGAAAATGAAGGACTTAAAGACAAGAGGAAAATAATTGTTAGGACTTTTATAAATGTAGAAGTATTTTGTGATACAGTTATTTATGCTATTTCTGTGTAAACAGTTACAAATGAAAAGCATGAAAGCAGATACAGATTTACTAAGGCAAGCTACAATGACTAGATGTATGCATTTACTGTAAACTCCTGTTCCATGATTCTGAGAGATACAGAATTGTGTGATTTATTTAGAGACAATAAAGTTTTATTCTGAGATGTAATTCTATGTTTTATTTTGAGATAGTAGGTAGATGTGTGCCATGTCACTTTGGTCACAAACTCCTGTCCTTTACCTTTTCATGCCCAAATCACTTTAGTATTCCCTTTAGTCACATGAGCTTGGCAAGTCTTGCTAAAAGTAGTGAAGAGCGGAGGTTAAGAAATGTTCCAGTTCTTCCTCTTTCCACAGCCTGCTACATCTATGGTTTGTTTCTCTTCAGGTCAGAAAATTGTCAGGGGCTTGGTGTCCATGACCATAGAACAGGGATGAAACAACTTTTTTGTGTTTCTGCTAACCATTTTAGGGTAGCAAGAGCACCAAAAGGGAAAAGACAGCTCTCAAATCCCAGAACCACATAATAAAGATAAATATTCCTGCAGAGAGCATCCTGCCCCATTCTTTTCCCCTGGAAAAGACTGGTACATTTTCAGGGTCCATTTCCCTCTTAAATAAGTTATTGATGAAGCCAGGGCTCATGCTGTTACCATTTCCAAATGAAGGATGTGTATTGGGACCCCATTCATTATGTCGCCACTTCTATTAATATTGTTCTTCCTAGCATTAGGTTGGAAATGCCTATAGTAATTTATGGGTGTGTATATGTTTCCACTAGCATAAGTTCTGATTGGTGTTCTCTATTTTTCATTGCTCTTGTCAACTGTTTCCAAATCAATATCTCTACTTCATTCAAAATCATGAGTTTTGCGCTGGACTCATTCCACTAAAAATGTGAAGGTGTAAAGAAACTCAGTGCTCCACTGGAGTTCAGTGCTGCCTCTGAACTTCAGACTCTAGTGAAGTCTTCAACCCAGAGTAGATGTACAAGGTGCATCCCAAATCACAGGAAGAAATCTCTCTTGTGTGAGCAGGGAGAGCTCTGACCCTGGTACAGTGGAAGCCATGGGAGAAATACACTCAAGGCAAGAACAGAAGTGAAGACATCATGTCTGGTCACTTTGACCCTCTGGTGCTGACTGCTCTGATGAAAGAAATAACAAAAGACATTCCTAGCATAAGAAGAGTGATCAGAAGATTGTGTTGCTAAAGAAGACTGAGACAAAGAGGTCGGTGTAGAAAATTTTGTATGAATGCAGTGACCTACACCTATACTGGTAATCAAGTGTAATAAACTGGTTTTGCTTTGCTGTCATAGTGGAGTCCGTGCCTCTCAATCCTTACAGGGAGCTATCAAGGTCTACAAACTGTGCTGAGCTGTACAATTCTTTGGGCTAAATGCAAACGATCTCATGCAAATACAAATCTCTGTCAACTGAAATTGTATCTCTCAATAAATTTCACCAGGAAGTCCTATATACTCTAGCCTTCTCATCTGATTCCTGCTGATTACCTATCTCCAAATAAAGCTCCTCAGCACGTTCTAGAGGAATTCGCATTTACCTGTATTCCAGATGTTTTCAACTTTTCCTATGAAAAACAAACAAATTCAAACATGATATTAGGGCACTAGGGGACATGTCTTGTTGATAAACAACCTCAGAATGTAGCTTCAGGGTAGCTGGTAGATTTTTCTGTGTTTGTCTATAAGTGCTGCAAAGCTGCTCTTGAATCACAGGGCAAACATATGTCAAGGCTACAAGGGTAATGTGTGACACCAGGAAGCAGCTCATCAGCTTGTTCTCTGCAGTGGTGTGGAGCATGGCTCCCCTCCAAAACCACAGTAATTCTGCCTTTATTTATGTGACTAATTAACTGACCATTCCTTCCCTCAAGCACATATCCAAACCACCTACAACTCATGAAAACATCCCCATTCTTACAGATTTCTGTCCCTGTTTTTCTTTCATCAGTTGTCCAGAGGGGACATGATTTTCACCTGTGTTTTTCCCTGCTTTGTGCTTTAGAAAGAGGTTTTGCTAGCTGTGAGCCCTCATAGCACCTATCCACCACAACCTGCATACACAGGTAAGGTAAGTGCTAACTGAGGCAGCATCTGCAACTGGTGCTACGTTCTCAAAGGTAGGGCATTGCTTTCCATTCCTTTCCTTCATTGTCAGTGCTTGGTAACAGGAATTAATGCTGCCATTCAAAGAGTGCTCTTGGGACTGCAGTGGGCAGACTCCAGCTGTCTTAATTCTCAAGGACTCTTCATAACTTACCCCTGGAGTGGTTTCCCAACACTAATTTTTTTGTGTGACCTCCCTAAATGAGATTGCGGCTTAATTAAAGAATTTTAATGAATGTATAATGGCAGTTCTTACATTTCTATGTGCATCTACATGTACATAGAAGCTATCGTGGCAGTTTCCACCGGAATATGCCCAGTGGGCTGCTGTGGCCAGGATAGCTCAGTGGGCTCAGCACAGCATCCGAACTCCCAAACAGTTCCCAGCTGCAGGCAACCTAAGCAAGCTAAAGTGATTTCTGGCTCTCAGTGATTATCAGCTCTTTGTGATTTCAGCTCTTTATCTTGCTGGTGTTGCTACAGCAGACACAAGGAGAGAGAGGAGAAAAAGCTGTATAAGGTTCCGCAGGATTCTTTATTGGTATCCCCCATGAAGGTTCTCAGTGACAGCTCTTCTGCCAAACCAGGCAGAATTAGGGGTTTTTATACCCTACAGAGGTTTTGGAAATTGTCCAATAGAAAGGGTCAGGGAAAAGTGAACTATAGGCTTACAGGGAGATAAGCAGGGTCCGAAAGGCGGCAGAGAGGGGCTTCTGAGGCCCAGTCATCGTGACCTGGCATTTCCTAGCTCAGCTTCTGACCTCCAAGGAGGCCTTGCAGGCCCTGTGCCTGCTACAAGAAGCAGCAGAGAAAGATGGAAAGGGAGAAGAATAGTGTGTAGTGTGAAGTTTGTGTTTGCAAAAAAAATCCTGTAAAAATTCCTTCTTTCAGAAACTGGGTACATGGATAAGTGAACACACACATTACTCTGCTATCCTAAAACTCAGATTTATGTTCAGTTTGGCTCAGAGCTTTAGTTCAGCAGTGTATCAGGCACCAAAACCAGCAATGGTATAGACAGCTCTACCCCAAAAAGTTCAGGAGTTCTGGTTTCACTGAAGTCTTTTCTCAGATCAGAAGGCGTATGTAATACACGCTATATGATAATATAGTCTATAGGCTCAATGTGCTGTTCTGAGTGGAAAAGGCCAGATCATAGCCAGTGACACCCTTCTGGAATAAACCCCTGTAGGGTGCAGGTGTCTGCAGACTGTCCAAAATCCTTAAACAAAGATGGATGCAGGTGAAGTTTTATATCAGTCACTTCTACTTTAAAAGAGAGGGCAAAAAATTTTGTGTTCAGTCAGTCAGCTCTTAGAGCAAAGCAAGACAAACCATCTCCAGTGCATCTTTGAGGCCAGATGCAACACTTACTGCCCAATCCATCTGAAGCCCTGAGCAGTTGTCCTGGGGAAAGACAAGGATGCTCATGAACAGAGACTGTCTCTTGCTCTTGCCTGTCAAGCATTGCGCAAGTGGCATCTGTAGTAGACAGGACAGCACTACAGCTTCGTACTTTGGCACTTAACACTCCATCTCATAAAAGTCTACTATTTAGGATTTATGTGAGTGAAGTGAAATTCATCTGGTGTGAAACATTAGCCAAATCCTCATTTATTTCTTTCCAAGTTTTACGTAAATCCAGATGATCTGATGTACCAAGAAGGACAGACTGAATCTGTTGTACTACACATATGTATGCACTCTTAATTACTTTGAAACCTCAGAGGTAAGACTGAATTTTAGACTTTCATGACATGGATCTATACAGAGATAAGAACATGCAAGGAAAACTACTTTACTCTCTTATTTTACTCTTAGTTCATCTGAACCACCTGCCTTGCACTGCCAGAGTGCTCAAACTCCTCCTGAGAGGTCTGGCTCCTTGGGCCAGGGCTCAAGTCAAGTCTGTCAGGGCTGTCACCCATCTGCTGGACAGTCATGAGACAAAACCACTATGTGGCTTGGATTCCAAAGAAGAGGAAATCTGTTTTAGACTTTAAGGTATGTGCATAGATCATGGTCATTAAAGCATTTTGGGGCAACTTGGATGAAATGCCTCAGATGTCAATGCGGACTACTCTCTCTGTCTGTTGTGCTGTGTCTAAAAATGGATTAAATTTTCTACTGAGCCAAAAAGGAAAAAAATAAATGGGGGCATAACTAGAGCAATTTGTCTTTAGCACAGACACAGTCTTTGTCAGATCTAAAGATAAAAAACAGGCAAGAAAATGCCTCTGTGGGAATTCAGTCTCCCACAGATAATGAAATAATTGTGAAAATAATGCAATTGACTGCCCATCCTTCTGACCATACTCACTGCTTCAGACATTGTGTCACTGGCTGTGGAAGTCATCCTGTACCTTCTAGGCAGCCCCATGATGTGTCTGCATAGCTGGGAACACCCTCAAAGCTCATCTTGAAGCTTGTTATTAGTCCAGATAGACCAGGACAGTAGGAGACCTAAGATATCTATTATTTTTAACCTTATTCTTGAAAATTTGAAACTCAGATTTGGAGATGTGTTGGAAAGTAGGGGCCTTAATGATTTTTTTGTTGAATGTCCTGTCAAGGTGAATCAGGGATATGGCTGTACAGAAGTAAATATAAACATAATCAATAATTCTACCCTTTGTTATCATTGTCTGTAACAAGTCTGTTCTTCCGAAGGATTTGGGTGAGTTTTCCCTACTCCCTTTCATCTCATATTAATATATTAGAAGCTTTTCCTTTCATTGTACTGAATCATTAATGCTGAAACCATCATAAAACCTACATAGAGGGTATTTTGCTCCACATGTAAACATTCCATAAAGCTGTTTATGAAGAAAAGCTAATCACATCTCAAGTGAAAACCACAGATTGAAATGAATCCATGTATATTGGAAATGTCCCAAACCTTGAAGAAGACTCCTAGAAACCTCTGTAACCAAACCAAGATCTTGAATATATGCTCAGAATACATGGGAGATAATATAATTTAGATTTGAAGCTTACAGTTTCATATTTTTCAGGCTTTTCTAATGCTGTTTACAACTTTGCAATGAAATTTGTGGAGCAAGGGGAAAGAGACAGAAAACTAGCTGTTTTTTCTTTAAATTATACTACCAGCTGCTCACCTGGTAATTGGAAGGAGTAGAGATAAGTGCACGCATTTTAAAGCTTTTACTGTTCTGGGTAGAACTTTATCGATCTTTAACACAGGTCTTTAACATGGCTTAGCAGAAAGCTATGATTTTTGAGATCACTAAAGCAGAGTGTTAATGTGTTAGAAAGTTCAACTGCAATACCTTTGGTTCAACAACATTAATATAAATATAGTTTAATAACAGTACAGGAAAATTACCAACTACTTGAGAATTATGATAGTCTGTTTCTGAGCAATTTCAGATGTTGTTTCTGAATTTTTATGGAAGTCATGAGGACATGTCAATGATGGCTTAAATATCCTTTACACCATTTTCTGTATCTTCAAAGTTAAATCTAAAAAAGTGAATTACAAAAATGAATCTTGGAAATCAGTAGCATAAATAATTTATTGTTGTGAGATCCCACATATCCAGTTCTGGAGTCCACAGCACAAGGAAGACATAGGGCTATTAAGGTGGTACAAAGAAGCACCACAAAGATGATCAGAGGGCTGGAACACCACTTTTGTGGATACAGGATTAAAGCTTGGACAGAAGACTCTACAACTAATTAAAGTTGAAAAGAGGGTGTATTTACTGCAGCGTTGGACACATGGAGAGTAACCTCCATAAGACATGTGCAAAAAGTCATAAACTCCTGCTCTCTGCTTATCCAAAAATTTTACATATTCAGATGGTTTCCAGGACTGTTTCTACAATGTCGATTACATAAACATTAGCTCTTATCTTGTATTATAATTAGCTGAATGTCCATTATGGCTGCACATTTGTCCTCTTTAATTGGGTCAGTGGGCTTCTGGGGAAGAAGTAAGACATCTTCCTTATGGTAAACTCTTCACCTGTGTCAAGTTGGCAGGGCTCTTTGGCCTGCTGTCCACAGTCCAAACCTCCTCTCATTCCTAGAAGCCAGTGGTATTTATGGTTCCTGCACTCTTACAATACTTCACATATCACCAGTCATTCCCAATCTTGTTTCAGTTATCCCCACCTGGTTTTCTTAGTTACCTTATTAAGATCTAATCACAGTACATGATCTTTGCTAACTGCATTTCTAACTTAACCCCTTAATTCATTGGAGCTCTTAATTAAAAGATATATATTTTTCACTATCCTAGTTGCATTCCTAGGTTAACCCATAGACTTCATAGCAGCCTGCCAGCACTCAAAGGGAACTCCTAAAACTGAGAGCATTGGCAAATAATGATAGGACAAGGAGTAAGTTTTAAACTAAAAGAAGAGAGATTTAGATTAGAAGTTAGAAATAAATAATATAATAATAATAATAATAATAATAATAATAATAATAATAATAATAATAATACTAGTAATAAATAATACTGTGATGGTGGTAAGGCACAGGAACAGGTTGACCAGAGAAGCTGCAGGTGCCCCATCCCTGGAAGTGTTCAAGGCCAGGTTGGATTTGACCCTGACCTGGTCTACTGGGAGGTGTCCCTGCCCATGACAGAGGGGTTGGAACTGGGTGATCTTTTAGGTCCCTTCCAACCTAGCCTTTCTATAATTCTATTATGAAAGCCAATACTTCTCATCTCTTGGACTGACTCCCCAAGCCAGCCCCATGCAGCTGATACTATGTTCTGCATGAGTCCATGTGAGTGAGCAAATATTTTAATTTTAATATAGTTTTATTTTCAGAGACATGAATTTTAGGAAACAAAAAGCCCCCAACAAACCAAAACCATGGTTCCCACAAACTGCATGTGACCAGTTCAGTTGAGGGAGAAGACAATTCAAGCTGTCAAACCATGTCTTGCCTGCAGTAGAAACCAGGCAGTTGATTACTCTTAAGCAGGATCATGACCTAGAGATCTCTCTAGCCTAGAGCATGCAATTATGTAAGTTTAATTTCATCCCACTTGATTGTGTGAATTCTTTAAATGACAATTATATATGAGAAATCTTCTCATTATATTCTGTACAGAGATCAGCATCTCTGACCAAGAAAGAATATTTGAGGATAAATCACTGCAAAAGGTTTGATTACTTTTGGGGATGAACAAGAGGCTGATAACGGTGTTCTAATGTCATCAGTATAGATTTCTTATGGTTACATTATCATCAGGGGAGCAATTTTGAGACCATTTTTCTGATCAAAAGGAAAATTTTAAATTATAATAATATTATAGCTTATTAAATAAGGCTATGAGTATCATTTTAGTATAATCAAACTTAGTTAATTTTGAAGCCAGAGCTTTTATTTGGTGCATAATCATCTCAAAACAGCAATACTATAAGAAAAAGAAAAAACATTTTGAAAGCCCTTTGTCAATGTCTCTTACATCTCAATTGTCCAAGTGACCCATTAAAAGCAGGTGCTCTACTTACATATGTGCAAATAAGGAAGTTACCAAGACATGCCACTTTAATGAAGGTTGACATTCTGGGATTTTGTGAGACCTAGCATCTTGTGCATGGCAAACGACATCCTTCAGCTTCTCTTTGCATCAACACTTTTAATCCATTTTTCGGCCTAGTCCTGCAAACTGTTGCACACGTGTAGAGTGTGTGTGTCTCTGTGTGTCTGTGAGCATGTTGACTTGTGCTTATTTTTGCATGCGTCTGTCAGACCTAAACTGGAAGATGTCTGCCCTGTGCCATCATATTTAGAAAGCGAATGATGCACAATGCTTAGTGGTGTAAAACAAAAACAAACTGCTTTGTGCAAGCCTATGCCTTTTCCTTCAGAGGATCAAAATAACTTTTCAGATATAATAAACCAGTGTCTATTTTGCATGGGGACTTGTGTACATAGCCACAACATATAAAGGACATTCAGAGGAAGAGTGTCTCAAGAACTTGCTGTATACATAATGAAAATTAGACCATATCAATAGTTCTCTCAAACAGCCTGCTTTGTTTTGGAATATTCCTCTTTTGCTGTGACAGAAACAAATGATTCTTCCCTACCACCTTGGTTTAATTACTTACTGCCTCTATGCTAGCTAGGTTTATACTTTGATATGTAGTCATTTGCCTATTTTTACAATCTTGCCTACTAGTTTTCTAGCTTTCCACTACTCTATTCAACACATTCTCCACAGAGAACAGTTTAGAGTACGCTCTTCAAGGGATGCAGTTATAGAAAACTTCTATAAAATAACTGACTGGGGACCCTCCTTTTCTGAATAGAGGCATGAGAGTCTGGCAGGTTGGAACTAGACATATCAATACAACTGTAGCTATAGCAGTCATGTCTATGTAGCACTCTAACTATGCATTTATGTACTATAATTATTTCTGTTTATCCAATATGTATTTATTCTGCATGTTTACATTTATTTCTACTTTATGTTTTTGTCCTAGATGCATTTGCATTCACATACGAGATTTTTCTTTTATCTCATCCTCACTTTGTAAACACTTAGTACAGCTCCCAGTTTTCACAACTGGTAGTGAGAATTACTGAAACTTTAAAAACTATTTGGCTGTAGTATTTGACTCAAGAAAGGACGAAGCAAAAACATTTCCTCTGGGTTATTCAAACAAGCAGCAACCTCAATTTCATAGTTATTTTAAACTGCATTCTCTTTCCCTTCATTTTTCTCCCTTCATTCTAGTTCCTCTCTACTGCACAACTGATAAACTGATGCCTGTGATTCTGTCTTAGGTCCCATTCTATTACATGCTTATCTTTCAGGAAGAGCAGATGTTCCCATATGTGCCCTGTCTTTATCCTCTGATGCTTTTGCTTTGCAAACAGATGATTGTATTTCCATTGCCCTCTGTGTCTGGAGAAAAAGATACGGCACTAAGGGTTTTTCTGTGTTGCTAATCAATGGGGTTTGTAGGCAACTGGGCTGATCCCTTTCCTACATTTTCACCATTACAATTATTCCCAGGTATTTTCCCTTGACCTTTGTTCTTTGTCTCCTCTCCCCTGCTCTAATCTTAATTTCCTCTGGGATTTCCTTTCAGCTTCTCAGTCTGAAGAAGTAACAAGAACTTGAAAAGTTCATGAAAGGCATGATTCCTTTTGCTGTTTTTTACTCCTGTTTTTTGTCACTGCCTCCCATCAATGCATGCTGCTGCAGGAAGGCTCTGGGCAGCACCTTGAAGATAAACCACAGGTGTCATATGGGCACAGCCAGATCTGTGTGCATGTGGGTGTGTGGGTCAGGTGAGGGCCTGACACAGGTTTTGGAGGTGAATAAAAGGACATTCTTGGGGATATACATGCAATCATAAAATGGCTCTGCTGTCCCTTCCAGCAGCGTTTGGAGGTCCAGTGTTCTCTGTTTCCAAAATCCCTGTCCCTCCTTGTGCTCCACAAAGTCATTACCACTATTCTGCTTGTATGCTGTGAGGTCTTTTCATCAGAAATCCATTTTTTTGCTACACAAGCTTAGATTAAACCACATCCCAGGTATCTCTTCTCCTTCAGCATACAGGCACTAAGCATTGAAAAGTCTCCTGGTAGGGGCTGTCTCAACAACACCTTTCTTCATCTGTCAGTAGAGGCAGTGCTGGGAAATTTATGTTAAAAAAATTGACCATAATTGTAAGATGTTTTAGGCCTTTGGCTCAGCTGCTTAAATGCACTGACCATCTGGTGGTGCAGAATAAAACAGGTCAGTGTCTGCATAGCACTGCATGGGATGCAGGGAACCTGAAGCCTGCATTATGCACATTGAAGGAGTTTTTTTTGTATTGCCTGGGCTGAACCGCTAGGCTGGACACCTGTTACTGACTGTCTTGTCTTTTTGCTCATCTGCTTGAGGACAGTGCCCTGCCTTGAGAACCAAACTGCAGTAAACAGGGGCAAACAGGAAATTTGCTTCAAACACACATCCCAGCTGGAATATTTTGAGATTATAGACTCATTTAGGAAACTATGGCAAGGTGAGAAACAAAGCCCACTCCTCAAAATTTTAAGAGTTTAATAAGGGATAATAAGGACAGATCAATAAAGCAAAAGTAATAGCACTGGGTGTGTGGCAACAGCCAGAGGCATACTCAATTCTTTAGTAAGCAGTCTTTTATACTATTGCAGTTGCATTACTTACACAAATTACTTTGCACATTTCTCAGAGCTCGTTTACCACAACTCCACCTCAGGTTGCCACAGCATTGCGTAAGTCCACAGCTACAGTCTCTGAGGGTCCATCAGGGAGGCACTCCCGTCTGGTCTTCTGGTGCCACTTTAGACTGGGTATTCTCCTTTTGTGGTATCTTGCTCTCTGTCTGTGCTATATTGGTTATACATTTTGCAAGAGCAGTCATATCTTGTGATACACCTTTTGCAAACATGAAAGCCAACTGTTACATAGCAAATTGTAACAGGCAATAAAACTGTTCTTGACTATATGTATTTGTGGGTCTAAATACTCTTTCAGATCTATCCTTAGCTGCTATATCTCACTGCCATTATTTACCACAGAAATCTTTTGTTCTCATATTTATCCCATAAAGCATTTCCAGATACAGATGCTGCACAAACTAAAGTCATATTGGAGATTTTTTTTCAATAAATAGACCATAAGCCCTATATTATTCCCGCCTAGGCTATTATGAGACATTAGGCCTTTTATGAAATTTCTGAAACACAGCATCTTCTGCTCTTTGTGTTACGGTAGGGAATACACTTCGATAGCAGAGCCTTATTTAGTATTCAACTACTTCACCCAGCATCCCCTCCCACAAAGGATATTGCAGCATTAGACAGAGGTCGGAGCAGGGCACTGAAAATATTTAAGCACATGAGAAATGTGGTTAGGGAAATAGATTTGAAAGGCTGGGATTGTTTATTTGTCAAAGGCTGTGAATAAGAGGAGACAGGAAAAGAGCATACAAAATAATTAATTGTTAAAGAGAAAAGAAGAATTGTTAAAAAGCAGAAACCTTTATCTTTCCTGTCTCATAACAATGTAGCAATGAAGCATTGTTATGAGACAGGAAAAGCAAAGAAATCAAAAAGTGGCAAATTCAGTACTGATAAAAGGAAATATTATCCCATCAAAATGTAATTAGACTGGAAGCAATTATCATTGACTCCCCTGCTGGCCAAAAATGCAGCTCAATGCTAAAGTTAAAAAATAAAAGATAGTGCGTTCTTTGTACAAAAAGATACATAAGAGTAACACAGAAAGGGGAAGAAAAGGTGTCCAAAAATCTTAAATATTTCAGAGAGACAAATCAGTTTATCAGTAAGAGAAGACTGAGATGGGCTCTGTGTTTCCTGTCTGCTTTTCACTTGGTTGCATTAACCTTCCTGAAAGCACATGGGTTGGCCTCCCGATGCACCCATCTGGAGTCACATATGGAAAACAAAACACAGAACACCTGAAATTAATACAATAGGCTGTGAACTTCAGTGCTGAGAAACCTATGGTTACTACCATCTTTGCTTGCTTAGCTGTAGTTTAGTAACTGTCAGCATGTGGAGCACAGCATCTTGAATTGCTCCACTCAATTTCCAAAGCTTATCTGGATGCGCTCTGAGAAAATATGAGGCAAAATGCTGTCATACTTTTTAGTTGTCACTTCATGAATATTTCATAGTCACAGGAAAGGTAATTTCCGCTCTCCCTGCTCATATCTTTTTGGAGGAAACAGATCTGGATTTTACAGTTTGAGATTCTTCACTACAAGGATCCCTCATAACCACCTCTCCAACCTTAGGCCCATGGCCTTTCACACTTTGTGGACATGTAGCAGTGGTTACAGAAGGGAGAAAAAAATCCCTTAAGCCATAGTAGAAAATAAAGTTTGAAGTTATCTTGGCATGAAACTTAAATACATAATCAGGCCAGAATCCTAAAGGCAAGATGTCATTATCTACTTGTCCCCATAGTTGCTTTACACACAGTAATTTGTTCTAGTAACACCTTAAATAAACCTTAAATAAACCTTAAATAAACATCTTACTTAAAACAGTCCAATACTGGTGTTCTTACAGCTTTTTCCAACATTTTTCTAGTTGTTTTTTTCAGTAGGTGCCTGATTTCTAGGCAGCCTCAAGAGGAGATGTGAAAACAGGAAAACATGCCTTGAAAGCAGGGAGGGAAATTTTTGTGGTTTAGAAAAGAAAGAGTATGAGAGTAAATGACCTATGGAAACAAACCTTGTTCCTCAGAAAAGATGTTTCCATTGTCAAGATAAACATTCTCTTTTTGACAAAGTGAATGTAAGCATATACATATGAACAGGAATCACACATTTCTGTGCATGTGAAAAAGGCATTTATGACCTGGACTTTGGATTTTGGATGAGAGAGCAATTCAGTGGTGCTCTTAATGCAGTGCTTTGGGAGAGGAGAGGTCATTGCTTACCTGCACAGTGCATATTAAAAGTCCAGTGGACTCACTTTATATGAAAAATTTTATTATTAGCACAATTTAAATAGGTATCTGAGAACAGAGGAGTGAAGTACACAAGGTAAATAATCCTTTCCTTTTTCTAGTGTGGATTCATGAAACAGGTTGAGGCAACTGAAATTTATAGAGACTGATGAATCTTTCCCTCAATCACTGTTGAGAGATTAATCATTTTAGAAAGTGGAAGGTCTTAACATATTTTAGATCATTCTATATGCTCTAATTATGTATGTGTTATATATTAATGATTACTTTAGAAAAACTTTGTTCTGCACCAGAATAAGTAATAATTATTCAAATACTTATATTTTTTTTTCTAAATATGGTTCCTTTTTTTCTTTTTTTTTTTTTTTAATCTGTCCCTCAATGTGCAGCAGGTTTTGGTGATTAATTATTTGGTTTATACACTTTGTTAATGAAAAACTTCATTAAGTTATAATTGCTTTTATAATATAAATCAGCATATATTTTAAAAATCACAACATAGACAAAATGAGAACTATTTGATTTATCATATTTATAGATAATTGTTTTCTACTTCAGTTTTAACTGGAATTTTCTTTTTCATGCCAGAAACAGAAAAGCCACTTCATTCTTTTCACTGGCTCTGAATGAAATACAAGCAAGGCAGGGATAATTGATTTCACTAAACCATATGGTACAGTTGAAATAGAGTAATTTTCCAAATCAGTCTAAGTATTTTGGGCTGAAATTCAGGAGTTGTCAAAGTATGGGATCAAATGAGGATAAGAATTAATGCGTTAGGCAAGTATTTCTTAGAATCTCAGCTCCTCTTTAGTGTAGAATAGAAGAGAATAGAAGAATTTCAATTAGGAGAGACTTACAACAGTGATCTAGTCCAACTGCCTGACCAATTAAGGGCCAAACAAAAGTTAAAGCACGTTATTACGTACACTGTCCAAGTGCCTGCTAAACACTAGCAGGTTTGAGGCATTTACCACCCTTTAAAAAATCTGTTCCAGGGTTTAGCCACTGCATGGGTAAAGAAAAATTCCCTAACATCTTGTTGGAACCACCCCTGGCACACATTCCTATGTCTTCTGATCACTGGATCCCAGGGAGAAGAGACCAGCACTCCCTCTGCAGGTCTGCTCCCCAGGGAGCTGTACAAACAATGAGGTCACCCCTGAGCCTCCTTCTCTCCAAACCAGACAAACCCAGAGCCCTCAGCCGCTCCTCACAGGATGTGCCTTCCAGCCCTTCCACCAGATCTGCTGTCCTCCTCTGGACCATTCCAGGACCTGCCCACACTTCTCAGAGTGTGGGGCCCAGCACTGCACACAGGGCTCAGGGTGAGGCCGCACCAGGGCTGAATGCAGCAGGATGATCCAAATCACAGCTGGTGATGCTGTGTCTGATGCACCCCGGGATGGGTTTGCCCTCCTGGCTGCCCGGGCACGCACTGCTGGCTCACCCTGAGCTGCTGCCGACCAGCACCCCCAGATCCCTTTTGCAGGGCTGCCCTACACACACTCCTCTCCCAGCTTATACTTGTGCCCAGCTTTACTGCATCCCAGGGGCAGAATCTGGACTTGTTCTTGTTTAATTTCATGCTACTGATAATTACCCAGTGCTCCAATCTATTTCAGATCCCTCTGCAAGGCTCTTGTGCCTTGAGAGAGTCAAAAGTACCTTCAATTTGGTATCATCAGCAAATTTGCCAATGGTGTATTAAATGCCTGCATCCTGACCATGGATAGACACATTGAATGGAAATTGCTCTACAATTGAACCTTGAGGAACACCACTGGTGACTGGTCAGAACCCACATGTAGCCCCACGCACAACAGATTTTGAACTCTGCCCTTCAGCAACTCCTTCACTCAGTACACTGTGTACCTGTTCAGCTGAACAGCTTATCCAGAAGGATGCTATGAATAACAGCATCAAAATCCTTATTAATATCAAGAAAAACTATGTCCACCACCTCCTGTTCATTCACAAATAGGCAACCTTACAAAGATATCAAATTACTTAAAAAAGGGCTTTCCATTTGTGACTCCATTAATTTGTTGACCGTGTCTGATGATTGTATTACTCTTTAAGTAATCTTCTCCATATTTTGCAGGCATTGAAGCTAGACTAGCAGGTAATGGGGTTATTTTTTTAAAAAAATGTTCACATAAGTGAGAAGAGAATGTACTTGCAGTCTGTCATTTATCATAAGTAGATATCACAGATTGTTTCCAAAAGTGGCATTGACATATTTTCTTACCAGTGAGTGACAAGTTCTTCTGTGTGAGTGTTCACAAACATTCACTGAAAAAACCCTGAAATGATTGTAGTGATTTTGAATTAATCAGGCAATGCTTCTGCATGCTGTGTATTGAGTAATCTGCTCTGCTGTTCCACCTGAATGAATCTGATCTTCATCATCCCCATCCAATTTATTAGTATTTGTTGTAATTAATGAGCAGACATCATCTATGGGGTAATTTTTTCCCCAGTTCTGAGAAAGTCTAATTTTCATAGAATATCATAGCTTATAAAAACAAGAACAATTATAGTTTATTTTTTTAACCCAACACTTCATTAATCATCTCTTGAAAGAAGAGAAGGAAGGAGAGAATTCATATTCATAACAATTTTTCTCACGCAGCCTCTTTCTAAAGCAAAATCAAATTGTTGCTCTGAAGGTACCTTGTAGTATTCTTTAAAGAAATCTTGCCAGTATATTTTCCTACCCACCCAGAGAGATAAAGTTCCTGGACAGTTTATCAGTTCAATGAGAGATGAGAAGCAAGGAAAATAAAAGACACAGTGTTCTTTCAGTCAAATTCTTCCTGTTTTGATAACACTATCCTTTATGAAAATAAAAGGTCATCAGTTTCTACTAATTCAAGGTTTTAGACTAGCTGCGTAATTCAGACTTCAGTTTGAAAGAGAGATCTCCATCTGTATACGCAGATAAATAAATTGAGAGAGGTGCTGGTTCTTATATATTATGTAAACATTTCGAGAACTTTACAAAAAATTTATTCCTTGAATAAAGTCAGGAAGTGACATGAAAAGCATCTCAGACCTTTAATAAGGTATCTTTGACAATGAAATGTTGCCTAAAACAATGACATATCCTATTTAAGGGCATGTGCTATAATGCACCATTAACAGCTGTTTTATATCAGATATACACAGAGAAAGAGATGCTATGGATTATCAATGAAACACTTTCAAATACTCAGTGGGATGGCTTCGCCTCAGATTTGTAACAGTCAGTTCCCTCAGGGACAACCAGGGTTTTTCATCAAACTCCCTGGAATAATGGATGTGAATAAAATTCTGTTATGTCAATGTTTCACCTGGAAATGTGCCCCTTTCCTTAGAGATAAGTCTTATCTATGTAGCAAACATTGAAGTTATCTGAAGCAGAAGGACACTTCTGTGCTGTTGCAAAGTAAGACTTCAATCACTGAAACAAAAATATATATACACCTTCAGTATCTATCTGAAACATGGTTTTGTTTGTAATTTGTTTTTGTTTTGTTTTGTTTTTGTTAGGGGGAGATTATGTGATTTTTCTTTCAAATATACTCTCTATATTACAGGTTTAGCCCATTAAAAAAAAAAAAAAAAAAAAAAAAAGAAAGAAAAAAAGTATCCAGTGGCTCCATTCTTTCATGTTTTTCACTTCCACTTTCCTGGGGAACTTATTCAATCTCTCACAGATCTCCTAATTTTGTGCATAAAGTATGAATTATCCTAGGTTAGATCTCTGCTTTAGGGGATGAAAAATTAAAACTTCTTTATGAGTCTTTGTTTTTGGAATTACCTGAGACAGCAACAAGTACTTCAAATGTGAATTTTACAATCAGAAGGGCAAATCTTCAATTTAACTCAAGGAGGATTAAAAATATCACTAAGGCATCCTTTACTGATAATGCAGGAAATTAAAATTAAGATGGACATCCTTCGTTTCCTCCCCTCCAAAGCTCTTCAAGACTCTGCCTTTTTCTCCTGTGAAGTCTTGTCTCTGCCCAAATCCTTTTCTACCCCAGACCTGTCATCCTTACTTTGTCACTTGAGGAACTGTGAGTGCTGTTGGCTTCAGTGACACAATCCAATGCTACTTCCACACTGAGGGTGTCACCATCATGAAGGAGCTCACCTCCTTCACGGCTCTCCTTACCCACCACCTACATCAAAGGGGAGACCCACCAGTGAGGGAAGGAGACTGCTGACAGTTTGCAAAACTGAAGATTTTCCACACCTACCACTAAGCAGAAAATGTCTGTACACAGTGGATTGCAACCTTCCCTCCCTCTTGTTGAACCATTTGTTTCCCACAGCTTTGCAAAGTTCTTGGCACAGCAAGATCTCGTCCCAAAGGATGGTTGTAAATACAAAGCGGGTGTGAAGGAAATTCTCGTATAAACTTATCACTGGGCCAACTAGTCTACAATGAAAGATGAGAGAAAGCTCCATTATTCGTGTCCAATTTTACCTCATCATTTTTTCCTGCCCATGTTTGATCTTTGGTGAAGGCAGAGGTCTTTTCTGGGCTGAAGAACAATCTTTGTAATTGCCATAGTGCTCCTGGGCTCAGGGTTACATTTCTTCAAATGTGGCCAGATAGCAAAGTAGGGACGTTTGTTAACAGAAACCAATCACTCTTTCAAATATGTTCTTTCTACAAATAATATAAATTAACACAATTATGAAATAATTGACAGACTACAGTCACAAACTGAGCCTTTGAGCAGCAATGTATTAAAATTTTAGTCTAAAACATGTCCTATATTTCCCTTGAACGTAAGGTACAGGATGAACATAATTTGGTTTTTTGGAAGTCCTTGATCTTATTAAACAGGAGGTATTTTGCACTTCTATTGTCTTACAATGTGCTTTAGTGTTTTGGTAACCATCAAGTGAAATGTAAGAACTTGGGCTTAAGAAACCAGCCCGCTTTAAATAAATATAAAGATCAGAACAGATCTTTGATCTGAAAGGTTCATTTAACCCTAAACAGGCAATTTGAAGATTTCAAAATTAATTTTAAAATTATTTTCTTTTTGCTTCACTGAAGCTAATTCATGCCATTTAAGTAGTTCAGTTTATGGTGACATTAACAATATATGGAAGCTAAAAAGGAATAGCTGGGTCATTTTTTCCTTTGTGAGTATAAAGGTTCTCACAGAAGAAATGAGGCTAAAAAATCATGCCTGTAGATATTTTTGCTTCTTAGACCAGATTTGTAGAAGAAGGTCTTAATTTGAAAGCCTCATTGCTCTTTTTATTGAGAGGCATTGGATCATCCCTGTTTAAAATTGTAACATCAGGGATTTGGCATGAAACTTCCTGCAGTTTTCTCCTCCTGCCTCTGCCCTCCCCACCCCTTGTGCTACCATTACAAAAACTGCCCAGGTTTTCTTCCAGCCTTTTGTTAAGGCAATTTCCCAAGCTGCATACTTCTGTGATTGTCAAGTGGCATGCTAGCAACCAACTGACTGCAAGAGTAATAATAAAATGACAGATATTTTAAGGAAAAGGATCATGAATTGAACAAACAATTTTGCTTGATCCAAAACAAAATCTTTAGATCAATTCTGGATACTTCAATGTTATTTAACGATCATTGCTTGCTAAATCTTGAAACAAAAAATTGTTCTAGGGTGAAAAATTAAAACATTTCACTTTGAAAATGTTAAAATTGTGTTCTAGAAAGCATCTCTTTGCCTTCAGCTTGAGCTGCTTAACAAACTACATAGAAATTCAAGAATTGTTTTAGACATTCTAAACCTTTACTTTTTGGCAGACCTAATTCCAGCCCTAATATTTCACACAACCAGAATCAGCAGTATAAGTGCAGCAACATTCAAGTTCGCATTTTGTAAGCTCTTCTGAGTCCCCCTCAGATTTTGGGGTCAGCTTTTTTGATGTCAACAGACAAATTTAAACTTTTTTTTTCTTCTTGTTGTCCTCAGAGTATGAGTGAAAGGATGCATGATAATGTAATTTGAATGTCAGTTAATGTACTCAGACAGGAAATTGCTTTATGTCTTCAACAATTAGATTAAATAGCTGCTGTCAGCACTATGAGGGTGGAGCTCTCTTATTCTAAATACAGCTCAGTGAAAACTGCTGGAAGTAAAAGTTCTCAACCTTGATAATTTGTTTTCCTTAACCAAGCATACTTGTGTGTCTCCGAGGAGGAACAGAACCCATGATGAAAGAGTCTCAAACAGCCAATTTCCTGTCAATATCTTTGGACACAACAGGTAACTAGCAGGTCTGATGCTGGTGTGGGCAGCAGGAACCTTCCACACTTGTTCACATCACTGTCAGTTTCCTCAGGATGCCTCCACTGCACAACCTAATCACCTCCCTGAGTGAGCATGACAGGCAGAAGGCAGAGCACAGATACCACAAAGTCTAATGCATCTGCTTGAATCCTTTCAGGAAAAAAAGTCCAAATCTTAGGACCATAGAATCAGAAAATGTAAAGGTGTTGGAGTGCACCTTGAAGATCATCTAGTCCCAAACCTTCCTGCCATGGGTAGAGACTCCTTCCCCTACAACAGGTTTCTCAAGGTCTTTTCCTACCTGGCATTGAACACTGTCAGGGTTTGGACATTCATAACCTCCCTGGACAACCTGTTCCAGTGTCTTATCATCCTCAGAGTAAAAAATTTCTTCCTAATATTTGACCTAAATTTCTCCTCTTTCAGTAAATGCTCATTCCTTTTTTTTTTTTTTTTTTTTTTTTTTTTTTTTTATAACTACTTCACAGTGATTGAGGGCATTAAAACTTCAGAAAAGGGCATCAAAATTTCAGAAACTATGAGCCATTGCAGTGATACTGGTCATCTTCTGAAGTGCACTGTTTTGAACCCTTCAAGATTGTCAGGACTTTGACATGCCTTTGGCAGCAGTTGGCTAAAACCATTGCAGTTTGCTAGGGTGGCAAACAGTTCTATTTCTAGTATGTGTCTAGCCTACACATCCCCTCTAGCTGGGGCTATGAAAACTATTTAACTCCATGAAGTCAGCTGATTTATTTCTAAGCAATGAGTTTTTATGCTGGATGGACTGATGTTAGATCAAACTGATGTACTTCATCTCTTTGTTTCTTTCATTGAGTGACATGCCAGTTGTTGCCTGCATTTTCAGAACATATGCATACTCATATATGAGCATATGTACTCATTGAGAAGTTGTGGTTTTGATTAGAACAGATGTGACATCGTTTTGTTTACACTAAATCACAAATAATGTGAATCATGCATTTTTTCTATCATTCTTCTGTCCTTTCCTTCTACTCTCATTACTATATCTTCCTTTGCCTCCCCCCCACCCCTCCCCCCGACCCCATTATGTGTATAAGAAAGGCCTGGATACTTTAGTAATATCATACACACATGGGGAAGTAAAAGTGAGATGGCTTATAAATGTTATATTCTTTCTTAGTGCAAGGATGAATTTTCAGATATTAGCCACTTGTGTAACTCAAGAGCAACCAAAAAATAGTCACCCAGACTGTCCTTTATCATAGGTATTTTCTCTGATCCTGGCATATCTTTGTCCATCTGTGACCAGAAAACATAAAAATCACATTTTCCATAGTTTCAGACCTTGTAAGCAACCTCTTTTAAAAGACATGGTGCATCCTGAGGCAAGAAATGTAGTCAGTCTCAGGTCAGACTTTGAACATGAGTAAACTCCCTGAAGTCACTGATAACCTACCAAACGTGGGCTCATAACTCAGTGTAATGCCTTTGACCACTGCAAGAATAATGAATGAAGCAATGTACCACCCTAAGAAAGTTCTGTGCTAAACCTTTCTGAAATATAGGTCTCATGTCAGGACAGCAAAGCTGTCAGCTTCAAGGAAACCCTATAATATCCAGGTGATCTTTTCAAAATTTATTTTTAAGCTCCAGTTAATAACTGTATTTTGGAAGAAAACACAGATGGGTTTGTTTCCTTCTTCAAAATACTATGTGCCTCAAATCTTAGATATACAGGTGACTAGAGAAGATAAAATCAAGACTGAAATTAATTTGTATTATCTACTTTGATTCTGGTCTATCAACTTGTTTGAAACCACCAATTTTTTGAACCCATAATGCACACCTTTCTGCTATTACATGGAGAATTTTTCAACTAAAATGGGAAGGTCTCTTGCATGATGTTTTATTTAGGAGCCTTATTTACTGAGTACTTGTTCAACTTTTTAGAAAGACAATCTTCATCCCTTGCACATTATGTAACATTGCTTTAGTATTACAGTAGGAGAAACAATTGCTAGCTTATTATGCTCATCATGACTGTGATCAGGTGTGCCACAGCATCAGGGTACCCTTAGAACATGAACATTCACTTTTATATTCAGGCTATAACTTAAAGCCCATTTGTTTTCCTGGAAATTTCTGGTAAAAAATCTGTTTTTAAATTGCTAATCTATGGTGGGAGGAGGGAGCATGTATTTGCACTGGTTTAAGAATTGTCAGAAACTCATAATCCATTTTAGTGGATTATGTATGTGTATGTGTATGTGTGTGTGCTTGTGTTTCTATAAATATATATAAAAATACGTAACATGGAAACATTGTATGCACACATACACACAGACATATAAGTCTAAACATAAGTGTGAATAGATATATATCTATAAAATAGTGAGAATGTCTACTGACAGAAGTGGTATAAGAGGTGCTGTACTGCAAGTAATTTAAATTAAAAGTGCCTACTACATAACACAAAACCATCTTCAGAAGACACAAAGACAAACATATGGAAATTGGAAATTCCTTGCAATACTTTTTAAACTAAAACAATTAACAAACTATTAATACGCCATCTGAAATATTCTATGAAATGTGGAAATTCTCAATTCAGTACAATATATCTGCTTCTATTAAAAGAAGTGGGAATTGTATTTAGCAAACCTGAGTGCTCTGAATGTATCCCATACACTAGTTTTTAGTGGAAAATGGAAAGTGAGTGCCTCAACTACATATGAGGTGGCACATGCAAAAAGAGGAAGAAGTAGATGCAATGTCCGCTAACAAACTCTACTAATCTGTCTCCTCTGCTCCAAAGTCCTTCATCTGGGAGGAAGGCCTAAAGTTTAATCTTTTAAGAGGCATTTATGTGCCTAAGCATATTCATTAAATGCCATCTGGGGTGCCTGTGAGAATCCTTTTGGCCTCTAGTTCCCATCCCTGATGGATGGAGATCTATTGTTGCCATATATTAATATGCAATCTTTGGGGTACAAAGAGGAGCTGGAATCTCAGATGTCACAAGATAAAAGTAATTTATTGGATTTTGCCTTGCATACATAGATAGCAGTCCAGGTCATGATCCAAGTTACTATTTAGAAAAATTTATTTTTGATTTTTAAAAATTGTTTGTAGTAGAAAAAAATGTTATAGGTTTGGTTATACAAGCTCCAAGTAGCCAAAACTGTAATCTTTAATTATTATTCCCTGTGTTGAGTAGATGAGAGCACTACCCTCTATTAGATCTTACTTGAACTACTGTGTAACTTCTGAAAATTAATAAAATTAATCTCAGTGCTACTCAATTTATCAGCAATCAACATGTCACATATTCTTTTAAGGCTGTCAATTACATACAATGGTCTAATTTTTCTTTTAATTTTTAAAGTTGCCTTGGTCACTTCTATCTTACAGGCTTTGACATATATGCTTTTCTCCAACAGAACCAACACATCAAATGTCAATTCCTCATGTAGGTAGTCAGAGGTTTCATAGCACATCAATAAATAGATGGCAACCCCTGAGTTTTTTTCTAAACCATGTTTCTCCTGCCTTTGATCACACCATTAGCTCATCTCTGATCCTTTCCAAAGCAGGACATAGTATTCCTGCATAGTATAAAGAAATGACTTTATGGAACTAACAGTGAAACATTTATCTGCTGCAGTTGTTGAAAACTTTACAGATTCACAGTCTTCCTCCAATCTGAACCCATCTGTAGGGATGAGTTTTAGGTTTATGACTAAGATCCTTCTAGAAGATGTGCTAAGGCAGATGAAGGAGAGGAGGGGATTCAAGACATCATGGCTTTGGCAGGGGCAGTGGTAGTGATCAATGGCTCAGAGTTCTGATGGACAACAGTGACAAGTGGGGTTCCTCAGGGACCCACACTCTCAGCACTGGGACCACTGTTATTAAATATCTTTGTTAATGATGTAGGCAAAGGGATTAAGTGCACCTTCAGCAAATTTGCAGTTGACACCGAGCTGAGTGGCGCTGATGACACACCTGAAGGACAGGATGCCATCCAGAAGGACCTGGGCAAGCTCAGGTACTGGGCCTGTGGATATCTCATGAGGTTTAACTAGACAGAGACCAAAGTGCTGCACCTGGGTCGAGGCAACCCCCAGCAACTGCAGAGACTGGGGATGAAGAGATGAGAACAGCCCTGGGGAGAAGGACTTGGGGGTGCTGGTGGCTGAGAGGCTGGACATGACCCAGCCCAGAAAGCCAAACGTGTCCTGGGCTGCATCCAAAGCAGCGTGGGCAGCAGGGCCAGGGAGGGGATTCTGCCCCTCTGCTCTGCTCTGCTGAGAGCCCACCTGGAACCCTGCACCCAGCTCTGGGGTCCCAGCACAGGGAGGACACCAGTCTGTTGGAATGAGTCCAGAGAAGAGCCACTAAGAAAACTAGAGAGGTGGAGAAACATTTTGTGAGAAAAGGCTGAGACAGTTTTTTTCCAGCCTGGAGAAGGCTTTGGGTTGATGTTATTGTGACCTTCCAGTACCTGAAGAGAGCCTACAAGAAAGATAGAGAGACATGTTTTACAAGAACGTGTAGTGACAGGAAAGGGGGGAATTGATTGAAACTGAAAAAGAGCAGGTTTTGATTAGATATTAAAAACCCCTCTGCTGTGAGTGTGGTGAGGCACAGGAACAGGCTTCCCAGAGAAATTGTGGATGCTCGATCCCTGTAAGGCCAAGCTGGATGGATCTTTGTGCAACCTGGTCTAGTGGATGATATCCCTGCAATATGGACAGGGAAAGGTGGTTGGAACTACATGATCTTTAAGGTTGCTTCCAACCCAAATAACTTTTTCATTCAGGAGTTCTGTGATTCTATTAATGTGGGTTATTTTGATTTTGGATTATTCTGATTTCTTAATCAAAATGTAATGAGGTATCAGACCAAATCTTTTACAGAAGTCTAAATGCATCATATTAACACTCTGACCTTTCATAATCCAACCTGAAACTCCAGCAGAAAGCATGTCATGTTAGTTTACATGTATTTTTATAGTAAGCTTATGCTGATTGTACTACAGGCCACTACTCTGAATTCCCACAACAATGATTTCCACATATATAAATGACCCTGAACATCATAATAGATTTTTTTTGCTAGCATGCAGAAGGAAATCTGAGATTAATTCCTTCCACTCAGTGCATGTATCCTTCCACTCAGTGCATGTACCTTTTCCCCTCATTCGTAACTCTCTCGCATGAGGTTTTAAGAAGAAAGTTTTTAAACAGCCTACAATTCAGCCCACAGGGACTTGGTAAGGAGACTGAAGGGGGCTTATAAGTACGAGAGCCAAGTGTCTTTGTGATAGTATTTATATGTACAAATTAATGCTCTCAGATTAGAGGTGTTTTTTAAAGAAGCCAAATCTAGAATGCTTTTGGGTTTTTTAAACACAAGATACATTGAATACATTTTTTGATACCCAGATAAATTTGGGGGCTGATCTTTACACATTCATAGGTAAATCTGGCAGGGTAACTTTGTCCTTTTGTAGGAATATTATCAACACAAAAAGGATATTTTCATAGCAACATGATGCACCACCTACTACATTCAGGGAACAATTTGCTACAACCAAAGACAGTTACAGGTTTGTATTTTCCAAGTAACCTTTCCTGAAGGAATGATAATAACAATGAAACACTTAAAAACAAGGGCACTGTTAAGACATTCCTTATCAGTTCTGAAGGGGATTAATTTTTATGATAATTCCACTTGCCTACACAGTGTTCTTAGATGTGAAAAAACCCCATGGGATTAGGCCAAATATTGTCATGGTAACTGAGAGGGAAATAACTCCTAAAACAGTTTCCAATAAGCAAGAGCAGCTACCATTCCATCAGTAGCCTTCAACAGAATGTGACATCTGTTTTTCATTTGCTGTTAATAGGCTTGAAGAAAAGCAGGATAATTGGAAATAGTACGATGTTCTGGGAACATATTGAATGAAAAGGCTCTTAGTGCTTTTTAAGTATTGGTCCATTTATCTTTAAAAACATCTAGCATGTACCTTCTTTGACCATTTGTAAATTGGACAAGTTAGTTGGAAAATGTTTTGGACTCAACTATGCTCAAGCAGTGAAAGATCAAAGCAAGGTTCTTTCTTTAATAAGAACTACCATTTCAACTGAGAAGGGCACCTAGTTTTGGAAATTGAGAAAATGCAAATGAATTAATTGTATGAAATTATGTGATTACTTCATATTGGGGATAAACTAACCCAAAGAAGAAACATGCACCAGTACTGGCTTTCCACTTCTTTTATTCAAGATACCACTGACATATGAATTTAAGATAATCTCAACTGTACTGCTAAGAAACAAGCAGACAAAAATCCAGTTGTGGAACCTGAAGGCAAGGGAAAAAATGGAAAAATAAGTCATAGGTTTTACCAGCAAGGGTAGTTAAAAGTGAAACAGTGTACCATTGAATTTTAGTACACATTAAGTTTTTAGTAAACTATTTGGAACATTTCTAAGCAGTTGATCATGGACTGTTAAGTGTGCACTACCCAATATTAGAAAATCTTGTTTGTTCACCCAGGCTAGAAAATGCATACACAAATAAAAGCTCTTTTGTCCTATGAATCCATGAGATGTTTATACACCAACTTATCAGGTAAGAGGTTGATTTTAGGCACTCACAGCAGAAGCTTACAAGTTAGTTTATGGTTAGAAGCTTGGACATTTGATAGGAGTAAAAGAAAAAAAGAGAAGAAACAATGTTTTTACTTTATTTATCCTGAATGTTATTTAACTATGTCTTCACAACAAAGAAGAGGGGAAAAAAATAAGAGAGAATAATAAAAACTTAAAGCTCACCTGATGTTTCCTAAAATTCTGGGAGGATAATACTGTATGAATGACTTGTTGATATATTCTTTGTGAAATACAGTCCAACTAAATTTCATACACTGGTCACCTCTGCAGCTTCTTGAAACCTCATATTTCAAGGTCTGACAAGGGTCAGTACAAAGGGTGTTTCTTCACTCAGGTGTAATTTTTTGTAAAAAGGTCATGGCACCCAAAACACTTAAGTCAAGAACCAATAAAGTGTCATAAATGAGCATCTTTCAGTTTGTAAGATTAAATCAAACCAAAATAACACCGAAACCCAACACATCACCAAGGCAAAAAACCTCACAGATCCATTCCCAAACCATTTAAACAAAAAGGCAACTGCAAAATGGCTAATTTCATGTGCAATGTGCTACTTGTGCTCTTTTTCTCTCTTCACACTCACAAAGATGTAGCTATAAATTATTGTTAGCATCAATTCTTCCACTCCTATTCATGCAGGTAATCTGTGGGGCAACACTGGGATGGCCCAATAACTATAGATAATGTGTAGATGCAATTTCCAGTTTGAAAACTCCACTGTACGAGCACTTTTCCAAACAGGACCTAAGGTTCAAAATAAGGCTATTTCAGGCTCCACTCTGTATTTGAAACTATATACTGACATTGTCTTATGCATCGTTTGGGACCTGATTTTAGTGTTACAGTAGTGCATCCTGATATCTTTGACCTTGCCTACTGCTGAATTGTGTGGTGACATGACTCATAACTTTTGAATTCCCTGGCCCAGGATCAGGTTGCTCATGTCTGTAATCCATGCTGTTCCCAGATATTCTCTGGGTAGGGATGACAGAGAAACTGCTGCTCAGCTTAGGCTCACTGTCCTGCCTGCTGAGGAGACTGTTACGATAACAGCTATGTTTACCAGCTGTCCAGCAGCCAGGAAATTCTTAACATTAGGGGAGTTCACGTACAGTCACATCTTATTAGTGTGCATAAGAGCAAAACCAAACTGAAATAACAAAAATGATTGAGTGTGGGGGTCTTTGCTTATAGAGACATTTCAAAAATAACGCTCACTTATTCTTTTGACTATTTGTAACAGCAAGGCCAGCCTTAATTTTCTTTTTTTTTCAATTTTATTTTTGCTTACCTCTCTGCCAGTTTCAGACTTTATTATCTTCAGTTATTTGCCTGAATAGCAACTTCATACACTGAAAAGACGGCTAATAATCGATGACCATCACCAATGGGGGGCAAACACTGAGGAATTTCATTCCTGATGATTGACCATCAAGTACATGGTGGTTTTGTCACCCTTATGCTCATGACAGACTATGTGAATCTGACCTGCTAGATTAGGGCAGGTGAAAATTAGTGAGCATAAGGCAGCCTGCATATTGCCAGGTTCTCAAGGAAACTGTCTCTCCAGCCCATTGTCCACTGGCTCACTGCCCCCCTTGCAGATCTCATTACCCACTGGCCTACTGCCCCTCTTGCAGCTCTCATTACCCACTCCATTGCCTCCAGAAGTAAAAAAAAATAAAACGCGGGGAAGGTGTATGGTCCTTTTCAAGCCCTGCTGCTTCAGCTCCCAAGAATGCTGGTGTTGGAGAAGGGGAGAACTTGGATTTGGGGAGGAGAAGCCACAGGTGCAGCACTAATTTTTATTGCTGTATTCATTAGAGGACCAACTTCAATGTGTAGACATAATAATAGACATAGAGATAGCTGCTGCCAGCTGTGGAAATCTCCTTACGTAGCTGGAGATTATGTAGTAGGGCTGAAAATGAATGAGAAAATGGATTTATTCTCACTGTTCATTACTGTAATTCAGAGCAATTTATTTAAGGTCACTATCTCCCATTCTAAGGGAAAATGCAAACATTAATCTTCATATACCGTATCTTGGAAACCAGTGTGCTGGATAATTAGTTTGCTGTCGTCTTTGTGTGTGCACTTTTTTCATATTCAGCAAGAAGGATAGTAGTCTAATCATCTGTGCTGTACATATGGGCTCGAGTACACGCCACAGTTTAAACAAACAGATGACTGCTGTCTTCAAATTGATGATACCTTCAGTACGTTTTTAGGGTCAGGGTTTTTTTTTTATTTCAAATAGTGCTTCTATTATTAGGTCTAAACCCACAATAGTACAACAGGAAACTCATATCTCTTGCTTGGATTGTCCAGAAGTGGCAAGACTAAGATGGAGATGAATACAGGCCATTCTCTGAATGTTTGCCTTGGCTTTAGGATAGATTTTGCTGACCCTGTTAGTCAGAGCACCTACAGCTTACCTGTCCAATGCACTTCCCTTGTGGTGCATTTCAATGTGCAGCTACATTTTGACTATGGTGTGCATGTCCCATGTACCATGATACTGAAGACTTAACCTTGGTTTTATGAGGGCATTTAGATTCACCAAGCAGGAACTCATCCTTCTCTATGTGGAACTGAAATAAACACCACCAGAGACAGTGAGGTTAGCGAAAAGCATTGACTTCTGACTTCTTTTTGTCACTGTGAAAATATCCATCCTCCTAGACAATACCAACCTGTGTGACCTCTCCCACTGCCAAAGAAACACAGAGAAGTAAAGATGTCCCACAATACCAAAAATTACTAAAATCTCAGGTTTTGCCAGTTCTGATGAACCTAGAGGATGTCACCAATATTTTCCATATGATGGATAGTGAGATTTTTCCTCCTTTACATTATTTGGAATTTATTTTCTGCCTTAGAGGTCAGACTACAAGCAATAGGTTTCGCTCTGCTGGAGATGGTGATAAATGAGGTAGAAGTCAAGCCACCCAAGGACAGAGACACACATCTTAATGATGTTACATGCATGTTAATTCCCAATTTCCCAAGTAGCTGCTAAATAATCACATGATGCTTCAACAGCATTAGTGAATAATATTTAAAAGACACTGAAGAGACTGATCAGGTGCAGGTGGTAGATAAGAGCACCAGCTAATGGCACAATTCCTGGACAGTCTTCATATACTCTTCAGAAAGAACTTTACCCTGCAAAATTCTTCTTCCCTGATGAATTTCATATCAAAGACAAAAAATAATTAATGCATTTGGAGCAGACCCTCAAAAGTCTAATCAAGACTTATGTGACCTTGCACTTGCCACTGAATCTTTCCAATGGTTCTCTGTCCAAGCCTGGCTCTTTGAGTCTGCCTGAGCCAAATGAACTGGGACATTTGCAAGACCCGGTCTTCCTGCCAGAAGGTCACATTTCATTTTTTAACCTTGGTCCTGCTGGTAAGCCAGTGTCATGCAGGGATCACAGCTCACTTGCGTTGCAGTTGCGGTTTCTCTCTGGGCTCTGAAAGATAGGCCACCTTTCAATGTTTCATCCCTCCCTACTGGCTGCTCTTGCATGGTTTGTGGTTTATTCTCTAAATGTTTGTGAGAAGATTAATAGTGTTGCTGCTAATGGGCTCCTGGTAGTAACTCAATATCCACAAGGGCTCTCAGGGACAGCCCTTTTCTTTCTTTTCTCATACCCACATACTCAATCTAGAGATGACAGAGAGAGGAGAGGGTAACTGAGGAGGCAATCCCTTTTTCTGAGCTGCCTGTGTCCCTCTGCTTGCATGCACATACACATATATATGCACAAGTCATGGCCACCCCATATCCTTCCACCAGCCTCCTTGCTTCCTTACCTTTTATGCTCTCCCGCCTTGTACAGAGCAGCCATGCAGAAAGCACCTCTAATACTCATGTTGTCCAAGGAGGGGCCCTCATGGGCAGCCAGCATTCATAACAACACAGAATTAACTGCTCCCAGTCATCATAAGCAGAATCATTATGTGAATCACTTATCCAGATGCTAAGAGAAGGCTGAACTTAGAGCAACACTTTGTAAGCATAAATAAAACTTCTGTGGACAGCAGCGGTCCCAGGACTTGGGTAGATTAGGACTGCTAGAGAATCCCGGGAGACCCTGACAGATGCAGTAAGATATGTAGAGCCTGAATCAATTTAGAATTAGTCTTTGTCCTCTCTTAAGTTTTAAGTATAGCGAGGAAGAACCAGTCATATTCCACTTTTGGACAACAGAAGTGGTCTGTTTTGGGTAGCACTTCAAAGACTGACTTCTGGATCAACCAAAGTGACTTCTGAAGTTATATCTATTTTGTTAGGCAGTTCTGGCTGAAGAAAAAGAAAATGAAGAAACATTTCTTGGAACATAAAAATGCTTTGTGTAGAGTTTGGACTTCAAAATCACAAGAACATGCAGAATCTTTATGCAAGTAAAAATTTTACAGCCTTTGCATTTGTCTCTAATCCAAGCTCTGAATGTTGTTAAAATGGAATTTCAAGACAGACCTTCTTCATTCAAGAATTCTATTTAATTCCTGGCTCAGGATGGAGAGAGTAAGAGTGCTTTCTCCTCACCATCTCTCTGAGTGGCAGCTGAATACACAAGAGAAATGTTATTTTATGCCAGTTGACAGGACTTGTGTCTTGTGCCATTTTATGTTTTGGGTTGGGTTGGGTTTAGGTTTGTTTTTTTCTTCTTGATAAATCAAAAAAGGATCACCCAAGCAAGATGATCCAGAAGGAAATTAATTATTAAGATAGTCTTTCACTTAAGCAGGTTCCTATGGGGAGGTATCAGGACGTGTAACAACAAGCCATCTAGCAGCAAACATGGAGAAAGGCTGCAGGGAACCAGGAGCAGGTCCAAGCATTTCCCTCGCACTCTGCTTCTGCAGTACTTCTCTGTGGCTAGAAATCAGACAGCATCAGCCCTCATGTGCCCTATCCTGATGTAGTTCCCTGTCACAGCACTCTTTTTCAACAAACATACCTTTGATATGTTTGGGGAATAGAAGTTTCCTCCTTGCACACATAAAGATTTTTTGCAGTATTTTTGGTTGAAAGAACTTTGAGATAATAGGCTACGTGCAGTAGTGTACATAACCATGGGATGTTCAGGGGAACAAGCATTAGTGTAGTGTTTTATAACTCAAAGACAGCACATCTACTCAATGACAGTACATTCATCAGTCACTCTTACTCCATCCCTTCACCTGGAATCATGATTTTTTCTGGCGATGTGCCCTGGGAGCAATACACTGAGGAAAGAATCCATCCATCAAAGACTAAAGCTATTTTGCCCACTGCTGCTTCACCAAGGGCTTTAATGTCGGGGCTGAAAGTAGGCTGCCTCCGGATCTGCAACCTCCATTCCAGGCCTGTCATTTAGAGAGGAGAAAGAGAAGCTTGGTGTGAGTGGGAAAAAGACATTTATCTTGAAAAATAGAAGTTAAAAAGTTCAGGAATCACTGCTCTGTGCTCTGTTAGCTGAACATCAGGATTTGTTAACAAGTATGGCCGCGTAGCTTGTATCTAAGAGAGATGCTGGAGATTAAGAGAAGATAATTATTTGGAATTGTCTCAATTTTTTGCTTTGCAGACTGGAGGCTGGTGAGCCTATAACCTAGAAAACATGAGAGAAACAGACTAATCTCTCCAACACTCACCTTATAAAGCAAAGCAGACCCATGACCCCTGTAAAGTCAATGGGAGTTTTTCCACTGACTCTAGTAGAGTCTGGACTTCACTCTGAGTTTTACATAATGAAGGTCAGATTTTCCCCTCAATTTATGAAGCATGATATTTCCCAGCTTCAGTGCACGCTCTTGTTTTCCAATGATGCATTCAAAAGCTGAAATACACCTCTGTGAAACAAAGGGCAGGATAAGAGGATTTAAATGAAATATGCTTATAGCAAGGGACATAATGTTCACTTGGTTTGCTAATTCCACTTTGTGGCCAACATAGATGCAAAATATAATATCTCTTGGAGATGTGATGTAGTCCTAGAGGAGGAGGATCACTGACCTTATGTTCAGGATGAACAAACTGACATGAACGAAGAAATCCCATGATGCCTATCTCCCGTTAACTCTTTGTTTACAAAGTTAGCCTTACTAAATTTACTTGAAAAAATAGTAGCTTTTAAAAGAAAGCATTTCCAGAATTCTCTGCAGTTCTGCTGCTCCTGCAAGTCCATCAGGATATCCAATTCAATAGGATAGGAGCTCCATTTTTAATAGCTTACATTTTAATTTGAATAAGCAATTGTGTTTTTCTTTTTTTCATATTTTCAGGCTTAATGGAAATAATGTAGAAAATGTGATCTCACAGATCTGGAGGACTCAAAATTAAGAATGGCAACAACATGCAAGACCCTATTTTTTTTTTACTATTTTTAAGCTTTTGAACTGCAAATGCTTAAGGTCCCAGGACCAAGTATTAAATTTGCCTTTAATTCTGGGACCCCAGGGTCACTTTGTACATTAGCACTTTCAATTCTAATGTGTTAATTTTCAGCCTGAGGCTGAAACAAACCATTTATGGGAGCATACTAAAGAGTTTGATCCTTTGCTCACCACAGAAGTGAGTACAGTGATTAAAAAAATAAAAAGCCATACAGCAGAGCTCCGGATGTACATAACTGCTAGATTGTATGCTTAAGAGCAAAGAAGGCAGAAAAGTACATGAAAACATATACTTGGGCTCAATGGCCCTCAATGAGCATTAGAGGTCACAATGCAAAAAAGCAATACAACATGAGAAATTCCACTGATGTGATAACAAAGTTAACAAGAGCAATGAGTGTATGAACAAGGAAGAAGTGATTAGAGGAAAAGATTAAGGTAATTTTATGTCTCTGTACAGCACAAAACTGACTACTAGGAGAATCCTTCACAGCTGTAAAATATCACTGAAAAAACCCAAAGAAATTCAAAACTCATGTTAAGACTGAAACAAGTAGAGCATCTTCCAGACAAAACCAGAATAAATTTCCCTTATCTTCTCAGAAAATCTTGAAATACTCAGAAGAAAAAAAAAAAAAAAAAAACCCCAAAAAATCTCTCAAGAAATAATCTGAAGATACAGTGCATAATCTTTGATAAAGTGCACTTTGATATAGTGGACAAGCCAGCATGTGGAAAAATGTCCAATATATTTAGATGAAAACTAAGGACACATCTTTCCTTACTTGATCCAGGATGATCAATTAGATACAGTTCTAAGGGAAGTGACAAGTATTTGCCTCTCACTTTGTTGACTTTAGGTCTAGCTTCCTGACAGAAGAGCACACATAAATTAAACAGAGTTAATGGAGCAAGATATAGTCATAACTAGATGAAATGTAATGGCCTGTGATGTACACAAGGTCAGACTAGATGATCTAATGGTCTCTTCTGGCCTTAAACTTCATAAATTGTTTCTCACAGCTGCCCTAATGATCTAGCTGCCAGTTTAGACTTGAGTTGGCTATGAGTTTTCCACACCAGTTTCATTGCAATATCAGCATCCAGGACAATTTCAGGGCCAGGAGCACTGCAGGTGGCTGAGAAATAGTTCATACTCAGTGTTCCATGCATGTCAGGAGTAGCACAATGTAGTGATGCATGGGGCTTGGTTTTCAGAATTTGTTTTTGGAGTCTTCAAGATTTCATTGTCCTGGCTAGCTTGTCCCCAGAAAGGTGTGTCTTTCAAAGAATCTGAGTTTCCAAACTGATTGTTAGGAAGCCTGTGAGCTGGTACTAATTTCTGTGGGGCTGTACAGCTCCTGAGCATAGCAGTGCTCCAGATCCATGCTGAACAGGCCACAAGTCCCTGTAGAACCTCTACAGAGCAATACCCTAAAAATGGCTGTTTTAGGTAGATGGAGACGTGAAGGCTGTTTTTTTCATCTGAAAAACAGTTTCTTTATTTACTTCATCAGCTGGCTACACCTTGCTGCAGGGGCTTTGTACAATGGGGAACATGCTTTTCTTCTCCATCCCATAAAGCTCTCCCATTTATTAGCATTTTTTGTGCAGAGTGATTTACTGGTTAAGGGATTCAATTTCTGTAGGTATCACAACAAAGACAGATGTTCATCAAGTCTGTTAGAAATCAGCGATATCCTTTCATTCAAATTTAATCACAAGTGAAGTTTAACTTGCATTTGTGAAGGATGAGGCATTCAGATATGATTTTATGGTTACAAAACACATGTAATGATTTTGATACTGGAGCCAAAAGGACATCATCAGACAGGAAGAAAATTGTCTCCTTGGTAATATTTAAAATACTTTCAAAACTAAATGCTTTGAGTTGATGCATTCCTAGCTCTTGAAGGGCATAGTAAATTCTCTAATGTATTGGAAATTATATCTAAATGTAATCAGCAAAAAGCACTGGCACAGTTTATTTCCAGATGAGACCTTGAAATTCTGCCATATTGTTCAGATATCATTGTTACACTATTATCCCATTAATTAATTATTTAACACAATTATCCCTTCTTGCCCTCCATGAGAGTGAGCAGTTTACTTAGTTATATACAAACTCATAGGCTGATACAATTTGCTGAGTAGAAAAATCACTGCTAGTTTTTTGTATTTATTTGTGTAGAAACACATACATACAGACATGTTTGGTCTTATTGCATAAATTATATTTGATTTACAAAAAATTACTGATACTTTAATGTGCTGTTATACTAAGAACATACTGATTATAACAAAAAGCACAGAAATTTGAATAGTACTTATGCATTTGCTTACTTGTGTATATGTGATTTTCTGTGCTGGTATAAAATGCATGGGGTATTTTTACAATTGCAAAAGTTTACTGCAATTAAAATTTAAAATAATTAAAATTAATAAATAGTGAAATAATGCTTAGTTTTGAAATAAATGACTGAAAAATATTTATTTATAAAATTATGTGACATACCACAGTTCCAAAATACTTTTAGATATAAAATATAACTGCAAAAACATTCTTAAACAGCTTTTTGATTACTAATGTCTCATTTGATTTGAGGCTTGACTTCAGGCAGTTGGCTCATTGTAAATACTCCTGTGGGCTTGCCTGAGACAAATTAACACATTTTACATACAAAAATGAAAGGTCCTGGGCTTTGGCACACACTCTGAACCATGCCAGCGTGAGACAACAGATTTCAATCTAGTTTTGCTCTGCTTTCTTTTTTGTAGAGTACAAAAGCATCTATGAAGGAAAGTAAAACCATCTTTTTTTAATGGTCCTTAAGTTTTTTGAGGCACTACAAATGTGCAGTAGCAATTGAATTGTACCCTAAAATGTCAGTGAGACTTTAATTATAAGAAAGAGAATCTTAAATGTACCCTTTGCAATTAAAAAAGTGTAAAAAAAAAATCTTATCAGGGAAATGTACCAAATTTTAGAAGCTGTCATTGACTTAACTAATGCTCAAATCCTTTTAAAAATTATAGTCATGTGCTTTGATAACTTTTATAAAGTCTTGGTCCATTACTAGTTCTTTGTCATTCAGTCAAGGTGAAGTACTTTCAGAAAATTTAAGAAAGGAAGAAAATTTGTTGCGAATTAAAATTCTGGAAAAATTATCTCCATAAAATTTGTTATTAGGCAATTTTTCTTGTGAATTTTACAAAAGCAACTGAAAGTTAAATCTGCTTTGTTTTATGGATTTAATTACTCTTTTAAACAGTTTGTTTTCAGTGGTTTCATTAATTTTCAAATACTGAGATGAAATTATCATATGCTCAGAATAATTTTGCTGTTTTCTTAAACCAGTATTTTCCATTGGCAATATTTCTTTCCCTCTTCCCTGTACAGAGACATTTCTGACTGACATAAAGCAGATGAACTCAGCAGTCTGTTCCTACACCCATAGAAAGAAATGAAAATAAAAGGCCAAAACAGAGAAAAAATGATTTCAAATTTTCTTAAAACAAAATAAAGCTCTTGGCAAGAATTTGTGTAATATATCTAGCAGTTTTAAGATTATCAACCAAACCTCACTGCTTTTGTTAATCTAATATGAACCTTTGTATTTCTGGTGAGATTTTCAGGTTCTGTGAACAATGCATGGAGATTGTAATGATGGCCACCTGTCTTCTTGAAGGTGATTTCACCCATCATTACAGCTTTGGCACTAATTAGAGGGAGCTAATAAATAAAGATAAAAATACAATTACTACTTTGAAAAGTACAAGATTTTCTTGGTGTACCAAATTTTTCGGTAGGGAATTTTCACTTGCTGCAGACACAATGAAAGTTTTCTCTTCATTTCAGTTTTAATTTAATTTTCTTCTACTATTTTCTTCTTCTAATATTTCCAATTATGTTCTAACCTATTATTCTCACAACAACTGACAAAAATTAGTTAGCACCATGAAATTTTAAATTACATTGGGATTTTGTTTAAAGGAGGCCTTTTGCCTCCATTTTCCCCATTTACTTGGGCAAAGCAGTGTTTGGAACCTGTCGGTTTTGGAACCTCTTGGTTTGAAAGACAGGCGTCTGCTAAGGAATGCAGGAGCCACCCTTGGAATGGAAAATGTAAACTCCCTTCACCAAATTATTGCAATTTTGAAATTAAGGGGCTCTCAGGCAAAAAGATGAGGCTAGGAATAACAGTTCTTTACTGGTGTGTATGACAAAGCCAACAAACAAGCTCGGCTACAGCCCTGGCACCAAGCCGAACGCGGGGCCCAGTCCCGGCCTTCTTGGCCGCTGGTGCTTTCCCTCTGCTGCAGTTCCGGGCGCGGCCAGCAGGGGCGCTGCTGGCTGCAGGAGGGCGGGGCAGGTGCGGTGATTCCTCCGCGGCTGCAGGGGGAGCTGTGGGAGCTCGGGGAGCGCGGTGATGGCGGCTGGGCCCAGATGGGAAGGGAGGGGAGAGAGGCTTCGCTCCACAAACCCTGGGGAGCCGATCCCGGTGCCCCAGCAGGACTCTGAGGAGCACCAAGCTGGGACGGCAGGAGTCTCAGCAGGCAGGGCGTGCGGGGCTGCAGTGAAAACTCGGAGCAGTGCCAAAGAAGCAGCAGGGGCAGGACAGCGGTGGCCTGGCTCCCAGCAGGGCAGGGAGAGGTGAGCTCAGGATCCCGGCACCCGAGCAGACGGGGATGGGTCCCTCTTTTAGTGAGGTGGGTGATGATAAGGTCTCAGTTCAGTGGCTGCTCTCACAAGCAGAGGCTCATCCACAGCGAAGAAGCAGCTCTGGGCTGGGCTTCGCTGGCAGCAGCGAATTCCCTTCCCCAAGCAGCAGCTCCAACCATCCTCTTCCAAAGCTGAGAGAGAGAGAGAGAGAGAGAGAGAGAGAGAAAGAGAGCACCGACCCCTGCCCCATCCTTTATCTGCCCAATTCCTGCAGTATTTCTACCCCTCGGAGAGAAACTCCCAGATAAGAGAAGTGCAACCAGATGCCCTCCTCCCCTGAGCTTGGTGTCTTGGTTCGCAAACACAGTCAAGACCCCCCCTGAAATAGAAAATGCAAACCCCCCCCCCCCCCAGATTGCTATAAATTTTTAATTAAGGGGCTCTCAGGCAACAAATATGGGAGCAGGAAATAACAGTTCTTTAATAGGGAAGAAAATAAAATTATAAAATAAACAATGCAGTAAACTAAAGCACTGACAGAGTCAGAACACAACCTGACACCCTATTGGTCAGGGTGCTGGTAGCAGTCTAATTGGAAATATGGCTGCAGTCCTCCTGGAGTGTCAGCTGCGATTCTGTTGGAGTAGGGATCCTGTAGAAGGGTGTAGTCTTCCTCTGAAGATCCAGTGGAAGAGGCAGCTGCTGTTTCTCTTCCTGGGAAATCCAGTGGAGAAGCTGTGCTGGTGTTCCCAAAACTCCAGATTATATCTGGGTAGGAATGCTTGGCTCCTCCCTCTGGGTGGAGCATCCCACAATGGGATGCTGTAGTTCATGCAGTGGCATTCCATATCCTGTTATCAGCAGATGTCTTCCCAGAGGGAGGAGTGGGTGTGGAAGAGATAAAGAAAGCTGCCCACTTAACAGGAAAAAACTGCTATACAGATGGCTAATAGAATACAATTTGCTTGGCGATCCGGACACTTGACCACTTCTTTTGTTTTCTTAAGTATCCAGTTGTTAGTATTTCCTAGCAACTTCTGGGAAAAAATTGGGTAAGTAAAAAGGAACAAGAGGAAAGAAATCTAATCCCCAACATAGTCCTGCGCAACTTTTGGGTGTAGCAGAAAAAGTTGTAAGCAGCTTTGTGATTACTTTGACAAAAGATGCTCCAAAAGATGTTGTACAATTTGAGGGTCGATGTGCCAGCTGGCTCTAGATGTTTGCATTGTATTGCTTTTTAAGAATGAGTGTGCAATCATGCATGGCATCCCGGTCTCCCTGCTTCTACTGGTGTTACTCTGTCTCTATAACTATCTGCCCTTATTTTCTGGTGATAGTTATGAGAGATGGAGCTACATAATCAGGAGACCACATGATACCACAAAAAACACAGGAATAGATATATAAGGGTTTAAAGGAAGCATTAGCTTAAACTAGTGTGTCAAATGCAAATGCAATATTAATGCTTATAGTTTGAGAGGTATATAATAATTTTTTTTTTGTTCAGGTACTATGGATACAGGAATTTAGAAAAGCTTTTAATTCAAATTATTAATAATTTTGCTCTAGTCCCTTTGCCCTACAGTATACAGGGTTATTAATCAGTATGGATAACAAAAGACTCTATTTATGATTCAGTTTTTAATGACAATGCACTCCTGAACTGTAAGTACTGTGTCATTGTACTGAAAGAGCACAAAGTTTATGTCAAACTTTCCTGGGATGGGGCTCATTACTCGTCAGTGATTATTATGGCAAATATCCACATAATCCTGCAGCATTTCTACATGGTGTTCTCCTTACAGAAAGAGGATGCAATTGCTTACATGTCTGACATTAATTATAGGTTTCCAAGATCAACCGGGAATAAATTAGCTGTCTGCTAAATACAATTAAAGTGGCACACAATGTTTATTGAGTGCATAAGATAAGGAAACTCCTAGTACAAATATCTCTATATTCAGAATATTATCACTGTATAAATAGCTTAACGGGATGAATGGTGGCTTTCTAAAATAGGCAACATATAAACTGGCTGCCTTATGCCTGTGTTAGATTTATTCTGTTAGTCTTATCTACAGATACTCTTGATCCCTTGTTGGCTTTAGCACAAGTGGCCTGCATGGTGTGAAACAACCTGCAGCTTCCCAGTCACTTAAGACAATCAAATGTTTCTTCACAGAAACCTGATTTTTTGACATCACAGATAGCTTTACCTCAGATTGCCAAGGTTTTTCACCCCTTCTGCCTGATTCATTACGCATATCCTGCTGAGAAGGAATGTCACATCTCCAATATTCTGCATCTGTATCCTCCAGTTCATCTAACTCGTCATGTACTCTACATGTGCTGTTTTTCTTTTGTTTATTTATCTTCCCAAACTCAGATGTTAAGAAAAGTGAACAAAGAAAAAGACAAGTGGAGGAGACCACAAAAGCATCACAAATAAGTAATGTTCTTGTTCAACAGTGTTTCTGAAGACAAAAAACTCAGGCTGTGTGAACATGAAGACTCCATCTTACTTTGAAGGAAAGTACTTGTTTTGCAGAAAGATTAATGGGATTTACTATTCATTTGTTGCATTCCAATCCCTTAAATGATTTCTGATGAACAGGTGATTTTAAAATGTTTTCCTGTGGCATAAGATGCACTTGTCCTCACTCTTTCCTGTTAGTTATTTATTACATTATCCCCAGAAATCGGTCTGGTATCCAGTACAGACTAATATCTTTACTTATTTATCTGTAGTATTTGTTTCTCTCTGGTGCATTGAGATCACATCACACCCACCAGTTAAGTAGCCCTTCTCAGTGTAAGCCTCTGTTTCCAACTCTCATCCAAAAAACATCTTCAGAAACACCAGTGAAATGGCTGTTCTCTATTACTTGGTGGGTTTTTTTTTAATACTTTTTATTGTTAAAGGTAATTATGAATATGTTGCTTATGCAATGTGGTTTGTGCTGCATGGTGGTAACAAACAGCAGCAAGCTTTGTTGTTTTTCTTTTTTTAGGATTTGTTCTCTTCCTTTCTTTCTTTCTTATTTCTCTAAATCAATTATGTAATAATTTGCATGACAATTTAATTTTGGAGCTAATGGCTTATATATTTCTTTCTATCCCAGGCTTAAGAAGCTGTTGGGAAAGACACATTTTGTTTATTTTTTGTTTAAAGAAGAACATACATGCTGTGAACATACATGAATAAACATGTAGGAGCTTAAAAGAAGCTGCCATTCTATTTAAAATCCCAAAAGTGAAGACAGTATTGAGCTGTCCTGCCCACCCCTGCAGAGGGAGCATTTTCCCCTTTGACTTGCTATGGAGACAGGATTTATAAATGCATATACAACACATTAGCAACCCGTTCCTCACATATAATCTACAGTTTTGAAAGCCTTAGGACATGATCGTCTTTCTGGATAAGAAGCCTGCCAAACTGTAACAGTACCTCCTGAAGCAGAGACCTTCACCCTGGGAGATTTTGGGGACCACTGCAAAGCAACAAAGGGACCTGAACAGAGATTGTACAATCTGCAGCATTTTTTTTTCCATCTGACTTTTAGTAGGGAAACTATACAATTAGATCCATTTATATCTTCAATGTAGTTCCATAATTCTTAAGTTGCCTCAAAAAACTTGAGGACTTTAACCTGTCATTGCTATAACAAACACCTGATATTTTTTAAGTCACTTTGGGGATAGGAGTTGAGCATCTGGTTAATTTCAAAGAAAATCACTTGATGATAACTGAAAAATGTAAGAGCACAAATATTTCTCTTCCATCACTTTGTATACTTTGTGCATTACATGTTGTTACAGTTATTTTCACTAGAGATTCCAGTAAATCCTAAGCAAATTTTATATGAGACAAATAGTAACAAATAGAAAAAAAGTTATGCCACAACCATTAAAAATTTCAAAGAATACTCAATAGTGAAACAAGTAAGAACATGGACTATTTAAATCCCTTTAATCTCCATTTTAATTATACTTTTATTTAAGACTGAGTTTGCTTGAAATATGTGAAATTTCATTGTCAGGTCATTTTTTGTTCATCAACAAAACTACATTTAAAAAAAACCAACTAATTTCATTTCAGAAGCAATATTGTGTAGATACTAATGTTAAAAAGTATTGTTTGCATTGCAATTAATTCTTCATAGTACATGAGAAATTCTTATTGTCAGCAATGGTACTGCTGAAAAATCAAGTCTGCAGTCACATAACTAGGTGAGTGGTTGTACCCTGACAGATCAAAGGAGCTTCAGGATCCACTTGTAGCAGATGTCTGGAGAAGGACAGGGACAGGAGGAACACGCAATCAATCATAAACTCTTTTCCCACCCTCATGTGGGATGAAAACCAATTGCTGGGTTACCTCCCCAGTGTAATAGTGTCTTACTTTTAAAAATTTTTCTATAGATTTCAGTAGATGTCCAGCAATTCTTCAATCCGTTTTCATTCCTACTGCCCACAAGAAGTTTGGTAATGTTACACAGCTATACTGAAGAGGGTTATCTTATTTTGTTGCTTCCAGAGCATGCTCCTATTTCCTGTTGCTCTCAGCAACTACATCTTGAAACATGTAATCATGCAATATTCACCTTCATCACACCACTTGGGATTTGTCAATTCTTCATTTTATCTTCCTGAGGTCTGAAAACTTAGGACTGTGTTTAGGGTGCTACTGAGGCATTTCTTTCATGATAGCTGCTGCAATAACCAGGATTTTTTTGGCCTTTCTTTGAAATATGTCCTGTTCTACAGTACTATTTGAGATAAATGCAACATTTAAGGAGAAAGGATTTGCTCAGAGACTCAATGATATTTTGCTTCTTCTCCATTCCTGCCTCTGTTGGTGCTGGAAAAGCTGATGAGCATGAGGAGCAACTGAGCAGTAAAGTAGTCATTATCTCAGATGTAGGAAAAGACATACATTTGTGTCTAGAGTGTCTCAGTGTTTCTTTTTTGGTGGAAACCTTATATCTGTTGGGAGATTTTTGCAAGCCTAGGGTGTGTGAATGCACTCTATGCACAGTAGTCAGATTAAGAGCCATCTGAAAGCCACAGCAGGATTTCCAATGACTTAAAGGAAAGCTTAAGGAACTGTCAGACAATGAGGAAACACCAGTGGATAGTGCACTTCCCTTGAAGACTAAGCACACACTATCAATTTTCATGTCATGAAATTTAATAAAGGCAGCATGAATTCTTTTATCTCCACTTCTTCTCTGCATGCAGGTGAAACAAGTCACTTCTGTTTTGTTGAACCTTGTATTGTTTGTTTCCAGAGAATGACTGTATTTTGCTCTACATCATATAGCTGTAATTTCTTTTCTTTATTGTACAACTGCATTGAAGTGACCTAGTTCTTCACTGAAATAATGCATTTTTAACAACAGCAAGTAAAAGGCAGTATTAAACTGTATCACTGATAACTTTTTTTTTTTTTTTTTACATTCTGTGTTATTTAAGGTTTTTTTTAGAATTTTTAAAATTGAAATGGAACTCCAGTAGTAACTGTATGAACAGTTGTAATGAAGGGATGAATAAGCATGTGAGAAGGCAATCTTTTCCTGAGCATACTGCTGTGTCAAGCATCAGTGAAGAGGCAAGGGGCAGAGGTCCTTATGGTAGTGGCTCACTGAGCTCATTCAGTGGCACCACAAGCCACAGTAAATAGTAATCACTGTGCAGATAACAAATAGAATTGGGTTTGGAAGAGCTGCCAGGTAAATTGTCCTGTCTTCAGGATGTCATTTATATGGGTATGTTAGCGCATCACAACAATTATTTAACTAAGGAAGGAGGAAATGAACGGAAAATTTGTTCAACCATCCCCATGCTCATTCAACCAAATCATTCAGACTGGCATTGGAGCACCTGAGCATAATGAATCTCTTGCAAGTCTCACCAATTGCATCAAATAAATTTTTACCACTTATTTCTGAAGAGAGGTGAAAGATATTCATTATAGATATTCATTACAGATCTTTCTTCCCCTGCTCATAGTGAAATAGAGCAGTGAACCACTGAACCAGAAAATCAGTTTTTCACAATCTCTACAAGTGCCAAAGCATGATACACAGTATTCTTTAAAAGAAAAAAAAAAAGTTCAACTAAGCAAAACAATAGAACAGCTTGGTCTGCACACATCTATAATGAAAGTCGCAGTGTCAGAGACAACTGAATGAGATGCAAGCACTTCCCAGTGCAGAGAAACAGGCTGGAAAATCTGCACTGTGTCATGTACTCCAGTCTGAGGCAGAACAGTTATTTGTTTGATCTAGGAGATATACAAAATTGTACATTTGCATTGAGCTGTTCCTGGTGACCTGGCCATCTGTGACCCACCCAACCCAAACTAGGAAGAACCACGCCTGGGCATGAAACACATCATGTCTTGTCTTCAGTCTCAGAACTGAGTAAAATATTACTGTGTCTTTTAGTGCCTCCCATCTCAGGGAAGGGAACTCAGCTGAACTCCCTCTGCCTGGCTTATGGCCATGTATCCTGACTTTCTGAGGTCTGGCAGCAACTGGGTATACCAATAATGATCTCCTACAAAATAAAACACAGCCTTCTCAGAACATACAAGAAGTCTGCACTTCTCTGAGAGTATAGGCCTTATCCAGCACCCAGCGTGGGTGTATCAGCCTCTTCATGAATGGCTACCTCATCAGTGGCTCTGTTTTAGCAACTGGAGCTCTGTCTTTTTAATCACCTGTCAGTTGTGTTCCTTTCCAAGCCCAGAACATTTCTAATTTGAATAATTACTTTCCAATAGTTGAATGAATAAGGGTTAGTTGCAGTCCTCTTCACAAATTATCACTCAGTGAATGGAGAATAATGCATTATAAGTAGTACTCTATTGTATTTATTGTGCAGATACTGAGATGTGTTGAATTTGGGCTATTTAAGAGGCACTTCCATGCTAAATCATCTCTCTTGAAAAAGTCTTTATGTCAGAGAAGAAGTGGAAGATATAGAATCTTAACTTTGAGTAACCAGTAAGAGGAAGGTGGCCAGCATTAACCTCACCTAAGCACCACTAAAAAACAAGCTGATGTGTATATCTTCCACTGAATGTCTTGCTCACCAGGGAATTGCCAGCTGTAGGGTGAGAATGGAGGCCAAGTGGCAGCTGGTAGTGTCTTTTAAGGTAAAACACAATAAATCTGTGCTGCATTATTTTCCAAGATGCCAGATGCCCACATAGATTTAATCACTGGTATGTTTTGAAAAGAAAATGACAGAATGGAAGGGTTACCTCAATGTGACAGTGTTACTCAATGCTGTCAGTAATAGAGCAGGTAACCACACAGTCAGAAGGATCAATATAGTAGCAGGTGCACTTTTCTGCCTTTCACTATTACTGTTGTTTTCAGTTTATATGCAACAGCTTTGCTAGCATGTCAAGGTACTGATAGAGACTGTCAATTTCAGGGATTTTCAGGCTGGCTCTGGCTCAATTTCTTAGTCTACTTTCTTAGTATGAGGTTATTTAATCCTCTCCCAAATCTTTTAGCATACAACCTGTTCCACTGAGATTTCTAGATTTTGACCTGTGGAAGGCAAAACAGCAACAGGGTTTGATGCCTGAGCAGGGTCTCAAAAGACATCCCCATTTCTCACATCACAGCCCATACTCTCCTGGTTTGGATTCTACAGTCCTCAACAACACCTGTTCTGCAGTTGTAGGCTGCTAGTTGTGTGGAGGCTAGGCTGGTTTGTTTGTGCCACAGACTTGAAATCAAGAATATTCATGTCCATTGGCTGTATTTCTGTCTTTCTAAGGAAAATGTTAACTTTGTCCAAAAAGAGCTGGCAGCCAAATTTGCTTTATGTGCCATTCTGACTTGGGAAAGCCATTTTTGGACCCTGCCCTGAGTCACAGTCACATAGGTGTTTAACAGTAAATCTAGGCTAAAAATAACCACTAAGCAATTTGTATGACGGTGCCATAGAATTTTGCATAGCTTGGGAAAGCTGCATATCCTGCAATATCTGTTTCATATTGCAAACATTACTGATCCCTTCATAATTTTCTAGATGGAAATCTGTGAGGTTGTACAACACAAGATAAGCCAAAAGCACACTGTAACAGCTTGTGGATCATGTAGCTCTTGCCAGAGTGATTAGACTCCCACTGGCAAAAAACCCAACAACAATTACTGCCAATAGGTGTTGTTTTAACCGAGTGAAGTGCATATTTATACTGTGGCCTCTGCAGAATCAAAGGCACCATGTTTAGTCTCCATCTGCTTTCTCTTATCCAAGACTCTTCAGATTCTGGGTTGCTAAACTCCCTTGGTGCTTGTGACGATTGTCCACATAATTTCCCAAATAACAAAGCAGTAAAAAACAAAATCCAAAGCAGAAAGAGATGACCTGAGTTTATAATGGATCATTTGCAGAGATTTACATGTGTAACTACTTTGAGGACCTGGAAGACAAATTCTGTGCCAAACTCCCTCCACTTTGGGTTGAAGTGGGAGTGGGGAGCAGGGGATGTGAGATCCATTTGTTTGTCTCCTAAGGGCTTGCTGTTCCTGGCTGTGATTTTTCTTGAAATGTTAATTGTAGGAGCTGGGCACATCAGTGATGCTCTTAATAAACTAACTCAACAGTTTAAAAAAAATCACTCAATGAATAAAGAGACAGTTTTAGAAACAGTGATCAGCTGCAGCAAAAACCTGTGGCTTGCATGAGAAGTGCAGGACTGCTCTTCTGCCCACCAGGCACCACTCTCTCCAGAGCCCTGTCAGTCTATTTCTTCTTATGCTGATGTCTGTCTCTCAAAACCAACCTCAGCAAGAGCTATGAGAATGCACCTTGTTGAGCAGGCATTTCCTCCACAATGGTGAGGCACATAGGTGCAAATACTGCTACTGCCACCCCACTGGTCACCAGAATGAGAAATTGAGTCAAACATGATGTGTCTCCAAGGAATGATTTGTCTCTAGGACAAGCTGTATTGTTCTTCCTTTGTTCGTAGATTTAATGGATGCAATAAAACCAGGACAGGTATTACATTATGCTACTGAAGGATTTATCAGTTGCCATGCCAGGGTGAAGTTAGACAATGTCTTGCAGAGACAAGATGTCCACTCTTGGTTTATTTGGGAGTCATCCAGTTCACTGCTAGCTGACCTCAAGCAGCTGCACAGGGCACACAAAAAATGGCAAAGACCAAGATACAGGGACAAAGGCAGTCATCAGCTGACTGCACAGCAAACAACAGCAAATTGCCTGAGTGGCAACCTCCCATCCAGCATGTTCACCCAAAACTGAGGGTGCACTCCTGAGGTCAGACACCCCTTATCACAAACACCAGTCCGTGCATGCCAAGACAGGCAGTGCTGTAGCTCTCTCATTGGTGACTGGGTGCTTTGACATCATGGCAGTGCATGAATATGGGAGCGTGGGCAGCTGTGTGCAGTGTTTTTGATTAACAGAATGACAGGAGCCTCCCATCACAGTGATTAACATATTTTCCCACTCACCTTAGACCAAGACCATTGCACACTTAGTCCTTTGTGCACCTCAGTGAAAGTGTGTTGCCTCATTCCTCCCCTGCAGTATATCAGTCCTGGGGGCTGATACAGAGGCCTCTGGAAAGAGTCAAGGAGTATTACAGACTTCAAGCTGACCACAAACACATGCACCCTGCTCGTGCTGGAGATACACCACACCACCTCTGTAAGCATACCTTGGGACTGTCCCAATTCACTGCAGAAGAAGAGGAAGCCTGTTTTTAACAGTTCACCCAGCATTTGCCAGTGAAAAAGAATCACGTCAGTCACTTCTATCAGGGTGTGAACATGCACAAGCCAAATCAGTTCAGACAATTGAGGACAGGGACATCTTGTTTGCCAGGACTGTGCCCAACAGTCACATGAGGCTGAGGGCCAAGGCTTCTGTGGAGGCATGTAGGTTGCAGCTGGTCTATCCCTGACATATGGTGGGGCATGATGAGTGGGGAAAACACCTGTGTTGGGCCATAAGGCAAAAAAAGCATGCTGAGAAGAGATGTTCTCATGTTGCTTCTCTGTAGATACCCCAAGCCTCTCAGCACTACTTGGGGCCTGAAGACCACAAGTTCAGCTTCTGTCAGCTTTGTGGTCTGTGCTGGTTCCCATTTCCATGTTTTTTCTCCTCTCTTTTGCATGGACAAAACATGCTGTTCACCTGCCCTCACACATATTGAGAGCATCTGCTGTCTCTGCAGGACTCAGAAATTAGAGGACACTTACAGGTGCAAAAAACATTTGGCAAAAAATTGTCTGCTTCAAGGGTGAAGTTGATCACCTCTGCCAGACTGGGAAGTTCTGACCTGCCAAATCAAGCTGGGGAAGAAAAGAGCTTCAATTTAAATATTACCCAGGTCCAGGGCTAGTAGTACTGGGTAGAAGGGCAAGTAGTACTGGGTAGAAAAGTGGCCAAGAGAAGAAATTTTTTTATCCTTTGATTAGCTATAATTCACCAGTTGTAAATTGGTTTCAGATTGTGAAGCAGAAGGTAATGAATACCTTGTTATTACTTGTGCAGCTTCAGCTTTCCAAAGAAGGACCTGTTTTATCCTGAATAGGTGCCTACCCTGGGAGTTACTGGTATAAATCAATACTCCCACTCCTGCTAATCATCAATAAATTACTCAGCCATTCCCAACAGTTCCTAACTGGGCTAACTGGAGAACTCAGATTAATGAACTAATATGCAGCTCTGGCCATGTTGCAACACACTAAAATATATCACTTTTTTATGTATTTAAATTAACTGTTTCAGAAAAAAACCCCAAAGACAAAAATCAGGATAGTAGTGACAGATCTGGACTTTCCATGACACTAGCAGTCATTGTATCATAATAAAGAACTGCTAGACCTAGAAACATCTTCTTCCATGTTGGATGTGCTCAAAATATGTGTAAATAATTTTCCGAGTATCAGTTTTATTTGTCTTTAAGGTCAGACACGAGGACAACAAAGCTACATGTCTAATTTTTACAGCATATTTTATACTCTTACTCCCTGATTTTTCTTATTCATCTCTTCTTCCCTTGCATTCTATTTAATAGAGATCCCAGCCATAAAGGGCACATGCTCTTTAGTTCAAATTTTTATTCCTTGTTAAAATAAATGTATTTGCATGATAAGATTATCAGTTCAAGAAATTAAAACATTTGTTCTCCTCTCCACTGTTTTGCCTATAGTCTTTTTTACTAGTATTCTTTACTTGATCACTGATTAAATAGACCCAAGACCTAAAATCTTCCAACTCTCTAAAGCCATGAATTGCTGAAAAAACTCTATGTCTCTTGTGCCTGTCAATCTATGCTCAAAAAGTTGAAGCATGGGGCTCTTAGCATAGAAATTAGTTGGGTAGTTCTTCAGGTGTTTATTTCAAATATTTTTCTTTCTTGCCTGAAATCTTTCCTGTCAGAACCAATGTTTTATGACAAATATTAATAAGCTGCTTTGGTAAGCAAACCTGGGAGCTGATTAAGTAGAGTCTGCCTACCCTGTTCTGAGTAGATCCAAGATTTTTTTTTTTTTTTGGTCCTTTATAAGGCCATGTGGTTTTTTTGTTTGTTGGGTTTTTTTTGTTTGTTTGTTTGTTTGTTTGTTTTTGTTTGGTTTTTTTTTTTTGTTTTTTTAAACATAAGCTTTCTCACCATTCAAAAAGAAATTATTATAGCCATTAAAAATACCAGTGGGAACAGTCAAGAGGCACTGCGAATCACCTTTAAAGCAATACAGTGATCAAGATGATTTTCAAGTTATACGAATCATTTAACACAAAGAATTTTCACTATGAAATCAGTTGTGAAAATCTGTTGAAACTTAGCAGTAGCAGGTGCAGGACTTGTGTTGCATATTCCTTGCTGACCTGTCCAGTGTTTCACAGTTCTCTGTGGATTTTATGCAGGAGGTAGGCACTGGTAAGCTGAGAAAACTTCGGATGCTCTGAGGGAAGCCTATTGCTGAGCTGTGCATGAGTGATCTTAAACAGACTATCAAGTCTGACGTGTTTTGGGAGCTTCAGGAGCTCATCAGACTCATTAGTTTTTCACAAGCCTCTTGTACAACCTGAATCAACACCTTTACCCTTACAGTTGCGGTGAACAGAAGGCAACAAAAATGGTACCAGTTACTGTTTTTAAACTGAACTTCTGCCCTGATACACAGTGCATACTGTAGGGCTGCACATGCCCAGGTGGGAAAAGCAGAAGATACAAAATTCTTCTCCCTCAAGTGACCAAGTGATGAGCAAGTGATCCAACACTTCTTGTCTGCCCAAGGTTCCATCTAGGATGGAGCAGAAAAGAACAATGGGACTCTGTGGGTACAGGATGGTTGCCAGGGAGGGGAAACTTAAAGTAGAGTCTTGGGTAGGCTGGGCTGCTCAGGAGAGATACCTGTCTGCCTGCTGTAATACTGCAAAAATTCTGATTGTACTGCTGAGGCACTCCATGGACCCTGCTGGCTCATCTGGCTTTGTGTCTTAGGTGCAAAGCCTCCATGAGGCATGGTGGTATCCTGTCCCTGCCACAGCTACATGCCCCTAGCTTTAAAAATCCCTGGGGAAAGGGAATAGTGGTGGAATGTGTGCAGGCTGTTGCACCCATGCTGATGGGATGGGTGCAACAGCCCCATTGCAGGGCGATGCTATATGCTGAGGGTTTCTGAAGCTCTCACTGCTCCCAAACAGACTTCATCACAACCAGTTGCCTGCAGAGAGGTGCTTATTTTTGGGATAACAAAACCCCAACAAATCCAGAAGGCATAGGGATTTTACCATGAAAGCAGATAAGGCATTTCTAAGCCACTGCATGAACATGAATTGTCCACAAAATTTTTTAGTGTGTTTTAATGATATTTTCAGTTTTGGACAGACTTAATCCTGAGACTTCTTCTCAGTAGATTATTTTCCTTTGACCTTTTGAATGCTTATAGCCAGCTTATCTAATCTTGAAGAGGTCTCTTGGCAGAAGGAAACACATACATTCACTAAGTGGCTCTTGTATTGTTTTACTCTGACCTTGAAGGGCTTGATTGAGATCAAGCGAGATTATGGAGGGATCACTAATACAGTTATTGAACCTTCCTTTGATTGTCCATGTTCTGAATCTTAATTAAGGACTTGGATTTAATGATATATTTGTGCACAATATATTCATAGTGGACTGACGTAAGTTAAAAAGAAAAAAACTACATTTTTAATAGGGCTGCAGTTTGAGGGGTACTTTTAGGAAAGTGCCAGAAAATATCTGAAGGCCTACTTCTGCTAGAAGATAAGCAGATGTTTGCTGCCAGCTGTCCAATGAACAAGAATTCTAATAGGATCCTCCTTTGAATACTAAAGACAAAAAAAATACATCTACCATCAGGATGGCCATTCTTTATCCTATTAATTTTGGTTAACTCTTCCATGAACTATGAGTTCAGTGACCTACTTTTGCTTCACAGTTTTAGAGTGCAAACCTGCCATGCTTCTAAGTACACCAAACATTTCCTTAATTTCATCCTAAAAAGAATAGAGGTAAACAAAGGCAGACGTTCAAACAACAGAAAACAACACACAACACTACATAAAATTTTTAGTGTTTTAAAGTAATAATTTTGTCTTTCTTTTGGATGACATTTTTTATTGTAAGACATCATTTTTATTAAATACACTGTAATACAAGAGACTTTCCATGTCATGTTGAGAGAAGCTGGTCACATGATTCACAAACAAAACTTTTAACACTGATACCTAGGCATCACTTTGAAATCAGCCAAGATGCAATGAAAGTTTTAAAGCAATGACTACTTGTAACAAACTGCAAAACAAGAACCACTAAATATTTCCACAGAGACATCACATTAAATAAATTTTTAAAAATAGGAAAAAAGAAAGGAGAAAGATAGCTCTACACACCAGGTCACAATTTGGTGACAATATAGAGATTTATATTTGTATGTAGATATCTTCCTCTTTACCTAAAGTGACAAACGGAGTGATATCTAGAAATATATACACATAAAGTATGGGTGGAGAGAAGGGTTGGGACAAATATTTCAGAATTAATTGATTCTCTCTCTATTGGTGATTCAATTAAACATAAATGTTAAATTAAATTATTTGTATATAAAACATTCTTAGGTGCTTTTCTATAAGTTACAGAAAGATACACATAAGCTGCAAGAATTAGGCCTCTGGATAGATTTGATTTGTTCTGTTTTCTCACGTATTCTAATCAATGGCCTCACTTACTAGCAGCTTCCATAATCCTTGCTCAAATATTCAGTGTTTATAAAACATCAGCCAGTCATCACTCAGAACCTTCTACAAGCAAACAAAAAAATCCCCACAGACCTTGTGCAGAATGCATAGACGGAAAAATAACACACCCATCATTTCCCATTTCTTCTCCTGAGACATATGTTTAAAAGATGGCAAAATAGTCACTTGGTTGCTATTGTGAATTTCACAGTGTTTTCCCTGCAACATGTAGACTTTTTTCTTTTTTTTGCTTCATAGTTGTGATGAACAACACATCCCCCCACCCTGCCCAAACAAAGTTGTTTTAACTAAGGCTCTAAAAGACCTCTTCTTCAAAGCAGCAGTGGTTTATTCCAGCCCTGACAAAAAGAAAATACAACTTCCTGTGCTATTGAAACCTTGATCTCTCTTTAGCAATCCCAACCCAACTTCCTCTTCAGTCCCTCCTCTCTCCCCTCCCCCACGTTTTATAGCAGTATTTGAAATTCGGTTACAGGCCACAACAACCCAAATGTGGACTACTTCTAGCACATATCCATTACACCTTAGTCATTTGGGTTATTTAATTTCTTTTCAAAGGGTTTTTTAAAAGTCTACATCAACCGCATCTTTTATAAGGGTGGCGAGGGTACAGACAGAGAGAAAAAGCGTGGAAAAGAAAGAAATAAAAGGGAAGGAAAGAAGGAAGAAAGACAGGAAAAGAGAGAAAGGAAAGTGATAAAAAGTAGCAAGGATAAAAAAAAAAGAACAAGATCAAAAATAAGCAATTACTTATAAACCTGTAGACAATATATAGATATTTTGTTTTACAGGTCAAAATGAATGCAGTCCTTTTAAAAGCGTAGACTCCATCAGGCATCATGGGATGCTGTTGCTTTACAAGTGTTTTTCTCCACGGTCAGTTCTGAGTTCTGCAGATCTATTGAGAGTCAAGGAGGGAGTGCGACGAATGCTACTATTATTACTCCTGAATGTCAGTGGTCTTGTTCTCCAAGTCATGTTGCAGTGTGAAAAGTCCAGCTCATTCTTGGAATTATTTAGTTACTGCAGGCAAGTACGAAATGATAATGGAGCTGCACTGTTGTGCTAGAACAATAAAACAACAGGAGCACAAACCCAGAAAAGACAGTAAAACAAATTCTGTCTTCTGAGCTTGGAAGCTTATCTGTTAATTTCATTGTGAGAAATCAACAAGTGAGATGGGAATGGAAGAAATGTTTTTATGCAATCATCTGGGGAAGAAAAGTGCTCGTTGTTAAATCTCTGGCATTCTAGCACTGCCTCTGCTGCACACCACTTACAAAGTTGAATCTTACAAATATAGAAAAAGAAATATCAAAAGAAAAAAAATTTGGTTACTCAGCAGACGTTATCAATTTATTAATAGCACTCTAATCATAATTTGTAATAACAGAGGTGTATGTAAATTTATACATATACACACAGCCCATACATAATGTGCATGCATGTCTGCACATATATAAGTAAAATACAATACAGACATAGGCATAGATGTATATGCTATGTGTGTGTATATATATATATGCCATATGCAAACACACATATATTATATATATATATATATGGTCAGTTCATAGCACAGAAAGTCCTACGTCCAGAAAGACTTTTTAAATGAGCCTGATTGTCATACTTTTTCAGTGTACACAATTTACCTGACAGTGCAAGCATGATGAATATGCACATATACTCACCCTTCATTGTGATTTGAACATATTTCTTCCTCTTCTCTGCTCACTCTGCTACACTTACCCATCTTTTCATGAACAAACGCAAACTATGTATAGCTACAGTTTACAGCTTTTCTACTGTGATTATACATTTTATGCACTATCAAGAACATTAACGATATAGGTCAAGGTTATAGGTGGTGGCTCTGTAGAACATTTGGTCCTTTAGAAATGTAACAAACTGCTATGTTATTGCACAATGCATTTTAATACTATTTATTCTCTGAAATGACTCTAAAAGTCTCACTAGTAAACCAAAAAGAAGATGCCACTAAGTACATTTTCAGGGTCTTGTGGTTATTTTTGGTATACATTCTTTCAGTGCTTGCAAAACACAACTGCTTGCTTTTGGGCTGGAGACTCTTTTACAGTAAAAGCATCATCTCAAATGCTTTTTTCTTCACCTCAGAAAAACTAAGACAGAACATGCAGGTAGAAACTTAGCAGCGCCTTCCACCAACTGCACCCTCTTCCCACTGCACAATAAGAGGACTCTGATATCTTTCTTTTCCACCACTGCTATTTTGAAGATCAATTTCAAATTCCTTTAAAATATAACATTCGTATTCTCAAGAGAATGGGTTTCACTGGATGCTCAGTCTTTTTCTAGTTTTCTGTAAGAACTTCCAAGACAGTCTAGATAAAATCTTAAGGCCCATTTTATAGGAATCTTCCTCTGGCTTTTTATGTGTTTCCAGTTCAGTAGCAGTTAAGAAATAACATCTAGTTTATTAAAGAAATATTGAGTATGGCTTTGTAGTTACACTGTCATGTTTATTTGTAATGCTGCCTTTTCAATGACATTGAGAAGGGTAAAACTTCATCAGTGTCCAGTGAACTGTTTTCTTCTGAAAATGTTCAGAATTTTTATAAGCTAGCTCTAAAAGCTTCTGAAGGAAAAACTTAAAGTGTCTCAATAAATAATACATGCGAGCAAATTATATATTAAATGTGCTATGGGAACACTTACAAAAATAAAATGCTTAATTTATTAAATAAAATATCCCCAACACGAAGATGGACTATTTTGATCTGGCTCATATCAATAAGAAATAATAAAAAGAGAAAATGGAAAGAAAGATCACTTTTTTGCAATAACACCCCCTCACAGAGGGAGGCAGAAGTCTTGAGGAATAGGTAAGGTAGGTTTTCATCTGTAAGAATTCATATTAAAAATAATCCTAGCTCTAAATTTCAAATTGTCAACTTCTAGTTTGAAAAACAACATGTATGCCCATGCAGCGGTCATCAACACAGTGGCCATGCAAATGTTATACATATACAATGCCAATCCAACCAAAAATAAATTATTTAATAAAGTGTATATGTTGGTTATGACAGCAATAGTACCAATACAAAAATGACGCTGAGGTCAGAATCTTTGCACTCTGAATAGCAAGCCATAACCACAGAGTAATTTGTTTTTTCTAGAGATCTTTATCCCCTGCTATGTCTCAAACATAACCAGTGATCTCCGTGCTTTAGATTATTCATGTTATATCAGCCTATAATATCTATAACATTGTAAAGGCATTTAAACATGGCTAATGTCCTCCATTAGCCCCTTCTAATGAAATATAAGTTATATCATTATGAGTTTACTATGTCTACTAGGGTGTACTACGAGATGAGTGATTGTTTCTTCACAAAGGGCATTAATCGACAAAGACCATGCACAGTTTTGCTTGCACGGTTAAAAAAGAAAAAAGAAAGGATTGAGGAAGGAAGGAATATGCTGCTGGACAAGCACAGCATAAGATACACCTGCCTCAGCATTTATAGTTTGTTCTATCAAAATCCTTAGTTTCTACATGTAATCTTGAAATTAATATTGTATGTAACTAAATCTAGCTTCAGCCTTTACTAGAAAAGACTAGCTGGAGAACATTTTTACACCAGTGGCATGCCAATATCCTACCAGAAGACAAAAAAGGGCACGTGTTTAGTTTATCATGTTGTAACACAATTGTGTGCAGTGCAGGCAGCATCTTATTTTGTTTTACTTGGTTCTGGCAATGAATGGTGCTGGCAAAGCACCTCCTTAAACAATCCCTTTAGTTCTCAGAAAGACTCTTCAGGGAAATGGCTAGACCCCTTCTTGTCTTCCATCAAATCACTTCAGTGTTTTCTTGTAGGGTTGGATGCCACCTGATTTTCCAAGGTCCTCCAGACAGTGTAGCACGCACGAGTGTCTTCTTTCTATCTGGCTTTATCCCTGCAAAGAACATTCTTCGTATAGAGAACACCAGTCTTCTTTTTCCACCCACAGGCTGAAGCAAAAAAAAAAATGAGGTGAATCCATAGAAACTCCCAGTAGTTATACAGCAGAAATCACAAAGTTTTAGTCAAATATATTTTTCCCTTTTTTTCATCCACATCAAAGGCATGAATACAACAAGGCATTGTTAGTTGTGATGGGCAAACTGAAGAGTCTGCTGATATAACAGATTGGGTTTTTAAGGCCTTTGTCTATGCAGAGTTACAATAATGCAGAAGCCAAATTGATTAGAAAGACAGGAGAGAAGGGGAAAAAAAGACAGAAACTGAGAGAAAGAGAGAAGATACGTCTTGGTAATGTCTAAAAAGTCAATACTGTGTCTACAGATGGAGAAGCACACATTGCTTGCCCTTTGAAAGCTTCTCCGCAACTTTGTCATTAATACTGTCAAAGTTAAGAACACATTTTAATGTAGTTCAGCGGCAGTTGAACACATTCATTCCCGCAGCCCAGAAGAAATGCTAGGAGACTTTAGCCTAAAATATCCAAGTAGACTGGAGATGCCTTGGCCAAGTTCTGAAGGAGGGAGTGGATTTCTTTGATGTTGAGCCTCATGTGAGGCTCCCGTTGCCAACAGCCCAGCATCAAGTCATACACTTCCTTTGGGCATGTGCGAGGTCGCTGCAGGACTCGGCCCTGAGTGATGCACTCAATCACCTATGAGAAATCATAAGCAAAGGATCAGCACAGCTGTGCCAGCTACGTAGATTTCACCCATGTAAAAGTTAATTTTAACCACAGCAGCCTCACTGGTGGCTGCCATGAAGCCATTTCTGGAAAGGACTGTTTTTCTCGGCAAATGAATGAGCAACAGTATACGATCTGGAAAATTCACTGTAATGTAAGTGGTCAAAGAGCAATAACTTCACTCATGTTAAGTTTACCCACACTGACCACTCCATAAGGAAATTGAAGCTGGGAATCAATCCCATAGCTTCTCTCTACCCAACTACCACCTCAGAGGGAAGATAAATTTTCAACCTGCTCAAAGAGCAACAATGCCTCTGCTTCTCTCTACCCTCTGCAAACTTATGAGTATCATGGTGGCTAATCTCTGGAAGGGGGATACTTGTGACTGCCTAGAAATCAAGAGATATCTTGATTACTTCAATCTAATCTGTCTGGTTATGGACAACCACTATGAAACTGCACCATGTATGATGCATCTGTTCAGGAGATAGCTAAGATCCTTTTCATTGTCTCATGGTGTACCCAGAGCAGACTTTATGCTATGCAAAGGAAAAAATTAAATTGCAACTGTTCTAGTTCTGCTTCAACACCTTCCTTGCATTCAGGGGAGAAAAGGGTGAAAAAGAAGAAATTCAAGCATATGGTTAATGACAACACAAAAATTGCCATATATATGTGTCGGCCTTTAAGAAATAAATTTGTTGCTGTCCTTTTTCTAGAGAAGCCATACCAATAATTAGCATAACAGCTTTTCCTGTTCATTTTGAGAATATATTACACACACCTCATTGTTTGAGAGCTGATACCATGGCTGTTTGCCATAAGTAAAGATTTCCCATAATACAACCCCCAGGCTCCAGACATCGCTTTCTGTGGTGAACTTCCTGTACATTATACTCTCTGGAGGCATCCAACGAATGGGCAGCATGGTGTGACCCCCAACCTGAGAAAAACAAATAAAAGAGTTAGAAATAGTTTCTTCAGACTCTCACAAGGCAGTCTGATGACATTAAACATGGAGAGTCCACAGTTTATTTTTTTTTCCCATCTGGTAACATTCACTTTGATGAGCTTTGAAGAACAGCAGATTCATGGTTCCAACTCCTCTCCCCCAGCAACAATCAGTACCACACAATATGTTCCTCAGCAAAAATCTCAAAAGATGTTGTTTCTGAAGTCCGAACTAATCTTGAACATTTACTTGGCACACCCTACCTAAGGAACAGGAAAGTCTATATTACATTACCAACCGACTTTGAGTTAGGTCAGTTTTACTCTCTATTTTAACATTCAAGAAACTAAAAAAGATTCATTAAATGAAATCTGGAAAGATGATTCTCTTTGAAACTCTGCAACATCAACTGAAATACGTGAAGACACCATGGTCTGACTGTATGAAATGGTAAGATTGGATCTGTTTGGTTGAATATCCTAATTTTGACTGAATTAAAGCAATGCTATTTTCTGTTGTTAAGTGTCACAGTTAATACATCAAATTATTTTGTTCCATGTTAACTACCCTGTCCATTAAAAAGAAAAAAAACAAAAAACCCCACCAGTCCTTTGGATATATTCCCTTGATAATAAATGACTTGTAAGATACAGATTCCTACCTCAAATCAACTTCTGTTGAATGAGACCTCCACTGAATTAATGCCTTTCTGAGACCTTGCAGAACATTTTTGACTTTCCTCAGAAAATTAAACTTCCTTAGATGTAGGTTTCCTAACCTTAATTTATTTTTTTTTTAAGTATTTTTATTTCCATGTTCAAAACAATTTATTGTTCCTGGCATGTCTTATTCTGGTTGGACCACATCAATAAAGAAATCTATTTAAGTAATTTTTAAACAGTGTAACTGCTGAGATACTGTGATATGGATGTACAGATATGCTAGTTACTTTTGTACCATGACAGCTGAGAATATTTCCAAGGAAGATTAAAAAAAAAAAAAAAAAAAAAGGCTTTTTCAAGGACATCTTACTCTTGATTAACTCATTTTCCTTTCTGAAAATATATTTAGTTATGAAACCACATTTACACTTTAAGGATTCTGTAAATTCAAAATATAATTTCTCCTTTGAGATGTAACATTTGTTATAAATAATGGCCTTCTTCTTCTCATGTTCAAACAGCAAATGGAAGAAAAACCCAACAGTCAGGGTTAACATTTCTAAATCACACAGGATATCCATTAGGGTTATGGTAATGCTGCACTAATACTGAATTGCCAACAATTAGTGCAGCACACCAAACACAGCAATGGCTGTAGGAGCTCAGTCCTGTTCTTTGCATTACTAGATGTTCATCAGTAGTGAAATCCACGTTCACTACTGATTTCATAGAAACAGAAAGTCATGCTAAAATGTTCATAGACTTAGTTTATTATGAGGCCCTTTTTCTACTCTCTCCCCATGAGATATATGTGAGTGGTGCAGGAATATTACTTTGCAGGTTATTGAATGACAGGCATGGCTCCCTATTTGAGTTCCTGGTTACACTGTGGATGTGCTTCTGACTCCATGCAGGTCACTCTGCACAGGTGTCCAAGCCATTTAAAAGGGGACTCAGTTCCTGTGCACTGCATTGATAGAGAATGCATACACATTTTTAAGTGCTTTTTCCAATTTGGGCCATTTGTCTCTATGTTAACAGTTTATCTCTCTGGCAGACAGACTGATTGTAAGTCTCTGTGCTTTGGTATATTTCGTCAACTTTGATTGAGAGGGCCCTCAATGATGTGGAGGGTTTGAACACACCAACATGCTGAGATGCAACCAAGCACTCATTTTCCCACCTTATCATAACCTAAACTGACATGACAACCAAACACTTCCAAACCACCACCACTTTTAAGCCAGTCTTGGGAGATATTTAATTAGAAAGACAAAAAAGTTAGTCCCTTAGAAACATGCAGCCACATAAACCATTCAAAAGGCAAGTGCCATGAAAAGATGGTTAGTGATGAGAACGTTTTTGTCTCATCAAATATTAAAATGGCTCTTACATCTGCTCATCATATAACCTCTGCTACTGGTTTTATTCAGCAATTTCTTTAACTCATTTCTTTAAAAATTAATGAAAGCCATAGACAATAAAATATGTAACCTTAAGTTTTGCGTTTTTTGCTTTTTTTTTTTTTTTTTTTTTTTTTTTTTTTTGTCGCATCTTAAATCAAGAGATTTTGAAAAAGCATTCAACCACTCTTCAAATCTTCTTATTTTTTTTCACTACCTATCCAGTCTATTTCTGGTAGGATTCTGTGCTGAGTTTCCAATGCCACTCGGGAAAATTAAGGACAATCTCCTCTAGAGTAACATCACCTCTGATGTGCAACATCACACACCGAACTGTCTCTCTTTGCAGTTGTAGCAAGACTGACTTGTTAGTATTGACACCAAGAATTCAGTTTACAGGTAAGCACAAGGCACAGGACTCATTGGTGCTCTTCCCAGATCATCTTGCCTGGAGCTGTGTCCATTTCTATCCCTGAAGGCACAAGAGTTCACTGGACAGAGGACTTGACCAGTACTGAGAAGTCCTGAGGTTTCTCCATCTCTGTCATTCATATTACTTCAAACACCTCAACATCTTTATGAAGATAGAATTTATTGCCTTTCAAGGTATCAACAAAAGTATTATACAGGGTGGTCTCCTTGACAGATGGCACTGCAATGAATACAAGATAACCTGTGCAACACTGATCATTTGTGGCATCTACCCATGGTCTTAGAGCACCTTCCACTTCAGTTCAGTTCCATCAAAACCACAAGTATGGGCCAAAGGAACTTCTTCAAAATACATGTTTCCTTTTCTGTTAAAAGTCAGTGGTTACTGAGTCAACACTCATTCAGCTCAAAAAAGCATGAAGGGCTCTGCAAGTTGTATGCCTAAAATGAAGCACATACTTCAGAGCTTTTTGAACTGAATTCTAGGACTTGACACAACTGTTTGCAGGGTGCCTGAAACAAATTGCATCTGTTGAGAGCTTCTTTTGATTTTTATCTTAAGAGTCCAAGCACGCAGGGTTCTGCCATAACAGCAATGAAGAGAGGTGGGGTGCCTTTTTGCTGTTGCCATACTCTCAACAAGGCCAGGAGTTTTTTTTTCCAAGAAGCAGCAGTGAATGAAAACATTACTTCACTGATCACAGTTTAAAGGTTCTGAGTGCTTCAAAGAAATGCCTTCAGCATATTCTTTAATAAGAAATGCAGGTTATTACAAAGCTCGCAGGTATCACCAGTATTCTGCAGTGTAAAGTCCGTGCCACACACACTGTAATTTCACTGCTGCTTGATACACATGCATTTTAAATGGTTTTGTTCTGAATAGGCTACAGTTATGTGTAAATAAAGCCTTTATATTCAGCTAAAGTTATGACAGGATTAAAAGCATTAGTTTTAACTTAATAGGCTATCACTTTAAAATAAATAATGTAGCTGTATGACCATTCTATGTATACAAATTAGAGTAGATTTTCTTGATACTTGCCTGAAAGCAGCTGCATTATTACCATAATACCACACAATATCACAATTCTGTTTTATTTAGAATTGTACTTCTACAGAAATATGGACTTAAGAACTTATTTCCAAATGCCAGTTATGAAAGTACACCCTAGCCCAGATATGGCCTTTCATTATATTCTAGCTGGCTTTTACTAGCAACACTGGGCTAGAAAACCTGGTGAATTAGCTTCTGCAATATGCAAACAAGTCACAGGGAGGAGACTGTTATGCCCAACCAGTGAGCTGTCGTGGTCGCCAAAGAAGCTCTTCTAAGGAAAAACTACCACAATGTATGAAATGTTGCACTTGCAACAATACAATTTCATTAGCACTTGTCACCGCTTTAAGCAAAAGCTAAATTCATCTTTTCAATGAATTTAGCACTTTGAAAGGTGACAGAGAAGCTGGCCTTAAGCATTGTCTTAATCTATTTGCAAACATTAATCTTCTAGGGCTGCTATAGAAGGACCATGTCTTAGTCTTGAAGCAGGGCCTCAAATTTTATAGTTTAAGTTGTTCCAATTAAAAATATATCTGTCTATACCCTGACATGTTCACTATTCCAACTTCATGGCCCAGCTGCCATAGAAATCCAAGGTTTTGTTGTCTGATGATTGTGAGAAAATGGATCACTCTCTTACAGAGAAAACCAAATGAAACCTTGTACTCCTACTGGAAACAGAAGACAGTGGGTGGAGCTGAGGGAAGCCAACCTACAGAGATATGGAAGGCACAAGGGGTATGTGGGGGCTGCACAGATAAGACACAAGCCACAAGAAATAATCACATGGAATCATCACACAGACTCACCAATAGATCAGAACAGAAAGATCATCTATTTCATCATCTAATTAATCATCTAGTTCTACACCATCTAGCATCACCATAATCACCCCTAAACCATGTCCCCAAGTACACATCCAGATGCCCCTTGAACAGTTCCAGAGACTGTGACTCCACTACTTTTCTGGGCAACATATTCTAATGCCTAACCACTCTCAGAGAAAAATTATTTTCTAATCTGAACCTTTCCTGCTGTAATTTAAGGCCATTTCCTCTCATCCTTTCACTTGAGCCATGGTAGAAAAGAAAAAGTGTCACCTCACTACAGCTTCCTTTCAGGCAGTTATAGAGAGTAATAAATTCTCCCTTCACCTTCCTTCTCTCTAGACTAAAAACCCCCAGCTCCTTCAGCTGTTCCTTGTAAGACCTGTGCTCCAGACCCTTCACCAGCTCTGTTGCCCCAGTCTGGACACACTTCAGTAGCTCAGAGCAAGGGGCCCAGAACTGGAGGCAGGGTTTGGGGTGTGGCTTTACCAGTGTGGAATACAGTGGGACAGTCACTGTCCTCGTCCTGGTGGACACACTATGTCTGATACAGGCCCGCATGTCTTTGTCCTTCTTGGCTACCTTGGCATGTGCTGGCTCATGTTCAGCTGGGTGTTGACCAGTACCTCTAAGTCTCTTTCTGCTGAACAGCTCTCCAGCCACTCCTCCCCCAGCCCGGAGCACTGCATGGGGTGGTTGTGACCCAAGTGCAGAACCCAGCACTTTGCCTTATTGAGCCTCATGCAGCTGCCCTTAAGCCATCAAAATCTCTTTTGCAGAAACTTCTGACCCTCAGGCAAATCAACCAGTACTTTTGCTAAGATGCCCACTCAATCAATTCACACCAAGTTTATGCCTTAGTCACCTGAGTACCATGAGGAGGATTGGCTGCTCCTTTGCAATGCATGCGAGCTGCAGCCCAGTCTTACTGTATGTTCACCAGGGGCTGTGGTGCTGGGGGTCATGCATAGCTTTGGGGCTCCACAACCCAGCTGCAGGGTGCTGCAGTGGCTAACAAGGGACAGGACAGTCAGAACAGTCTTCCTCCTAAATGCCAGTGACTGTGTTTGGGGAGGTTCCAGCACTCCTGGAAAGGACATCAAATGGAATTACCAGCTTTTGCAGGCATTCTGTTACATAATGCTTTTCTGATTGTATTTTTACCCCCTAGTTTCTGGGTTTAAGTAGTAGATTACTCTGAATTCATGCACTAAAAAGCACAATAACCAATTGCATAGCCTTGGAAAACAGACTTCCTCATTAACATTTCACATTCCCATGTTCCCACGATTCCTGCAAAGTGACATTTCAGTAATGTGTCATAGCACTTTGTATGTTCTGTAAAGACTAGTGATGCTTTTTCTGCCAAGAGAATAAAAGTAATCTCTTTACTTTGTTAGCCCAATGAAGCTGAATGACTGTCAGGGGTTCAGCACTGATCCTGTCCCAATGTCCTGTCTGGCTTGTCTGGTGCATCTTTCCGGAGTCCTGCTGTTTTCAGGCCTTTTGAAATTCAGGGTGGTAGACTTGAGTGCAGCAACATAGTTCAGCAAATGTCCAAATTAAAAGTCACATGACAAGTATATATTCAATCTCTTTAACACAACCACACCTTAGTGTGTCAAACTAGAAAGAAGCTGAATCCTTTGAATCACTTGTTCACCCCCTCCTAAAAATACATCCCGTATAATGTAATACAAGATAATGCCATTTTAGGGTATTTTTCACTATTTATATTTTGGTGTTCTGACTTGTTTCCCCATCTCAGGATGATATAACTGCAAAGAAATGTTCCCTGCAAAAATTATCATGTCTTATTGCTAAAACTGAAAACCTCTCCTCTCTTGCTGAACATCTGCTCTTTCCCCCTCATAAAAGCTCGCAAATGTTTCTCTTAGCACAGGAAAAAAAAATCAATAATTGTTATTTTCATTTCTTTCATGCTCTGGTCTTGCAGATGAAGTCAATGTCTTCTCTTGAAATATCAGTCCTGCATATCTATTTGCAGAAAAGCAATATATTATTTTCATAGTCATAATAAGCCATACCACTCCAATGCAAGAGGTTACTGATTTATTAAGTAAGGCATATTAACAGACAATAGCTAAAGGTGTGTCCTTTCATTTTCACTTTTAACCCTTATTTATTAATTCCATCAGTGGTTTTGTCAGAAAAGTGAAACATGGTCTACATTTATTGCACTGTAAATTCTCTCTTCAACTGCTCAACATCATTTCATTATTGTGTGGCAATTTTGTGTCACGGAGATAAAACTTTTCTCATTAGCCTCTATAAAACCATGAGCAGTATGGAGAAGATGAAGAAAGACCAGTTACTCTGATGTTCACACAACAAAACAACCAGAAGGTACCAAAAAATGTGTAAGTGGCAGGATCATAATGAACAAAAAGAGGCCCCCTGTCACTGAATGTACTTTTTCTTGTGGAACTTGCTGACATGAGATATTGCCAATGTGGAAGATTTATCTGGGATCAAAAAGTGATTAAACAAACTGATGAAGGATAAAATCTGACAAGGACAATCAAATATGAAGGTACTGTCTCTGGCCAAGTAGCTCTGGAGCTGCAGAATGCTGGAGGCTAAGAGAGTACTTGAGGAAAATATTAGTATGTGCTTAGCATGTTTCCATACTATTCCACAGTTATTAGTTTCTCACAGTGACAGGATCCTGGACTAGAAGGGTTTTTGGAGAAGTTATTCCTATGTTTGTGTATCGATGGGCCACACATTGCAATATGCAGTCCTTACTAAACCTCTCAGCAATGGTTATGGAGGGCTAGAAATAATTCTGGCATAAAGATGGAATGAAGAGGAGATACCACATGAAATTAAATAGGTCAATCATCTAGAGGATCTTGCAATTCAGTATCATCCAAAGATCTTAAAATGTTAAGTTGAACAGATAGAGAAATGGTATCTATTGTTGTGTTTTTCACAACACAGTATCAATTTGGGCCAGACAAATAGGATAATTAATAAACTGTAGTAGTTATTGCACTACAGGCCATTTACTCTTCTAAGAAAAGAAGATGAAGTGCTCTGGGTGTAAGATCAGCTGATTACTGTAAAGAAGATGACATGATTCACATCTCTGATTAAAAGAAACATCTCTTATCAGAAAGACAGGAGGGAAGTTAACTTGAGTAGAAATCTGCAGCACTTAAAATGAATGGATAACAGGTTTTTGGTGTCACAGATGAAGTGTGTATGAACAAAAAAAGGTCTAATCCTTTAAAATACAATTTATTTTGATTCAAAATGATAATGTATTCTAGTGTTAAATAACAAACAATAGCCTAAGCTAAGAGAAAGGGAGATATGCTGTGGAAAATTGGAAGGAATGACACTTTGAACAGTGTATTTCAGTGAATTCAGTATAGATCTAAATTTCTGAACACGGGAATTCAGGATCTTAGTGAAAAAGCAAGGAGATTGGAAAAGCCAGAGAAGATCTGTTGAATCAGATAGCCCCTCCTTTCTAAAACACTCGGCATTCTCTTAATTTTCCATATCAAGTTATGTTACAGCATATATAGTTACTGGTCACTCCAGTGGCATGGCTTTCAGCTCAGAATAAGAGCTCATGAGAAGTTCTTTGATATTGAAGTACTTACAAAAACTTGCCACTATATCCCTTGTACCTTACCACTGTTTCCACATCTGAGTGTCTGCTGGTGGTACCAAGTGATGAAGAGAGATATTTAGTAGACAAGCAGCTGGAATGACTCATGTTAAAGTCCTTACAGGCTCCAGGATGATCATCTAATCTGTCCAAGTCAACAGCAAAACAATTTTGCAATGCAATATTAATGAACTGCAGCTACTGCCTTTCTGATTTTCAAAACAGTTTGCAATATATCAAATCCCACTTTTATATTAATCCTAAGTAGCTTGGGCTACCCGGGCTAAGGAGGTTTTAAAAATAATCTTAAATATGCACTGGAAAACTAGCTTCTACAAATCTGTGTCACAGCTAAAATTCAAATCTCTTTTGCTTTTTCAGGTAGGGGTTGGAGGTGTAATGTGATGAGATGCTAGATGAACGACACAGTCAATATCAACAAGTTGCAGGCACTTGAGCACAGACTCTGAAAGCCAAATATCACACCACATAAGACAGTCTGCATTTAATGGGAAATCTCTTACTGTTAATGTCAAGTCTGAAAGCTATTTCTTAGTTACTAAAGATTGCAACTTTTTCCCATATTTTACTGAAAACCACATTTTTCTTCAAATTTACTGTAGGTTAACATAGCATATCTGGCTCTATCGGTCATGTCAAATTACATCACAGGATAAGAGGGGAGCAACAGAGCTTGGTTTGTAGTGTTACTTCTCCCTTGTGATTCACAAAACTGTTTTTTGTAATGTACACCACAATTTCTAGTTAAAATGTCTCAGATGTTCCAGTTCTTTGAATTTTCTAAGACAGCCTCTTCTCCCTTCCCCCAGATGCTAATAAACAAAGCAATGACAAGATCCTTGCACTCATATTCCTTCTCTTCTGCAGTCTTGATGATATTTTCTGCTTCACACTTTCTCTGCGCCATAATTTGTTTATATGAACTGGAAAATGCAAGATAAAAGTTTCACTAAAATAGAACAGAAAAAATTCTCTGTTGTTTCCCCTCCATGAACTCTAGTTTTTCTCTCCTTACTTGTGCCACAACATCATTCTATGAGTTGAAACAGCATTTACTATGAAATGAGGCATTCATCAAACAACATGCAACATGATCATTAAAAATACAAGTAACTGCTATTACTAGAGGAAAAAAAAAAAAAACCTCAAAAAACCTCCTATGGAGCTTACAAAATCCTGAATTGTTCTCATCAAATTCTTGTGTTGAATTATTCCTCAAGCCATGCTTAAAATATTGTTCTTGGATACGAGAGCCAAAGTGTAGCCCAAGGAGTGATGAACCCATTTTATAGCTCTTGGACAAATTCCTATACTGCTGTAAAGGGAAAATTTGCACAAGCAGAGGGCTTGGAACCATAAATTTGGGGTTTGGTTTTATATTAAGTTTGGCTTTGGTTTTTTTTCGTTTTTTTTTTGTTTTGTTTTTTTTTTTTTCCATTTTTTTTTTTCAGTGCTTGTCTCTACTGTCAGCACTGTAATTTTCCATTTGGGAAACAATATCCTGCATTGTGTATACAATGGTTCTTGGAATTCACATGGCTGCATTTGTTTAACACCAACATTGAGCTATAAATTCTGCCTGTGAGGCTAAAGCATCTTACCTTCTGCTTGTAAAACAAAGCTGGATAAACTCCCGAGAAGTAAGCATTGTCAGAAGGTGTTGGTCTTGTAAGAAATGGCCCCTGAAACTTCCCTGGGTGTATCCATTCACTAATGGCATGTCACGAGGGCGGAGGTTTGGCTTTCTGATAGAAAGCCTCTCTAACTTGTTTATTAACAGGTATCCTGGGGAACTAAGGAAGATCGAGTAAACTTTGAAAGGACTTAGGACTCTGCACCAGCACTGCTGCATTTCAGGTAAGGACTCTCTGAAGATCTGACATATAGATCTCCACACTACAGATTGTGCAAAGTACTCCTCACATCCTTCACCAAACATCAGTAGTGTGTGAACAAAGAAGAGATGGGTGGAAAAGAAACACACAACTACACCTATTTTCCTCGCTTTTCCCTCATATTTTGTGGTGCCCCAAAGGACCACTCCTTCCACCTTTTCCTCTGATTGAAGCTAGTCCTTACTGTAATCATGCAGGTGGTTCCATCCTCATATATGCTTATCTTCCTCTCTGGATAAATAAGAATCCTATTACACACGGAATCCTCTTGCTGTTATTCAAAATAAATATAGAAACATAATCTTAGTTCACCTGCTCCAATACAAGTAGGATCTGCAGTAAAATGGAGAGCTCAAAGGTTAGATCCAATTTTATTTTTTTTTTTTAAAGGGAATAGTTTATAGGCTGCAGCTTTACACAAAGTAGTTAGGACAAGTAATTAAATTAATTTAAATTAATGTCCTCCAAGCAGCTGAAGTGTGCATTTATCTGTTTTAAGTTGCTTTTCAATTCTTTTGAACACTTTACATACTCATTATATTGATATATTTTATTTACATACTCATTGCTATATGAGTGATTGGGTGCTCTGATGCTGAGAACCTTGCACTAGGTAGTGAAAGAACTGGATTAATGCAAGATCATGGAGACTTTATCTCAAAATGTATGCCACTTAATTTTGATATGTTACTGTATATATATATCTATACATGACATTATAGGGCACTGCAGTGTATTTGGTAAAGCACCTCACTGTTATGGTCAGTATGTCACCGGCGGAAAGCAAGAGATGCTTTCAGTTTTCTGTGAGAATTCTTGAGCTGTGGAAATAGTCAGGTGGAAGTTAGACATTTGAAAGGCAGAAATAAGGTTACATGTACTTTCCTTGCCTGTTTTGAAGAGATAGCAATGAATATCATACGTGAGCCAATTTGAATCAGACAGAAATTAAGCATTACAATTCCTGGACAAAATGCAATCCAACTTCTTGCTCTGTAAGGTCAGACAGCTTCCCAGAGTCCATGTCCTCCCGTGAAGGAGAACACAATAATGGCAGAAGGAAATCATTGCCTCCATGACTGTCTTAACTATAGCAAAAGTAGGGAGAATGTTCCCTTTTAAATGAACCTGATAGAGGCTACTCCCCACTATGTACTTGCTCAAGTGAGGGCCTCTTTATGCTCAGCAGGAGCACTTTAATGAAGAAGCAGCTACAGAATGAAGAAACAACACGGCATCCTAGCTCTGGGAAATAGGGAATGGAATCAAGATGAGCATCAGTAGAACAGAAAAGAGGATGTGGGAATGGGAAGAGCACAGAGGGTGAACAGAGACAAGGCCATTTCCACTGGCTCCTGATGGATTTCACAGGTTGTGAGCAGCTGTGCAAAAAGCCCTGGGCTTTTCACCTGTCACCAAGAGCAGGTGGGCTCTCTAGGTGAAACTCAGGCAGAGCTTTGGGGAAAGAATCGCAGCATGCACACTAGCCACAAATTTCTACAGGTCCTGAAGTTATGTCTGCCATCATAGGAACAGACATATTTGTTTTCTCCAAAACAGTAAGGACATTTGCATTTTGTCTTGCAGGAGAAGTATAGTATATGCCTTTAGTTATTCTGCATTTGAGCCCGGAATTTCTACTGCAATGTCCAACACTGGGCCAAAAAGGTTTTTCCATTACTGTCTATGTCCTAGTTCCCTTAGGAACCCAAGTTGAAACACACAACTGGCAAGCCAGGCATCTGTAAATATCTTTATTATTTGTGTGAAAGGCTTGCATTCTGTTATCATGTCTTAGCACCAAGGGTGAAATTATATCTCTGTGGGATTTAAGGCTATACCATGCAAGTTGGTCATGATGCTCTTAGATGAAGGGCATGGGAAGAAATACTATTCATCTTCTGCTGATTTTTAACACTGAGATGCATACCAATCACTGCAGTGTATTTGCCACAACGTCATCTGCAGAATAATTAACTTTAACACTATATAGTAATAAAAAAGTCTTATCATTTATGATTTGGAAGATTCAAATGTATTTAAAAATTAATATTTTTTATTAACATTATATTATCCTTGTTAATAGTAATTATTATATAGTTTTAGGGACTGTTTATGCAGAGAAAGAGAAAGATGCCACAATTTAAATGACAGTTTGGGATGCTAGTTCTAGAATTCAATAATCTTCTACTATTCTGAAAAAATGGAAAATCTTTATTGTGCAATGGCATCAAGAAGCAGCCTATGTGCAGCCGAGCCCTAGATATTTTTGTTTTGTTTTGCTGATACAGAGAAGAAGAGAGTAGAATTAAGCTCTGTAAACGAAGAGATTGTTGTATTTAGTCTAAGGACGGACTAACAGAAGAATCACAATAAGTTTTGACTATTATGTTAACACCTTGTGATTCAGAAGAATCATAAATAGCAGAGGATATGGGACAAGAAGAATAAGAAGTCAACAAGGCAACAGAAAAGTTCACCCTGTACTTTTCATCTGAGAAAATCTCCCGTTAAAAATCTCTTTCACAGCACATTCAAAGTGATTTAAATGAACTTTTACCTAGCTACTTATGGTACTCTTGTTATTCTACTCAACAAAACTATGGTGGTCAGAAAAAAGAAGTTCTTGTCTGTGTGAGAATTACTGATGTTTTGAAATACCTTTGATTTGTATCAGGCAAAAGTACTGAATATTTTCTCTGAATTTTGAGCACAACAAAAAATTTTAAAATTAAAAATGCTGGTGTTTCTCAGAAAAACACAGCAGCCAGAGGCTCCCAAAATATTTCAGTTTGAATGAAAACGTACACCAAAAATTACTCAGATAATTTAAAATAAAATGTGATTGATGCTCAATTTAGGTTACACATGCTGCAGCATACTTTTTGATACTGTGCATCCTCCAAATGGGTGCAGAAGTGAAGAAAAGATTTACAGAGGTCTGCTAAGAAGAATCTCAGCAGAGGCTGCTGCTGGAGGGCTGGGAGGTGGAAGAGGGACCATTATACTTTTGGAGGGCAGCTTCCAGCACACAGTGCCACCTCTTTTAATATGTGGGTGTGCAACACTCAGGGGATTCCCCAGTGTGTTTCAAGCCCTGGGTAGCTTGGCACAGTGAAAGGCTGGCAGAGGCATGATTAGTGGCTTAATGCATATCACTGGTCTCTAAATTATTTTCATTATCACTTCCAGAAAAAATTCTTACCCTGCTTGAAACTGCTCCATATACAACTCAGATACTCAAGATTTGCACTGAGTGAAGGTACATTTTATAGATATTCAGAGAAAAAAATAAACAAAGCTTCACATGAGATCAATAAAACATGTCTTAAAACAACTGGATCCCAGATAAAGCACTAAAATATTCTATAGGGAACAAAACTACATTGAGATGAGAATGGATTATCTTGCAGCCTAAACAAAAACAAGCAACAACAAAATAATTAATTAATAAGCAAATCCTTCTAATGTTTCTCTAGGCAGACTCTTTCCATGGAAAGTGAAATGATGGTAGAAAGTGATCATGAGCTGTTAAAAAAATAAAAATCTGTAATACTACCAATCAATGTCCCATTAAGATACTTAGAATGCTCTCCTTTCAGATATTAAATATTGTAGCACATGAAATGAAACCATCTAATAATCTCTCCCTGTGTTTTGGTTTTGCCTGTGATAGAGTTAATTTTCTTCTTACTAGCTGGTACAGTGCTGTGTTTTGGACTTTGTATGAGAATAATGTTGATAAAACACTGAGGTTTCAATTGCTGCTGAATAATGCTCACCCTAATTCAAGGACTTTCCAGTTTCCTATGCTCTGCCAGCCAGCAGGTACACAAAAAGCCAGGAGGGAGCACTGCCAGGGCAGTTGACCCAGAATGGCCAAAGGGATGTTCCATAACACAGAACATCACGCCCACCGTATAAATTGCTTGGACCTGATTGGGAGCCACCAATGCGGGTGGATGGGCTGGGCATTGGTTAGCAGGTGCTGAGCAATTCTATTGTGCATCACTCTTTTCTTGGATTTTATTCCTTTGCCCCTCCCCTTTCCATTAATAATACTAAATGTTAAAATAATAATTATTACAATAATTTACATTATGTCAATTTTTAAGATGTTCTTATCTCAATCGACAGGTGTTACTTTTTTCTGATTCTCCCTTCCATGCCAACAGAGGTGGGGATTCAGCAAGGGGTAGCGCAGTAATTAGTTGCTCGCTGGGATTAAACTATGACAGACTGTTACAGTGCCCTGTTTATTCAGAAACACGACAGACCATTTGCAGATCCTGCGCAGCTGCATGAAATTTCAGTAAGAGGCAGCTTTACTGAAATATTGTCAATCCAGGACAGAATGCTGCAACCATTTAACAGACCAGAGAATTTTTTTCAAACCAAGTGGACGAGGCGAAGAAATTAATTAAAAGACTAAAGTAAAGAGAAAGTGGATGCTCTACAGAAGGGGGCAGCATATTGCTTGGCATGATAACTACAGTCTAGCAGATCCCTGTCATCTCTTCCTATAAAAATACACCCTGGTCTTCAAGCTGCATATTTTCTGTAATCCCATTCTGCCATGGGCTACAAGCTAAGAGGCAGCAGAGAAAATATCAAGTCTTCAGGTTAAGTTCCCCTACTCCCTCACTTCTCTGCAGTTCTCTGGTTGAATATCATCATGAGACCTGGCTGGACATTTCAGAATGTATAATTTTTGTCCCGTTAGAGGTTTTCTCTATTTTCACATCCCATATTTCTTGTGGGGTGGGAATGATGCTGGAGAGCTCATATGCAAGAGAGAGGGTGTGTGTCCTGTGTAGGACCCTGCTTGCTGCCCAGCCAGGGACCGCAGCCCTTCAGCTCTTGCCTGCTGCAGCCCTCTTCCTCTGGTCCGCAACCCAGGAACCCCTACTGCTGCCTCTACTGCCTGGCCCTGCATACTAATTGGCAAATTTAATGACTTTCCCTTCCTCTCCTTCCCTTCTCCTCCTAAGCTGCTGTCTGGGAGCAGGGGAGCCTGGCTGCCATGGAAACTGAGCCATCAAACACCCTGAACCTGCCCCATCAGCCTTGGGAGAGGATTCCAGTGGTGAAGCTTAAAGAAGAGGATGCTGGAGTGGGCATAGAAGTGGAGGAGAGGGAAGATGCAAGGCTGACTGTATCAGTAACAGGTCTGGGCTGTTCTGCAAAGGGACTGCCCAAGAGGAGTATGTACATGGCATTAGGAATCAAACATTTAGGAGAAAAACAGAATTACCAGCTTTTTTCTTCATAATGATTCGAATTTTTTTCTGCCCCCTTCGTCCTATCCATTTACTGTCTGGATCAAATACCCCTAGTGTATGCACATACCATATCATCAAGGGGGTTTTGACAATCCCAAATCTGGATCACACATATTAAGGACTGTTTTTAGCCAGCAAAAGGGCTGATTACAGCAAGCAAATGGTTTGAGGGGGCCTCAGACACAAGCTGGCAGAGGACAAACCCCTGCCTAGGCAATAAGGCTGTGATCCTCTGCCCAGCCTTTCAGTCCTGCCTCCCTTTCCCAGGCTAACTGCTGGACTGGAGTAGCATGAAAATGCAGAATTTGTGGCACAGTCTGTATGCGCTGATGCCTTTTCTGGGCAGGCACCTAGTTCAACACCAGCTCTGTGTCCAAAAGAATTCTGGTCTCTGCTTCAGGCCATGTGGCTGTGGGAATTGCACTTTTGTCCTCAGTTCTGTCTCCTGAGGATTAATGGGCATATAATAAAGGTAAAATGAATGTTTTCTTCAATCTTAGCACTCAAATTTCAGCCTGCAAGGGACACTGTCTCTTCTACTCAGTCTCCTTGTAAGCTTTCAGGCCAGCAACGGCGAATCTCCTTGCATGTCTTTTTTCCAAGCAAAGCTCACTGTGATATGATTTATTCATGAAGAGAGCCCTCAGAAGGTCAATAAAACTGGCATGCTCCCCAAAATACACAAACAAAACAGAGAAGAGGAAAACCCCACTGGGTCAGCACTTTTCTGAAGACAAGATGAAGCTGTTTATATCCCAGGCAGACCCACTTATGCAAGGGACATAACAAATGTTGCAACTCTCCTTCTCTGTTCCAACCTCTTGAACAACCAGCTTAGTACTGAAAATTTACTTCAGATACAAGTGAGAACTTGCTGTGCCATAAAGTGTCACAGGGTTTCGGAGCTGAAGTACCCAACACACCCAACAAAAGCACTGCTTGGTATTCCTGTGAAGCAGGGGGCCCTACTGCAGTGCAGGCTGGGGAGCAGGTCTCAGGCATGACAGCAAAGGACAACACAGCCCAACTGGCTTCCCAAAGCGTTACTTCCTCCTTAGCTAAGACCACCAAAGGAGACTTCTGCTTGGATTGTTTCTTTCAGGGACTTTTTTGTTGCCATGCACCTGATCTTGCCATTGATTTGAAAAGGGAAAAGGACTGACCATTATAAATTTCAGTACCCTAGCTCTGTTACATGTGAGCTGCTACTACACAAATAGGTACATAAAAGATGAATAAGTGCAGAAGAACTGTTTGCAAGATATAAGAATGGCTAAACTAAGAGAGAAAATTATTTTACAGGGTTTGCAGCATTTGTGTAAGCCCTGGTTTCATACAATTGAGAGTAATTTTATTGAATAGGAAATAATGTTTGAAACAAAAAATGTTAAAGGATTTACAGGAAGAAAAAAAAGATAAAGTTTTGTTTTTTTTTTTTTTTTTCCCCCAAGCAAATAGAGAAAATGGTTAACATTACCAGGGATTCACCTGAGTCAGAAGGCATGCAGGTGGGAAACTTCAGGTTTCTCATTAAAAAAAACAGAGACCTGATACGTGGAAAAAAACCACCCTCTCTGTATCTTACTGAACAGAGTGGGAAGAAAAATCTGCTGGAAGAAATCTCCCTCTATCAGCCCAAAGGTGATCCACAGGATGAGTGTGAACAAAGGTGATACAGCAGACAAAGCATTTGTAGATTTTCAAAACAAATACCTTTGATGAGGCTCTACATCACAGGCTATTAAAAAAAAAAAGGCAGCTAGAAGGTTTAGAAAACCATTTTAGGTTTAGAAAGCCTTTTTAGGGAGTGAAAACTGGTTAAACTACAAGAAGCAGTAAGTAGGACTTCAAGGTCACTTCTCAGGTCAGAGAGAATGCAGTAGTGAAGTCCTCAGAGGCCAGTATTACAACCAGTTACATTCAACATCTTCAGTAGCCTAGAGATGGAAGCATATTGCCAGGGAGTTCAACCCAGGGGGTGGACTACTTAATACAGTCAACTAAATGCATGACAAACAGTGCAATAAGCAACAGCTGCCGCAAAAACTAAAGACAGTGAGCATCACCAGCATAGGTACCCACTACATGGCACATAATTCTGCCACTTCACAAAGGCACGGCCCCCTCACATGCCTTCAGTGTGCAGTTGCTTACAAATTCACAAAAATGATGGATAAAGTGAGGTCAGTCAGCAACTACTGCAGAACAGTCATTAACAAAGTCTGAAGAACTGTAACAAGAGAATACTCAAGAAAATTAACAGGAGATAAATTAAGAACAGATGAAAGTATTTTTCTACAAAATGGATGCTAAAATTCTGGAGTTGTGTCCACAGAAACGGACAGTAACAGCAGGTGCAAGCAAGGATAAGGTTAAATCTATGGACTGGTTCACACACAGGCAATAATGGGAACTGTCAGAAGTGACCTCTAACATCCTACATCCTGATCTTACAGACTCTGGCACAGTATAAGAAAATGCCCACAAAAACTGGCAAGAGATAGGGCAGGTAACTCATAAGAAAATGTGATTCATATCTAAGAATCAGGCTCAGTCATTTTTTGGAAAGGGTAGAGAGTCTCCATATTGAACTTGCTTGGGCAGGGTAGGAAGGTCATGAGGGTATCTGTCTAGTCAGAAATTAGACCACAATGGAGAGCCCCATGTATCTGCGAGATGACTAATTTTGAAGATGGGCTGAGTTTGCACCACACTGTGTTGCTTATTTTTATGTACCAGGCGCATTTCACATGAGCAGGAATGGGTTAAACCTTTCATTTGGTAGGAAAATGAAAAATCACCTTTGCATATTTAATCAAAACATAATGAAATGTCTGAAGACCTTTGGCATTTTACAACACCTCCTTGGGTAACCATGTTTATGTATAGTGGAAAAAGGCAGAAACATTTGTGAATGTACTTCATCAGTGCAACTGCTCACATGTTACAACTGTATCATTTCTATACAAATATTTTTATATCACATGTACGATACATATGGGTTTTCTCCCTCTGGAGGAAAAAATCCCAGTGCCATTAGCAATCTAAATATGCATTGTGGAAAACATTTTTAATTACAGGATCTTAAAATGTTTTTCTAGATAACCTCTTTTGAATTCTGCAAATTTGCTAGACTGTGCTCAGAAAGGAGGGAGCTGTTAAATATTTCTTCTTAACCACAAGGCTGAAGAACTCCAGCTCTATTAGCCTGTCTTCACATCATCTTGGTGGCCCTCCTCTGAACTCACTCCAAGGTCCATGTCCTTTTTATGTTGAGGGCCCCAGAGCTGGATGCAGTGCTCCAGGTGGGGTATCACAAAAGTGGAAAACGACAGTATAGATTTGGGTATGCCCATCTCCCTGCTCTTTTATGCACATGAGAGAACCAGTTTTAGTATTACATATCAAAAACTGTCGAAAACAGATGAGTACCTAAGTATTTTAATTTCATTACCTTAGTCTAATACACTAGAAACTTTAATGGTCAGTGGTTTTTTCTATAAAGCAGAAAAAAGTGTTGAGGAGAAGGACAGGAAATTTCACGTTACGAGTTGAATGCCAGAAGAATCTTGGAAGGACAAGTAAATGTCACGTTCTGTTTGTGTTTCATGGGGATAGGGGATTTGTTATTCAAAGGGTAGTAATCTTGAAATAGCTGTCTGGCAATAACTGTAATTCAACTCACCTGTCCGCAGAAGTCTCCAGGCCCCTTTTACATTCTGAGTAGTTGCTCTTTAAAGCACAGAATCATCCTATATAATTGAAATTGCAGTTGCAGAGTTTTAGTCTCTGCAATTTCAGTGTGGAGCAAAATTTCCATAGCCACCTTGGGGCTCATGTTTCCTTCAATTTGAGGCTCCCAATGCTTGCAATGAACACCAAGATCAGAGAAATGCACTCAGACACCCGCTAGAAATCAAATATCTCATCTTGGTGTTATTCAACAGGGTCCCAAATGCAGCAATAGAAGAAAGAAACCATCAATTAACTTCCAGGCAACATCCACTGGTCCTCTTCTAACAGAATATTATGCTTTTTCTAGAATTTATGGAAGCTGTTAGAAAGGTTGATTGAGAGAAAAATACCATTCACCTTTGAGAATAAGAGGTATAGGTTTGCTTTATTACATGTTCTTCTGTTACATCCGACAGGAAAATGAGTCTGTCCATTTCCCTATCCTCACTCTGCAAGATTCAGGAAGACTGACAGAGCGTCCTGGCTGTCACTTCAGTGTTGGACTGCTGCTGGACTTTCTGATCATATTTGGGATCTCCAGAACGTGAACAGACCTTCAGGACTTGAATGCTCTAGAGTGACTGAGGCTGTGATGGCTTTGTACTTTCTGTGAAAGAAGCTTGGAGTATTGCATATAACATGCAATAATGAATGTGATGAATTTGCTATACATTAAAACTCCAGGGAGAACCCAGCACAATCCATTGTGGAAGCCCCAGTACTTCACTTTGCAACAAAGCTGCAATTTTTTGACCTGAATAAGCTTTCACCTTGCTGAACCAGCAAGGGTTGTAATACTCTTGTTACGAATAGAAGCCACTCATGTTCTGAAAGGGTCATGAGCTGAAAAGGTGACTTCAAATTGTCACCCTTCTTAAAAAAAAAACAAACAACAACAACAACAACAAACAACAACAACAACAAACAACCAAACAAACAAAAAAACCCCACAAACAACAAAAAACCAGAAAGGTGATACAGCTGGAGCAAGAGCAGAACCATCACATGTTTTTATCCTCCAAAATCTTCTGACTTTCTCTAATAAGTAATGCAGGACAAGGGAAACAAGGTAAAGCAGTATTTTCTCCTGCTGAAGTTAAACAGAAGAATCTGAAAAACTAGAACTCAACATTCCCGGAGTTTCTGGAATGCTGAGGGTTAAAGTTTAATTGTATCTTATCAAAGTCAAGAGCAAAGAGACTGCATGCTGAACTAAAAGATGGGCTTTTCCTGTCACAGTCATGGAGAAGATATAGTCAAACCTGATTTTCTGCTGTGTGTGTATTTTCATACACAGCAACAGAAGAAGTTCCAAATAAGAGTTGCAGACTTACTGACAAGTATTTTCATAACTAAGAAATATTTTCAAAACCTTTTCCTTGCCCTGAAAATTCAGACACTTTGAAATGCCTTCCAAAAATACTAACTGCTCTACATTGAATATTCTGTGCAAACTAATAATGGGATAAACTGATCAAGACAAAACTATCTGTGTTTTAGATTGCTACTCATGCTAGTAGTCTGCTGAACCAAATACTTCTGACACTATCAAGAGTTTGGTTCTTTATTTGCTTCAAGGTACCTAAGCTAAGAATTATGCAGAGCACACCAAGTCCTCTGGTCCTCTATCCTAAGGCATAGCCTGTCTACATTGAATAATTTCCTTCATAAATTGCACAGTACCACCTTCAAATGAGTATTCTATGTTCACAGGTTGTCAAAGAACCTCATGCTTTAATTTTTAGAAATCTTTCCCTAGTCTTAAATTAATTCTTTAAATTCTTAGATTCTTTGATAGCTTAAATTCTTTGATAGCCAGATTGCATAAATTTGTTCCTATGTGAGCATTGTTCTTTAGTTTCAATAGTATTCTTTCATCCCCAATGTTTTTTTAGGCTTTTGAAGCACTCATATAATACAGTTCTTTTAGACTCTCCTTCAACAAAGATTTTAATCAGGAATGCCCTTGTACTGTACTTTGGTTTGGAGAAGTATTCTGTCCTCTCTGCAACCAAGAAAAAAAAAAGCTCGTTTTTCAGCTGGAATGTTTAATTAATGAAATTTGTTCAGTTGCTGCAGAAACATTGATGCTGATGAAGAAAAGCAGATGTTGCAGGAATTAGCTGTTGAGACAAGAGGAGGGCAGGACCTCTGCTTTGGGCAGCAGGGCTGGTTTATGTTGCTTTAAAAGTTTGCTGACCTCTTTGCCTACAATCATAAAACAGACTGTCAATGTCCCCCATTGCTTGAGGATCTCATCTCTGTGTGTGTTCCAGGTTTAACCTTCATATCCACTTAGTCCCAATGGCCCCTTTGCCTGTATCTTCATATTTATCACTATCCTTTCAAGACCTGATGTTAGAAATTAATTTTGCTTGCAGGCCAAACTAACTCTCCTTCCCACTTCATCCTGTCTGCAGTGGCAACAATTTCCTCCTCATGCTCTTGACATTTAAACAGTCAAGAGACTCCTCTTGTCTATTTTGGTATTCTTTTCAAAGCCAATCTCAAATGCTTTTTGCCCCTTTTCATTGTATCCCTGTTTGTCCATTAGCCTTTCCTTCTTTTGTATTTTTGCTTACTTTCCGTGTCCTTTATGAGATGAAATCACCAATGATTCTGCAACTTACTGCTCTCCACTTTTACATGTGATTTAGGGACACAATTTCCATCTACTATCTGCATCTTTATTTAAAGAAAATCTGTGTTTCTCCAGTGCTTAAGCAGAACCCAACAACTAGTTCTTTCTGTTTTTCAAAGTTGACTTGAACAGCAGCAGGAGGACAGCAAGAAAACAAGTACTCCTAAAATTTTGGGATCACAATTATTTTAAAGCTAAGAATTTTGAGATTCTCAGGCAGTTTTTAAATCCATAAATACCGCTGTGAACTTTACTTGCAGCAGGAAGTTATTCAAATACAGGTGCAGATTAATTGCCTATTTTATGTAATCTGAAGGCTAAACAGATCCAGATCTATTCCTTTTTTTTCCATTTTTCCTGTCTTCCATCTTAAACAAATGTATTAAGTTGTAATAGATTAAAAGGAATAACTAAGGAAGAAAGCTTTATTTACATATATATTTTTTTTTTCTGATCATGTTAATTAGCATAATGCTGTTTTCCATATCCCTAATGACACAGTTGAAAACATATAAACACAAGCTAGGTTTCAAGCAACTGGCTTGGACATCGTGAGTAGCACAGAGGAAGAAGTGTATGCCTTCAGAAAAGGAACATTCATCCTGCTTCTGAATAGCTTTGCAGTCTGCATTAAGCTTGTGTCACAATTTTTTAGCTAGCAGTGTCTGCAGACTAGACGTACCTTGTCTCACACTGTACAATGGAACTGTATACACCTCTCCTTGAAACTTGTTTGCATTTTCTAATTTATGCCATTTTAGCTGTATTTAAATATGTATTTGAAGGGCTTTTTACCAGGTGTAGTACAGCATAACCTTCAGTTTCCTCATTTTCTATTTAACATTTTACTCTATGAACTAACGCTGGTCGAGATGGAAAACCAGGTTAATACTGAATAATAATATGTGTGTATATACAAGTTCCAAACCCACCAATTAGCCCATTTCCAAACTGTGATGAAATTCTTCCAAGCATGACTAGTGTAAGAATCACAACTCTGTGTGTCTATGTGAACAGGTAGAAGTTGTGAAGGATTTTTAATTACTTTCAACATAATTCCCTTTGCAGAAAATGGCAATATTGGACCTATATATTTTAAACAATATACAATCTCTGTTTTGCAGATTCAAATAGTATTTATTGGTTTTCTGTTGAGAGGCACATTCCATTCACTGTGTATAGGCATTGACCTTTATTTTAACACAATTATGCTTTTCCCACACAACTATTCAACACTAGATTCTTTTCTCTAAAAATGGCTGATATGGCATGAGAGACCAGTCCTAGAATATTTGAGGATACTCAAGGAGCATGGAAAAGTCACGCAATTGAAAACTGCAAAATTCCCTTTTTCATTGGTGCTTTCAATCTAGAAGACAAGACGGGATGTGCTGCCAAAATTATTGCATGAAATATTTAGCTCTATTTTGATCTCTCTTTTTTCTCTGTGTCTTGTTTTGCTAAAGATGATTTAAAACTCTGCTTGCTGAATCCAAAAAACAAACAGCTCATGCATATGACAGGCTGCCAAGAATGCAGGACCCTGCCCTTTGCTTAGCTCACAAGCAAGAAAAATCTTTTACAAGGATAGTGCCAGGCAGTATGCTGCACTAAATCTCATCGTCAGAAAATAACATTGGCAGTATAATCAGCTGCAAAAGGACTGCATGCAGAGCAGTAATTTGCAAAGAGCCCAGCCTATCAGTTAGCCTTCCAAAGCGACTTCGTGGTGACAGGTAAATCAATCTGGAAGGAATCCATATTCTCCCGATAGCATCACAGTTTTATTTTGTGGGCCTGGGCTGAGGCAGTATGAGGAACATAGATAAAAAAACATCAGGAAAAATAATTTGTGATCATACTGACAGTCATGCATTTTGCTTCCCCCCCCCCCCCCCCCTTTATATTTATACTGGCTGTGAAATTATTGCAATGTTGATGTGTTATCAAAGAATATCTGGCAATGCATTTAATGAACAGTTCTTTATCTTCTTAAAATTCTACTGCCAGGAAAAAAAAAGAGAGAAAGAAAAGGAGGAAAATATATTTGCTCTGTTAAGATTTCTTACTTTCTGTGTACACCATTAAATCCAGATTTACAGAGACATAATCTTGCAGGCCATAAAATAATCTGAAGGTCTCTCTTTACACACACCTTGAAATAGACTACATGATGTTATAAAAGAGTCCCTTAAGGGAGGCTCAGACTGCATCATATTTTACATATCAGTTATCAAAAACCCCAGCTTATATCTCCAACAATAAAAAAATTTTTGCTTTGCTTCATGGTGTGGTATGCAAGAATTGGATCACAGGGGATGTGATTTCTTTTCACCCTGTAGATTCAGAGGTGAACATGGAAGTGAAATCAGATACAAAACCATTTAAAATTTGCAATTAATAAGAATAAAAATAAAATTTCTGTCCCCTAATGTCAATGCCAGTTTGCTCATTAGTTTGGGAGGTAGACAAGTTATCATTCTTTGAATATGTACCAATGTCTTTCTGTCTCCTAAAAAATTCTATAGGCTGTAACACTAACTGCTTAGGTCATAGTAATTTTTAATAGCAACAGAAAAGACCGAATATTTAGTGCTTTACAGTATTGTAATCTCAAGATTCTTTTATCTCTAAATGGCTTTAATTCTGTTTTATTTTCATTGTCTACTCCTTTATTATACACAATCAATATTTTTGTAGATCTAGATCTCCAGACTTACACACATTATCAAAAGTCTCACACTAAAGCTCTTTCTTTAAAATCCTGGCTTCTAAGTGTATGATGTGAATAACTGGACTGACATTCATTTCACAATGTTCACTTCCAGGACTTATATTCATGAAAAAAAGCTTGAACATGTGGAAAAAGTTGGAACTGCGTGGAAGAGAGGACTGAAATATAGTTTGATGAGACTCAAAAATCATGGATTCTATAATTTAAACTTCTTCCAAAACATTGGGAAATAGCTTGAAGATGGAAAATATAAATTTTATACCTCTCGGGACATCAAAACATGTATAAGACTAAATAAGGGAGTAGTTTTGAAATTTCATTTGCATCACCTCTCAGTGTTTGTAGATCTGTCTGATCATTTCAATGGGTCTGACTCTGCTCCCAGCCCAAACATCTGAGACACCACTATGGCAATATCAAGCCCTGGATGAAATGAACTGTGTGGAAGAGAAATAGGAACTGATTGTACATCAAATTTAATGTAAGCTCTTCAAATCCTCATGGACTGGACAGCAGCGTTGCAAGAATATTTTTAAGGGCAAATAAATAGTAACTTCTGAAAGCAAATTCAAGGGTATTAAGCTAGCTGTTTTGCTTTTTTTTTTTTTCTTGAAAGCATTTCAGTACATTGTAAAGAATGAAGCTACTTCCCACTCATATGGCTTTTCTTTTGGATGTTTATTTACCCACCTGATGGAGATAGAAGTATTTGAGTCACCACAATCTTTTCTAATTCTTTTGTATCTGTCCTTGATAGAAGATGCATATTCTGTCATGCACCTTAAATCAGGCCTTCATCTTTTCCTAAAGTTAGGACACAGATAGAAGCTTGACATCATTTTATATGTGTTTTGGCTCCATTTTATGTAAGATTATCATTCAAAGCCAAATTATCTCTTAAGTCTAATTACAAAGTTCCTGAGACTGCAAGATGCAGTATCAGTTTATTTCTGGAGTCCTCACTTTCTGGGAAGCTTGGAGAGCTGTTCCTGACAAGGCGTCAAAAACTTCACCACTGTTCATGACATCTGGAATTGAAAACATTTCACAAAGGCACCCCTGTTACAGCTACATAGGTAACCACAGATTCTGTGACTGTGTGTTCTCTGTCACTGATGCCAACAGCTTCTGATTAAATTTTTGCTACTGACTTCCCTTCCACATCAGGTTGGAGGGGACACAAGCTCCACAGGACGGAGAAAGGACCCAGAGAGCACTGAAGATGGAAATGATCTGCAGTGGCACACAGTTCTTCCCCATTTCCATCACCACCAGTAGTTCTTTGCTATCTGCACACGAAGAGCCAGATGTGTAGCCTCGGCTCTATTACTCGCCGATGCTGTCCTCTCATCCTCTCCATCCATCCTGTTACACGTACCACTTCATAGTCTAATTGTCTAGTTCTTCCTTCCCGTGCTTCCTGAGTTCTGTGGGCCAAAAGAGTGCCGACTGTTCGTCAAGCCCAGGGTAAAAAATGCATATTTAGGAAAACTGCCTAGCAACTGCTTTCTTTAGTGCAAGGATAGAGGCCATTTGCATAAGAAAACCTTCCAGCTGGAAGCCTGCAAAGACTCTGCTGGGAGCTGATTCTGTGACCAGACATCAAAGGAGAATTCCCGTTTAAGGACTGCTCCCTCTGGGTGGCCTTTCTGTGCTGTCCCCACCATCAGCGGTGGCAGTGGCAGCTGCACAGATGGCACCAGTGCTCTGCAACACCCAGGAGATGCCATTCCAGTGCTCCCAGAGATCTTTCACTGATTTTGTTCCCACACCATCTTTTCCTCACACTGTGCACATCACACATCAAAAAGTCAACAGTTTCAGCTGCTAACCTTTGGAATTCTGTAAATTGCTTTGCAGATTGCCTGCTGAAAGTGACAATCTGTAGCACTGCAGTACAGTGTCTCCAGATATTTGCACATGGTTCCTCCCCATACTAAAAGACTTTATTAGTCTGGACAAAGGCCCCGTGCAGGAAGAAAAACAACAGAAGCTACTTAATAATTTTTCTTGCCATTTTATGCCTAGAAAAAGTTGACCATAAACTTTTCACTTTTTAAAACCCTGGACAAAATATTGGCTCTAGTAAAGTCAATGGAAATAGCCTCCACCAATATTCCAAGTACAATCCAGCAAATTGTGAACAGTGATGGGATTGAGGACATGGCTCTCTTATGTGCTAATCATCTAAACAACAGTTAAATCGTTTCAGCACCTGCAAAAAAAATAGCTCTGTACAGCTCTGCTGCTACTTAATGGAATGAGGCGATTACGATCACAGTTCTGCAAAGCTCTCCAAATTGCAGTTCCTAAGGCTAATTTCAATGTGTGAATCATTGCTTTCCTGCAATTTATATCCATATGTGTGGTTATTTTTGAGAATTATTCAGTTTTGTATGTATAATTTTAAAAGGACTTTTTAAGTTAATGAACATCTGTGCTAAGAGCCCCTCAACAGAAAAGCCTGTGTCAGCCACTGGTGACGATGACTGTGTAAACTTCCTGTTATCCTATAGGCGTGCATGTGGATCCTATGGCTCTTACCAACTGCATACTGCAGGAGTAACCAGCAGAAAAAGACTCCATTAAAATGCTTTAACAATAGGGTGGGAAATCCAAAACTTCCAGACTCTTGAAAACTGTAATATCCATAACCAGTATGGAACCAAATACTAAATTCTTAAAGCTTTTAACAGAAGCAAACAGAGGAAAAATCTCCATTTGAAAATTTACAAGCACTTTAATATTTTGATTGACATACATTAAACACATTATGCTATAGTGTAGTTCAACAGGATTTCCGCATAACATATGTTTCTAGGTACTGCCTCCTGTCTTGATCTTTTTTTCTCAAGGTGAACTTGTTTCTTGACATGCTGCATGAGAACCACGTTGATATAAATCTAGTGCTGGTGGATTTACAAAGGAAATATTAGGCACTGAAATTCAATGGGTCATCAAACAACTAGTCACAGCAACAAGGTCACTTTAGTCTGTCTTTTAATCAGCTTAATTTTTCAACCTAGTTATTATGGGGTTTTGTTTCTGCCCTCTTTACACTCTTTGATCTCACAGACTGAAGGAGAATGTACTCCAGGAGCCATGAAGTTGTCTTTCCATTTGCACATTTAAAGCAATAGGGGGCTTTAGTCTGGCCAAGTGAAGTATGTCACAACCTCCCCATTAAAAAGTCTCATTTTCTATAATACCAACCTGTCATTAACCCTGTAAGACAGAGTTTAGTAAGAAATGATTGTTAAATGCAGCGCACTACACATGTTGGACATCTGATGTTCCTTCTCTTAACACTAATAAGGAGAACTTTCTTGGACTCCCCTCTTAGAATCTGTATTGGTGAAAACAGATGGAAACAGAAGTGCAAGTAAGACCAATAACTCTGATGTGAAGATGATGAAAAAACTTCACTTAGGAATTGACTACATCTACAGCTGTACTAAAATTTGGAAATTGTTCTTGCTTAAGACAAAGCTGAAATTAGGTTTTCAGTGAAAAGCTGAAGAAGTTAAGCAGCTGTAATTCCAAACAAAACCAGGAATCCAACCAGTAGTTGTGTAAGTAAAAGCTGGGGACAGACCATGCCTCCTGCACAACACAGAATATATTCTGGCATGGGCAACTTGTGACAGGTATCAGTGACTTTCAGGAAGCCCTTTATCATTATGTGTAATTCTGCTTATGATTATGTTACTTTAAGTTCAGAGCTACTGCACTGACTTCAAGGCAGCTACTTTGGATTTACATGTCTCAAGCTGGCCTATTATTTCTTGTATTGTTTCCAGTTGCATGAAATCATCTGTGCACGTCCTCCAGGGCTGCTGGAACCCTCTGTCCTCCCCAGCACTACACATGATGCAATGAGACTCTGACGGAGGAGGAAAGCCGAGAAGTCCATGTAGGGAAGCAGATAATTTCCTTTTGAGCAATGGATGCAAAAATAGCAGCTAATAAAAAGCCTTCAAACTGTGCCTTCAAACTGTGACAATTCAATACACACCTACGAGAATGCCTTGACAAGCTGCTTGACTTCCCAGTAACTCTTTCTTGTTTTCTTTAGTGCAGCCTCCTCCAAACTCCCACACACAGGTATTCATCTCTGTAGTGACAGCTGAGACCTGCAGGTGTTTGCTGCTATCGCCCTTTCAGAATAGACAGACACTTGTTCCTCACCGTAAACATTTGTATCATGGTGTTTGCCTGGCTAGTTACAGCCCAAATAACGATAAACCAGCCTTTTCTTTTTTTAGCCCCTTGCTGTCATGCATTAATTCTCTTTGCAAATAGGCATTAGGTACTGGAAATAACTTAAACGAGATCGCTCTCTGGTGATTATTTTACTAGCCTTATCTTTTGGGAAATATTTCATAGAGTGTCACCAGCAAAGTATATCATGCAGTTTCCAGAAATACAGCACTCTACAACATTAGATTCAAACATGAAGGGAGGAGGGTATGGCTAGTGGGCAGGATGCTCTTTCACTCCTTTAATTTTAATGTTATTTCACTGTTCTTCAAATTGCTACTTTGGTCTTGCTAAGGAACAGCAAAAATCTGAATAAGAAGTGTTTGTTGAGGACTTTAACACTCACAAGTGTCAAAATGTTGTCTCAAAAGAGTTGTTCATCTTTTTTATGCAGCAAGAAGGTCCAAAATATATGTATTTTTAAAACAGGCCTCGAATGGCAAACTGTGTAACCATTAGTTTTTCTGGAAGTCTGGCTGGTAAAGAGGTTTAATAGCTTCTTCTGTCTTAACTGAAAGCTCATGGGAAATCTATTTTTTAAAAAGACAAACATCACAGAATACTTAATGTTAGCATTAAAAAGAAATTATCAAGGAAACATTAGGAAACAAAGCTACAAAAATCTAGGAAACTTCCTGACAAACCTTTCTCACTCCATCAGCTGTTTACTTTTTGGTAGCCTGATTCTGTTTCTTTAGTTCTTTACACCAAATTAGACAAGACCTGAATTCTAATTTAAAAAAAAAAAAAAAAACACAACAAAAAAAACCCACCAAAAAATCAAAACAAAACAACCCAGCACCCAAAGAAGCCAAAAAAATAAAAGAGAAACAACAGTCTTGCTCAACCACTAGAGGTACAAAATGTGCCAGTATGAATTGTAAAGTCATTCGCCGAGGGACTGAAACTAAAAACTTAGAGGAAAAAAAGGGATGTTCTTCATTTGGAAGAAATAGAAGATGAGAGCGGCCCAGGGCATTGTCTGACAATACAGTTAACATGTGACAGTGACACAGACTGTGTGAATTTAGATGTACTATGCAGCATGTTTTCATTAGAGACTGGGAGGTACCTCTAATTGAAGAAAGGGAAATATCAGATTTGGAAAATACCAGTCACAGTTCTAGCAATATCTGTACCAGAAAGAGATACAAAAATTGCTTTGTCACACACTGAAAGTCATTGGAAAAGGCTAGTGTGAAAGGGAAAAAATGAAGACATTCATTTCAGCATGATGAGGTCTCAGGTTCTTGTTGCTCGTGTCCTTAACACCTACTCTGTGGCTTCCTTCAAGAGTGAAAGATTTAGACTCAGTAACCCGCGTCTCTTCTTCCAATCTGACATGCTATGCTGTCTTTAAACAGCAAAATGGTACAAAATGTGGAGAAGATTTTAAAGAGAAATGGAGTCACTGAAATTTAGGATGAAATATATCCTCTGTGTCTTCTGCCTAATATGTGCCAGAAATGAAATAAACTAATTTGTGAACCTCTTTGTAGTTTTAAAGCAAATTGGGCCTTAAAGATGGAAACTTCACCAGGCCCAGTCTTTTAATAGAGTTTTGAGTGGTTTGTGTAAGGTGAGAAAAGGACTCCATATTTTCTCTGCTGTTCTTGTGCTGTTACATAAAGGCAAGTAGGTTATACAATAGCTAAACAGGGATTACAAAACTGAGCTCCATAAATCTAAATAAGAAACAGAATGTCTATCCTGCACTGGACAGACATAACAGTGGGGAAGGGTGAAAGTGTGGTCCTAATGAAGGTAATGGCAAAGCTCTTGCGTAGTCTGGTGAGTTCACAGTTTCATCCCAAACCTTGGTTCAAGCCTGTAGTTGGCTGACCAGGCTGGATATTTAAAGCATATCCATGCTGAGTTTTTCCAAGTACTGGGTTAAGACGACTTCTACTTTTTTTCAAGCTTTTTGCTCATAATTAAGAAATACTGAAATTATTTTAACACCAAGTACTGAGCAATCACTTGCAAACATGAACTGGAAGCCAAAAAAGGCCCTGATATATTATCTCTGAATGCAAGAACAAAGTAGTTCTTCCCAAGCTTCACTGTCAGCACTTAAAAACACCGAAAGCTACATTAAAGAATTACATGGGTATCTTAGAGTAAGATAGGAAACTCTGACCTGTGGGGGTAGGAAATCAAACAAGAAACCCCAGCTATCAACAAAACTAATAAAAACCCCTAATAAATTTGAGACCTAAGCTCTCCAAGTAAATAACTTTGTGAAAGGATCTTTTGTGCTATGAGGATTGCAGTTCAGCAGTGTTGCTAGAGCTGTTTGACTCACAAACCAAACCAATTACTTGAGAGTTGTTTAAATTTGGCCTGGGGTGTGGAGCACTTCTGGGTAAGAAAAACCATCTCAGTTTTTTCCCGTCCCCCGGGGTCTGACTATCAAACCCTACTGCTGTTACATTGGATGGTAGCATGTACATCAGGACTTCCCCCACCTTCAAGATTCCTGCATGGTGAAAGAGGCAGAAAAAAAGAAAGAGGAAGAAAAAAGGAAAGCTTGTGCAATCAGGGCCACACATCATATGTATTCCCAGTCCAAAGGTTACTTCTCTCCCACTCTTCCCTGAAGCATCTCTAAACAGCTGAGCTGATTCAATGCAGAATGTCAATAAAAATCTGACAGCGCACAATGACTTGGGATCATCTTTATCTTACAGAAGCAAGCTATAAATAGTCATCTTGGGCAAATCTAACATCATGACTGAGTGGCAGGCTCCAAAAAAACCCCACCAATTCCAGTGTATTAAAACCCACAAATGATGAACCATTTCTTGCAGAACTTTTTGAAATTGTGTAAATCTCTCCAATGAGCATCAAATAAAGCTGTCAGGATTGGGGATGATTTTCTTCTCTGTGAGTGATTAAGCCTGAGCAGTTAAAAAGACTTAGCCTGCTATAAGCAATTAGGTATGGTGCGTCAGTGCCATTCCAGTGTTATCACTGACTTAAGCCTGCCAAGGATGCAATTCTCCAGGCAACCATCTGGGAATTCATCACTGCCTAGGTTTTTTCATGACCATCTTCTGACCAGCCCACATATGTCCCAGAAAGGGCAGGCCAAAACTTCACAGGCTCAACTGGAACTTCAAACTTTTATCAGCTGTGAAATATGGTAGCATGGCAGGCTGTGGCTCTATCCCTCCTCTGCACTAATTAGAAACCAACTGGAGCATGAGGTGCCAGAGAAGCTGTTCTTCTTGTTTTTCTCACTGTGTAGAACAAGCAACTTCCCAACTTGAAGTTTCATATCCACCCATCACTCTGCAAGCTTATACCACCTGTTTGGATGGGGCTATGCTATTTTACACCATCCCCTTTGACACTTATTTACCTTTTTCTCTCTTCATTTACATTTCTGTCTTTCACTAACACATCTCACAATTACCTTTCCCACCTTATTTGCTCCCTCTCTCACATCAGTGATTGCACCTTCTTCACACTACTACCTCTTCCTTCTCCTTTGTTACACCCTGGACTTCCCAGAAGCCCTCCTTCACCTCAAAAATAAGTAAAGATAAGGGAGAGAAGAAGGAAATAAGAGACTAACTCTGTTATGAGGGACAGTGGGAAATACAATGTACCTCTTAAATGAGATCCTTTGAGAGGTGCCCAAGGACTATGCAGGTTACCCAGGTTTTCCTGAACTCCTGCTTCTTCTGGGTCATGGGTGTTGTTCTAAATTTGTGCTTCAGTGGGTAGAAGCTTTGCTAGAGTACTCATGTGCAAGACTCAAGGATTAAACCCAGATGGACATGAGTATGTACACTAATACCAGAGTCCGTACACCATCACATGCATGAGCCAAGCCTCAGTTGTCTTCAGGAAGGCCATATGACTACTATCCCCTTTTGCAGGTAGTTTTTATGCAGCAGGGGGAGTTACTATTTTTTTTTTCCAAAAATAAGCAAAGTATATGTTCAAAAATGTTGCCTCTGACTGTAGCAACCTTTGGAAACATGTACTGTCTTGCATATACATTCATTCTTAAGTACAACGACTAACATGGCAAGCATTGAAGTATGGAACAGAGACACGACTTCAGACCCAACAAGTGGTGCAAAAATGCAATATGCAAAATCAGATGCAAAACCAAGAAACCTTAGCCTCTGTTAACTCGTGTCCTTTAATACACAGAGAAAGTTATTACCATCCTGTATATTTTTTTCAAGCTCTGAAGTGCAGTCCTGCTTTTTTTGCATTAATCAAATAATTCAGAGTGTCAGTTTCCAAAATAACAATATATAAGAGGAATATGGATCACATGTTTACTAAATACTAGGTTTGTCTTTAAAAGGAAAGAAAATTAACAGTTAATATTTACAGTTAAGTAAACTGTAAAGTAAATTAACAGTTACTTATGAGCTTTTAAGTGAATCAGCATTCAACAATAATTTTCAAAAGTGTAGCATCCTCTACCCTGTCCAGCCTTAGCCAGATGTAGAGACAATCTCTTCCCAGGTGTCCCACCAATACCGATGGTGAGGTGACACTTTCCTTTAATAACACAATCCGAATTGACAGGCTAAGAAAGTAATAACGAAAAAGGAATAAGAAATAAGGAGTAGAGAGGCAAATACAAAACATGTGCTTAAAGATGATGAGATTACCTTACAGAAAAAACTCAAGGGTATGTAAGTTATCAGCTTGGCCATGGATTCCCCAAGCCACAAACAGGTTCAGTTCCAATAATGAAACTACAAATGTGATAGCAAACAGCAAATGGTGTCAGCTGCATGACTTACCACATAGTACAAAGGCTATGTCAACAACAGCATTAATGCACTCAGTTTGTTTAGCCCAGCAATCTCAGAAGGCCTTTGCAAAATTCAGACAGCACTTTATGGCAACCAAGCTCAGGGAAAACAGTCAGAATGAAAAAGAGTAATGGGCTACTCTTACCCTCTGCAAAATACTCTTCAACATTAAAAAGCAGGACTAAATCCCTGGCTTAAGGCAGAAAAATCTTTCAGGTGCTCAGTATAAAAACTTCTCACCTAATCTCTTATTGAATAAAGTAACTGGTCACTGCTGCTGCCCAGCACTTATTTTTCCTCTAGTTAACTGATACATTATACAACTGTTTCCCAGAGTTACCGTTTCCATTTTTCTTAGCAGTATTTAAGAACATATTTTAATAGTTTCAAAGTGTCGGGCCAAATTTGATTACCATTTTTATCTGCTGTTTCTTCTTCACTTATGCCAACAAACGTGCAAAATTTTTACCCAGAGAAAAAAAACTTCCTGTGATTTAGAATCTAAACCCAACATATATAAAAAACAAAACATGACAGACTACTCTGATTAACTCTCCAAGTTTATCAAAACCTTTTAATTCAGATCCAGGTTCTCCAAGCGCTAGACTCTAAATTACCTGACAGAAGATGGTTAAGTATAAAAGCAGATCAGTTACACCAATGTGGTAAGAAGACTGAACAAGACCTAGCTTATTACTTATTACAGCAGTCCACTTACCCGATAGTAGTCTGTGCTGTACACGTCTCTAGACATCCCAAAATCCCCAATCTTCACCAGCAGGTTTTCACCAACCAGACAATTCCGGGTAGCAAGATCCCGATGCACAAAGTGCTGTGATGCCAGGTAAACCATACCAGAAGCAATCTGCTGGGCAATGTGAAGCATCTGGGATTGGGTCAGCTCAGCAGGACGGTTGCCTTCTGCCATCAGTCCTGCATCTGGTCCATGTGCCCTGCACCAAAACACAATCTGATGAACTGATAGGCCACTTGTAAGATGGAGAAGTGAAAGGCATTAGTGAGTGTCAGCCCACACAACTCCATCAAAAGTGCTATAAAAATAGGGAAAATTTCTGTCATGGCTTTTCTCATTTACTGTTTTCCTTCATTGATGAAAGATATGTGGTCTGAATAGCACTAAAAACAGGATATATATTACTCAAGGAAATAAGTCATAGGTGTTCACAATAGTACCCATCTGTCAGAAAGAATCACCTTTCTCCTGTTCCATTCTAGTAATCTTTTCTGGAGAAATGCTGACAAACAAACCTGCTTGGGAACCAAGGGAAAATCTCATCACTCTGTAAGACTGAAAAACAATTGAGGGAAAGACTGACAATTGACTGGCATTCCTTGATTTCTGCAGGTATACAGGCCACTGACCCTTCCATCTTTTCTTAAAGAAGAAAGAGCTAACTTTCGTCTCCAACAAGGGCGGCAATTTTAAATTTATACATCTAATTTCCTATCCAAATGCACAGCAGGAAAGAACTCTTGCTTATTTCATCACCAAGGGTGAGTCCTGCCCGAGACAGGAATTCTTGACAATAGGAAGAGGACACAAAACATACACTATCTGGAAAAACAAAATGGCTTCAGAAATATGAGGTCTTCAAGACCTAGCAAGTTCCTAAGAAGAAACAATCAACTGATTAATGATAATACTTGTATGCATTTCATCAAAAACAGAGATATTTTGCATTAGGAAAGCCCAGCGAAGTACTGGGTCACATGAGGTTTACCTGTCTAAACTATGTGAGCCCTGGTATGCCTGTACAACCTAGTATCTTGAAGATGCAGATATAAGCATTCATATGAACAACGTTTGCAGGAAGAGCTACTAGCTAATCCTTACCCAATCAATGATGTAAGCTGGCAATCACTACTCATTTGATACATTTTATAACGTTCTAAATATCCTTTTCCATCCATTCTATTTTTCTGTGTTTTCAGAAGCCCTTTTTTTATTCCATTCCTGAAAACTATTCTTTCAAAGAGACCACCTCTTCTCTTCCCTCCTCAACAGAGTTGAGGCCTTAATTTTTCTCTAGGGTAAGGGCACAGGAGTTTGAAAAAGATTTTCAAATTAATCAAAATCTGTGAGATCATATCTGACACTACCAATTAGAAACATGATATTAAAATTGTCCCAAGGGAAGACTTTCATGAGCAAAGTGACAGATGTGAGAAAGAAAGGAAGGAGGGTGTGTAGCATTGATGGGACTGTATCTGGTACCAGGCAAAACAACTTTCTGCCACAGGGTATGCACCGGCAGCCATTCATCTGGTCTAGGTTGATGTGGGCAGGAATAAATGGGAGGACATGAAATCTCCAACAAAAACTCACAAGCAAACTCCTATTGAAAAATACTGTGCCTTTATCATACATGGATTTTTTTAATAAGTGTTCTCAGACATTAATCTCTGAGCTGCTAAATTAAAGAACTTTTCATCTTTTGCTAGTCTCCCTGAGGACATGGTCTGTATCTAAAGGAATTTTTAGATTATTCCTAACATTCCATCCAGCTTGCTTGTCTGCTCGGTGCTGGCCATAAATGAGGTGATTTTCTGTGTCTGCAATAGCCAGGGATATTGACAGATATTCTCTGCAGTCGCATCATCCACTAGTCCCCAGACCAAGCCCCGGGCAGGCAGGACTTGGAGGCTTTAGTCCTAGATCTGAACAGGCTTTGGCTGCATGCAGACAGCCAGGCTCATTTGGGTTAAATTTTCAGATCAATTTTTCCCCAACAGCCTTTGGTGGCGCTGCAGGGTAAGAAATATGGAACAGCTCACTTTGCTGTGAACCTCTGGTCTGCAGCACAAGCTGCAGAAAATGTGAGAGGAATGACGAATTGGAGCTTAGGTTTAATAGCTTGTCCCAGCATAATAATTTTATGATCTAAAGACAAGGGCTGATTAATAGCTTTTTTAAAAGTGAAGGCCTTAAAGTAGGAAATATATTGTCTGCTAAAATACTTTTCTGTACAATAATTCAAAATCAGAGTTACAACATAAGGAAAAGCCAATCAAAAATAATCAAGGCATAATAAGTATTTCTTATGGAGTAAGAAGTTATTTCTCATCAACTGAGAATCTGGCATCTTCTGATGGAAATTCAGTATTCTGAAAATGTGCTAGGTTGGCATCTAGGGAAACAACCGTTCTCTCTGATTCACAGCAGAAGACCAAGCAGACAAACATAAATGCCCTTAATTCTAAAATATACTTAAATCCTTTGCCAGAGAGACAACCATTCTGGGAAAAGTAGTAGTGTTTGTTCTGCATCTCCAGTTAAGATCCCAGTTTCTCTGTCAAACCTGTTAGCCCTGCCAATAAGGCAGGATGCTAGTTGATGTCATTTGTTTTACGGTGTGGCTACTTTTTAAAGAGGTAGTAGAATGACAGCAAACTCATTTCACATATGCTATCAAAAAATGCATAAATGGCAGCACTAGCAATCGTAGTCATTTTAGCTATATAGAAAATATTAATCCATTTAATGAGACATGTATTTTGATTATTTACGGCTTTTTTAGAAATATCTTTCCAAAATGCTGGTACTCCCAGCTATCTTTAGCAGGAAAGACCTCTGTATGTTGAAATACCTTTGGATATTTATTGATAAAATTACACAGCAGACATTGAAAGAATAGTCTCTTATATTCTTAACATAGAAGCAAATAGAGCAAATGCCATGTCTTAACTGTTTATTTTTATGTCAAAAAGAGCAGGCTGGTAGAAATGGTGCGTACACAAGGCCTCTGTTCATAACTTCCTGGGTCATGGCTTACCTATTATTATAAACCTTATGTATCATCTATTCATTTATAATTGCTCTACTGCCAATTTTCAATTTCCTATGCACATTCCTGAACAGCTTTATGAGATAAAGCCCTAATCTGGATCCCAAAGTGTAGCATTTTCCAATTCACACAAGTTTTCATGGCTCACAGTTTTCTTGCTGCAGATTTATAGCAGTCTTTCCAAAACACTGAGAGGAGGGAAGAGAAAAGGGGTTAGTCTTCAGAAGATCTCTGACGCCTACAGATAGCAATAGGTGTTGAGTGGGATTTTCCAAGTGCTACCAGAAAGCCTGTGAGAAAATCATTCCTACAGGAATGATTGAGGAGGATTTATAAGTGAACATTTCAGAACACATGGAAATATATTGGAAACAATATCTCTTTGATACAAAGCTTGATTTGATGGGACTTCCAAGCAGGTAAAGAAGCAGAGTCCCACATCCCAGTACAAAAGACAAGAGTCATACAACTTGGTGTCAAGTTTTTCCAGTGATAGTTGTTAATTTCATATTAAGTACCAGTAACAGCTACCTTTTCTGCCCACTTTTGGCTCAGGATCAAAATACATGTTCATGGATTTACCTGAGGAATTTGTTAAGATCTCCATGCTTCATATATTCAAAGACCATGATGAGTGGATCACCCTCAACACAGACACCATAGAATTTGACAATGTGCTCATGTTGCAGGTTAGTTAGCAGTTCTGCCTCACGATGGAAGTCCTTGCGGGCATTATCACTGGCATCCTTCAGAGTCTGGTGGAGAAAATGAAAATATAAGGAAGGACAGATGTTCACAGAGGGTTGGAAATATATGGGATAGCCCTGTAAGGGTAAGATAAGGACACAGTACAGGATGGAGGATGGAGGAAGTACTTTCTAAATAACTCTTTTAGAAACGCAGATGTGATCCTGAAGTGCAATTAAATAATGGCAGTACAATTTTCATTCTCCTGCCACATGTTATCCCAAACAAACAGTTTTCTTGTAAGAGAATGTATGAATACTCATGCTCTTGCTGTGACAAGTGTTTTCCAAACACAGAACAAATAAACTGATCTCATCCCAAAAATATACTAGTACACAGCTGGTTTGTATCCTTGAGCATTTAACTCAAGAGACCCCTAGTATCCTGCTGGTATTTACATTTCTTGTTATTTCTTTAAAATAAAACTCTGCTTGTTTAAAATGCATGGTGGTAAAGGGGATGCATTATTTTTGTACTGCTGATATTAGTTCATGTGGTGTGCTATACATTAGCTAGATTTACACATATGTCCCTAGACCACAATAATCTAAGGTTTCAGCCAAAAACTTTGAAATTCTGCACATCTACTTATATGACTAAGATTAGGCATATATGTAAGTAACTGGAGGTCAAATCCTAAAGTGATAGACACAGAGGAAAGCAGATGCATAGAGGAATTCCGGGGCATCACTAGATCAAATAGAAGGCATAAATGTTGTATAATGAAATAATACTAATTTAACTGTCACACATGGGCAGTTTCTGATTTCTCCTTACAAACCACATTTCAAGAGCAAGAAAACACTTTCATGCACAAAAAAAAGAGCAAGTTCTGACACCAATTAAATGAGGAATAATTATAATTGACAATAAACCACTAATAGTCTCTGTAGTCAAGAGGTGCAGTGGTTGCACTGTACTAATTCAAAAAATATTTCTAAAACCACAAGAGAAAGATGGCAAGTTACTAACAGTCACAATTTATTCCTCACAGAAACTGCTGTCTGGGCTTTGTACCTCTGGATTTTAAAAATACCTAGGTTTAATAGAATGGAAGATAAGACACAAAAGCAGTGGCAATGTTTTAACTAAAGATGTCTTTTTCCTGGCCATCTAGTCCCTTTACTTTCTATCCAGAATTAATATGTAGAGCATGAGACCAACCACACTCACCAGAACAGAAACAGAGTAAGTTGATACTGTCCAAATGTTCTGCCAACAAACTGAGTTTTTAGCAGCAGTAGTCATGGTTTGTTCAAGCTTTTTCCTCAACAGGGACAATTCTGTCCACTTTTCTAGTATTATATGTATGCATGTGTGAAAAAGAGGCTAGAAGGTGACTGTTGGAAAAAACCACATCCTTTACCTGTGATACTGCAGTCCTGGGTCCTGAAAACTGAATAGCTACCATACTAAAATTCAGAGCGGAGGACAAGGACTAGGGCAGGATGGATTGCTGTCTTCCAAGTTCAGGGGTTTTTGCCTGTGGATTTCAGCCTCTGTGGATCCTAGAGGCAAGAGAAGTAACTCATGCCTTAGATATCCCTTCCCTGAGGAATGTCCTTCTGAATCTTAATATGCTTTCAGGCGCAGAATCCTTTTTTCCATAAGCTTTACCAATGATGCAACAAGGATATTGCTTCATCAAGGCTTCACTAGCCATGCTATGTTAATATAAACAGCTGTATCATGGACTCTAATTTGCTTCCCATTATGGGCCACACACAATCATATCTGAACTGAGTGAGGACTGGAATTGAAATGTTTTCCAATACTTCCAGGCTGGGATGATGCTTTAATATGATACAGGCACCAACCCACGGTCCAGTGTATGTTACATATACTGAAATCACTTGTAATAATTCTGTCATCACTGGAGTTCCCTCTGGTAGTTTCATATGTGAAGTGATTGGACAGTAATTATTTTCAATAACAGAATTAGAAAAAACAATTAGTACAAAACCCATTTTTAAATAATAGCAATTTGTTAAAAAAACTGCCAGGGAAAATCAGAGACTGATCCTCTTTCCAGCAGGCTCTTTCCCTGGAAAGACAGTAAAAATGCTGACAGCTCTGTCCTGTGAGGATGGCATATTGTATATTTGAGAAGATGCTTTTTATCTCACAGAAACAGAAAAATTATCATATGACAGCAGTTGCCATGGCAAATCCACATTTTCTGTAAAACAGCAAAATGCAGAAAAGTTTAAACTCAGGTGAAACTCAGGCAGGGTTTCTACTACCATGGGCTGACTACAATTTCTGTCACCCACCATTGCAAAATCTCCTTTTCATTATTTCATGCAGTGCATAGAATAGACACAATGCATGAGAGAGAGCTGGCACAGTCAGGCAAGGAGGAGACTGGAAGGTAAAAAAATTAATAAGTATGTAGAATTTACATAGAAATGACATTGACTAATGCATTTAGCTTGTTCTCAGTACAAGAAAAAAAAGAAAAAAATCAAAATAAAACCCTAGAAGCACAAAGAGAGGAAAGACATATTAATTATTATTATCATTACTGACAAGAATGCCAAAGCTCTGCATACAAAGCACTTTCACCAGTCGACAGGAGGTTTTCCCAAGTAGGATCTGAGATTCAATCACATGTGCTTTCCAGCCACTCCATGTGTCTGTGCTGCCCTGTGCTCAGCAATGAGTGTGAACTCTGACACCACTCTGTCTGACACGACCTGTGCCACTCTGACACCACAGAGCTGCCTTCATGGGCAAGTCAGGGCAACAGCAGGAGGATGGGGCTGTCACCAACATCAGCAGGACTTGGTAGTCAAACTCTCAAGGCAGCAACATGACTACTACTATTACTTTCTACTGTTTCAGCCTTCCCCTACAAAATAATTGCTACTGCTTCCCATCAACACACGAGACTGGACTGGTATATCTCCTCAAGAAATGAAGGGGTGGTTTTGAGTCTTCTCTGAAATGAAGGTCTGAAGAATTGGAAATCTTTGGTTTTTCTGTGCAGGTGCCATGGAAATGTTTTTGATCTCACACACACAGCAGTTTGCTAGCTGAGCAAAACCTCCCAGGGGAGCCAGAGGCAGTTGATAACCTGTGCCTTGTCAACCTCACCTCCTGCTCTGGACAGGCTACACTAGTGTGAGATTATGCCTGGTGATTCAGTCCTGTGAGGAGACAGTACTGAACCAGGCCTGAACAAACACAGCAAACTGGGCCCTCAGGAAAACAGTAATTTTTCCTTCCTCCACCCTCTGTTCTCTAAAAGTGACTGATATGATGTGCTATGGGGGCAATGCTAGTCCTATACCCACGTTTTGTCCTATGGAAAGTATTTCCAAGCACTCTGTGTTATCTCCAAAAAGCTCATACTAACTAAAACCAATTTAAACAAATTGCCTTTCTCTTCTTTAAAGGAGCAAAAGCTCATGCTCTTTGGTATTTTATGATAAGCCTGACCTTTTTTATCTTCCCAGATTTTTATGGGCCTCTTAATGCCTAAATAATTTGCTGTGGCAACCTCAGCATTTTGGATACCAGCTGACTGATAAGAAGGGAACATGTTGAGTTAGATGGAGGGATGCTCAGGGCCAGGGACAAGCGATACAGTTTTCCAGCAACTGGCAGGCACAGGAAGTTGACAGGGACCACTAGCCAACCTGAACCCCATTGCATGGTTGAGGCTGTGCCTCCTTGCTGATGAAATCTCCCTGGCACCACCTTACTCTTCAGCAAGTACCTATTTCCATGGGCTCACCAAATCTGTCTTATAGTATTGGTGCGTTCTGGTTTTACCCATGGTGCTGAAGCTCTCTAAAGCCATTGCTGTGTGTCAGGAGAGGGTGCCCATTGCTGCTGGCATCGAGGTCTGCTCCTCTCCTACTAACTCAGGGATGGAGTCCAGACACCATCTTGCACTGAAGTGCAGTGTAGCTCTCTGCACTCCAGTGTAGGCTCCATCCCTCCACTTCCTCTGTGGCTGAGGGATACCTGTTATCTGTGGTTGGTAACCACACTGAAAGAGACAAGCATCAGGCAATTAACCCTCAGTTATGTGAAGATCAATACTGTGGCTCAGTTCACCAAAAAATTTGCTCTGTGACAACAGCTAGAGTCACTTCTTTAAGAGCCAATGACAGAAAAATAAAACAGCCATAACCTGTTCCGAGACGTAATTCTTCCCACAGCTGCCTGTGATTCTTATTAAGGACACTATAAAGAGAGAATTTTGCAGGAAAAAAAAATAAAATTAAAAACCACCATAGTATGACAAGTTGCCCAGAAAATGCATAGATTTGTCATGTAGGTCTACACATGTACCTTTAAAGACTGAATACTCTTCCATTTGATTTACATTGAGAATGAGCAGCAGAGAAAGTGCAGTGCAGCATTTAACAGCAGAAGTGCTAGGCTCCATTTAGACAGGACTTTCAAAAGGAGCAAGTGAATGGAAATACTTTAATTTTGCTTTAATCAAGCAGTTCCTTAAAGTGATAGAGGAAAGACCATTTCCATTGTAACCACCAAATACAACAAAAAATTCATTTAGATCTAATTTTGTCATCTCCTATCTCTTGCTTTCTCCTGTCTATGTTATATCCCTTCAGGGCTTAAATTTTTTCTCACCAGTCAACATGACTGAACTACTCCAAACATCGAAAAGCTTATAACCTTGGCAAACCCAAAAACCTATATATTTGATGGAGCACTCTACAAGACTATTCTCCTTTCATGTTCTTCCACTGTCAAGATGGAAGATGTCAAGATGAATCTGTTCCACAGATTCAAGACTCTATTTCTTGGTCATATTTCTTCAAAAATATAAGCTTCATGATTTCTTTTACTGTGTGGTTTCATCCAAAATGCACACATGGTTGCCTAATTGTGACCTGTCAGACAAAATTATTTTCTGGTCAATTGGCATTGCTCAAATTCTGGACATCTATTCCCCCTGCACTTAATGAGATATTTAAAATGCTGGACATTGGTTTAGTTTTTGGCTGAGCACTACAGATGGAGATAAGAATTTGTTTTCAGGGAAAGTTATCAAACTCTGAGTGTAGTTTCACCAATATTGTTTTCTAGCTACATCCCCAGCTAAGGTCAACAGCTAACCTCCCCTTTTGAATTTTGGGGGGAATAAAAGGGTTTTGTGCAGAGAAGCAGGCTTGGTCTCCATGCCATATTAATGAAAACTACCCGCAGACAATTTCAGTTGCTCACTAAAAGAATGGCACAGTCCTGAAACAGAAAGCTGTTCTTTGCATAGAAATTATACACATAACCCATTCACTTAGCTAATGACAGATTATTTTTTAGGCGCATATATATATCACATGCATTTTTAATAACCTAGACATTATTTTTCACTAACTGATCTTCATACAGACCATAAAAGATTTTGCTCCCTCGTGATGCAATCTGTTTCTTCCCTCTCCTTATATGATTCAGGTCTCATTTTATAATCCACAGCAAGATAAAATACCAAATTCTCTTAACACTCCATTAGTCTTGTGAACTCTTCTACATGTATCAGAACAGTTACACTGGATTATGGAATAGGCAAACATGATCATTTACAAATAAAACAGCATTAGTTGCAAACATGAATTAATAATGGTAACCCTAGTCTCTTTTACCTTCACTGCCACCAAGATCTTGCCCTGCTCAGGACACAGGTTATAGCATTCTGCCAGAAAGACTTTCCCAAAGGCTCCTTCTCCCAGTTCTCTTTTAAGAACAATGTTGTGGCGCTTGATGTGATGCACAACTGTGAAAAGAAGACAAAATAGAGGTCAGAAGAGAGCTGCAAGTTCGGGATGGGATGGAGCCCATGCGTACAGCCACATGGAGACAGGATTGCCTGTGAAGTAAGGAAGGAATCAAAGTGTCCACATATCAGTTTTCACCACTTTCTGCAAAAAAGACTGAGTTTATACATTTGTATTTGGAGGGTAGTGCATTTTCTAGATAAGAATACATGGAATTAAGAGTCACCTGGGAACAGCCCATTTATCATCATGTTAGGATGACTGCTGCAAAGCATACATTAGACCTAATGCTACTTTCTAAAAAACATTAAGAGAGTGAATCAGAAAACAAACCAAGCCTTTCTCACACCTTTTTTACTTTTGTACCTTTAACCATAGCAGAACTCTCCTGTCCAAATCAAAAAAGTTTTAAAATTAACTTAAACCAAAGGTGTCCTCTTAGAAAACCAAATGTGTCCTCTTTCAACTAAATGCAACTTAACAGTCTGATTAAGTTGCTTTCCTATGTTTCTCACAAACATGATTTACAGTATTGACCTGAAGTAAAAGAAACAAAAGATGGACAAAGGTTTTAGTCCACATAGTGGACAGAAACCTAGTTCAATTGCTGCCCAGAATCAATTGATTCAAACACTGAAGCCCAGGAATATTTTTTTGACTTATTTTACATTCTCCTTTCAGCAAAAGCTTCTACTCAAGTCTTTAATATTTAACATACTGTACTAAATTTTGTAGAGTACATTATCAATTTACAATGTTCAAGTTAAATAAAGCAGTTCTAAGAGCAGTTTAGCTGCCAGTAGGGTGGACAGCTTGTGTTGCTGAAACTGTACAATCCAGACAGCATCTGCTGATGATTTTAACCTCAGTGCACTTAGCTGTCTTTGCAAACACTGAAATTTAACCCTGCCTGGAAGAAGCCCATTTGCAACTTAAATTCTAAACACAGCAAATTAAATAGCAGTGCACAGGCATCAGGCTGGCTTCTGCAAAGGTGAAAATCTCACCTTAGCTGCTCAACTTCAGGGACCAGGACTAAACCCTGCCAGTGATTTAGTATCTAACCAGATGCAGACCGACACCTGCCTCCATACTTGGTCACGTGCCTATTCCAAACCAGGTGACTGCTTATACAAAAACCACCTTTCCTCCATGACTAAAGGAGGAGTGCTGATAACATTAGTAGGGAGAAATGGCACAGCCTGTCCCTATTGCTATCACTAGCATTCAGAGAAAAGAACCACAGTGTACAAGGAAAGAAAATATGTGTCCCACACCCTAAGTCTACAGACCCTAACATGAGCACACTGCATGTAAATACACTTCATATTCCTGTGTGTGGACATGAGGGAAATCTGGTGCTGGAGCAGGCTTGGAGAGTGACCAACCCAGCACTCATCTGCTGTCTTGAGGTGGGCAGCACACCTGAGGAACAGACCTCCACCAGACCTGCTGGCACCTGCTAGAAGGCCCCTGGCCAGCAGGCAAGCAGGCTCCCCATACCCTGTGCAGAGAGTGGGGAAGACTGGATTCTCCCGCAGCCCACCTGACTCATCAGGCTTTGCTGCTTTCCCCACAGATGATGGCCGCAGGGGGGATATTAATAGCCTCCTTTTCCAGGGCCAAGTCTTCTAGGAGAGGCCACACATCCCATTAGGTACATGAAATGAGACTGCACGGTAGCTACATTTTTTACTCATGACATACTGGTCTAGCAGAAAATTAAGTTTTGTCATGGTGACGCTTTATTTGGCTAGCTACCTTAGCAGGTCCCCTGCAGTCAATACAAAGTTGCTTTTTACTTTCATTTCCTCCTCAGCACTGGCTTTGCAAGAAAGGCTCAAAATGCAGTCAGCACAAGACAGGCCAGAACCAAAGCACCCCGCTTCCCCATGGGCACACGTTAACCAGCATGGCTGGCCCCTGCTAATACTGGTCACAAGGCAGACCAGGAGAGCTGAAGGATTGCTGCCCCGGCATGGCACCTGAGCTCCGGAGTGTGTCACATCTCATCACCTGAGCTTTAAAAATGCTTGATAACAAATGAGTGCTGCCCCCCATCCCCTAAAAAACTTGCCATCCAACTCTACCTCTTGGGGAGTTCTCTCTCCCTCTGCTTTACTAGTATTGCCAGGAGGCTGCCTCTGTTCCTTTCCCAGAGGGGAAAGGAAGCAAAAGCAGTTTTTAATTTTTTTCTGCCCACAGTTGCCAAAGACTCAGTGATGCAGACATTCTGAATTTTGTGTGGGTCCTCTGCATTTTGAGCCCATTATACTGCTAATGTTTGGCCTAGCAGTACAAAGAAGTTTTGGGTTTTTTTGTGAAGATCCTGGAGGACTTTACAAACAATAGAGTAAAAATAAATAAACCCCACACTCAATACTTCTTGGTAGTACACTTACAGCTGCTGTTAAACACTCATACAAACCAGGCATTCTAATAAACAATCCATCCCATAAACCAAACTGTAAAGCTGAAACACAGCAAGGTGCAGAAGAGATCTGCACAGAATGTATTTGTAACTTGTTATGCTCTATCCATTCCTGTTACTTTTTTGAACTCTGCTGAGTTACCAAACAAATAAAAACCAACAGTAAGTAGGACTAAATGAGCAGAGATTAATTGTAAGGACAATGTAAGTAAATCAAACACATATGATGTGATGGATATATAAGCTAAGGAAAAAATCAATTTAGAACATTCAGGGCCCCAGCCATAATGACACTGTCTTCAGTGGAAGGATACTTGAGCAGGAGATACACTAGAAAATTCAGGTCAAAATCTGCTTTCAGTTACTATCACAATAAAGCAAATTATCTCCGTTAAAGTCCAAGAGATTATCCTGGATTTACATTGAAGAAACAATGCAGAATTTGGTCAAAGAGGACATAAACAAAGAAGTCATCTCATAACACTGTCTCACAAGGAAAAGGTACACAAACATTCAAATAACAGCTATGTATTTTCCTCCTTTGATTCTAAATGGCAGTTGCATTTGACCTGCCATTTGTACTTTGAAGAGCATATAATCTCTGGTTTTAAATCTTAACTGATAACTCTAAAAAAAAATACGTTTCATTAAGCTAAAAGCCAAGCTGAGTTGAAACACCTCAGAGAGAAATGAACTATAAAATATGAAGCAAGACAAAACAAATTAAAGAAGGGTAAATGCTGAAAAGAGGCTAAGTTAAAATAATACCCACACAGCCATGTGCTTAAAAGCAGCAGGCTCCCATGGATGACTTGAGGGAACCAGAGACAACAGGGAGTACAACTACAGAAAAAGTCTCTCTTCCCATCTCATGATCTCAGAAAGCAGCTCACCAAAATGTTGAACCTTTAGGTATTTCATTCACTAGCAGACAGTATGTCACACTGGAAATGATGCAATATGTATTTCCAGGTATGGGACTGCACTGCCTAGGTAACCTACCTTTGATGGTGAGGCTGAACAGAGAGGGTCACACCACATTCTGGAATCAGTTCCAGCAGAACAGGTAGCTCAAGATCACCTCATCACATTGAATTTCCTGAGCTGTATATGAATGAATCCAGCCAGGGACAGTGAGATACAGTATAAATTATTAATGCTTTTTGCCCATATTTAATAAATGAAATATGACAGAGTGAAAGTGTTTCCCCTCGGTCACAAACAATAGGTCTTAACATTTTACCACCACATGTGACCATTAGACTATCTAAGCTGACCTTCTAAACTATATGGAGCATATTATTGAGCTAAGTGACATGTATGTCTCCAGAAAGATACTGCGCCAGTCTTGATTTAAATGTCTGAACTATCCCCTTGCTTTTATGCATAATCATTTATTTGTTAATAAAAATGCATGCCTTTTTCTTTATCTCTTAATCATTAACTTGTCTGGCTTGCATATCCCTCCCTTTGTCTTTAGAGGACTTTCTCTGATAGTTTTAGTAGCCTTTTCAGGTTTAGAATTAAACACATGTAATCAACACCCTTCTTGGTGAGACAGAAGTTCCTTCCCCCCAGGAAAACATTTTCTTCAGTTAACCAGTCACTGTCCTGACTTTTCTCTGGAAAATTTTTAAATATCCTTTTAAGAGACGTTGTTTCCAGTTTTTTGTGTTTGTTTTATAAAAACATAAAATCAGCTCCCTACATTTCTTCACATCCATAGATTACACTAGTCCTTTCAAGGCTGGATTTCCTAAGGAGCACAAAAATGAAAACTTATGTGGTATTCATGTGAGTGCCTCATCTTGAAGACCTCACCCAATTACAATACCAAAAATGTTGCAGGTTTCAAATGTGTTCCCATCTACCTCATGAGAAAAATGATGAGATTCATGGAGAGACTGAAACATGGACTCACAGATGGACAATAAACAGACAACAGCTGACAGGCATCACTGCTCATTGAACTGCCAACACTGTAAGATCCTTTTGTGTTGCATGCCCACTTAAATTATCTGCTGAGTCTGTTTTGAAGGATACTGTTCTAAATTTTGCTAGTGGTGCACATGTGGGACAGTCCTGATAAAATTTGTTGTATCAGGACTCTGCAAAGAGAATGAGGACCTCCAAGATACCAAGAAACCAGGCAAGGTGATATCATAAACATAACCACAGCTGCATAAGTAAAAAGCAGTCATAGAAAAGACTCCGCTTGCGTGATGTGACACAACATCCCACAGAAAAAAGTTTTGTAAATTTCTTCGTTTCTTTTCCTGCTATTTCTATTGCAATTGTGGACTGAACTATTTCTAAGACCTTGCTAGAAAAATACAGGTGTAAATTGCCAAGTACTGTTTAGATAGTGTATCAAATTTTTACAGCATCTGCCACTCACAAAAAAAAAAAATTTCTGCTGGAATCCTATAGCAGAAGGATATGAATTTACTACAAAGAGCATGCAGCAAGTCTAGACTGATGGCCATCAGAGTATGCAATAGCAGCATGTCTGCAGTTTCTACAAACTATTGCCAGAATAGAAATTTTGGCTTATTGAGATATCTACTCTCTAACATGGCAATAAAAGCCAACAAAAAAGCCTTTTTTTTTTTTTTTTTTCAGACTTTTGACCTGTCAGTGTTCCCTGGATGCAGAAATAGGTCAGCTTAGTTGTATATTTCTGATTATTTGATGCATTTATCCCATACAGCATTCATTACTTATTATCCTATATGAATTTTTGTGTAGTACCATTGTCATTTAATTTTTACAATGTAGCAGCAACAGTTGCTCATGTAAGGCTCATGCCCAGCTGTTGCAGATACAAACAAACAAATTTTCATGTCTAAATATATATATACACATATATTTTTTGCTTATATATATGTGTGTGTGTATATAAATGTTCTTATATACATATTCATAAGTATGTATATACACGCACATACACCATTATATATACATATATAATAGTCCACAACTGAGAATCAACTCACACTTCTTCAACAGAAGTAAAATAAGCTGACAGAAAAACTCCTCTCAGTACCTTGATACTCTGCTCTAAATGAAAGATGCTGGTATCAGCTATAGAAAACTGAGTAGGGCAGACTCACAGAGCAGTAAGGGCAGAAGGGCACTTGGGCCTTGTCATACCACCTGTGCAAGTCCAGCTTCTGAAGCACTTTCAATCTTGTTTTGTGTCTTTGAAAAAAACACAGTATCATTCCAGAGTTGTAAACCTATTATCTCTTGGGTGGCCATCAGTGATTTGTTAGGTCTCACAAGCATTATATCCTAAATGGGTTTTAAGGAAGGGATGGCCCACTTAGGAACTAAAGCCAGGTTGGACAAGAAGTGATCTTCCTGGAAGAACTGGCATTTATGAAAGACAAACAAGTGATTGTCACAGGAATGGCATAATTCCCAGGCACTTACTTCCTACTTGTCTGGAGTTACATCTGGTAAATCAAATAAATCTGCTGCAGTTTAACCTTTCAGTTGCTTTGTTTACAATTTAAATTCTCACAGGATATATATTTAAATCCCAGAATTTTTATTTTCCTGGATTAGAATTAGGCTTCCTTTTGTAACAGAGTGCTGCAGCACCTTGGAGCATGCCCAGTTCTCACCCACCTGCCCAGAGCAGCAGGGGCACCGCAGATCTTGTCCACTGTAATCTCATTTCGCTGTGGCTGGGATGGCTCTTCTCTGTCTGAAACACAAGTGTTTACTGTCTTTTCAGGTTACTATTTAATTCCTAATGAGCCATTTTACTTTACTCTTTTTTTTTTTTTTTTACAGTAATTTATTTGATTTAGTTGACCAAGATCCTATCAGCTTAGCTACATATAGTCACGATGCCCTACTTCATTAGATCTCTATACTCAAATAAACATTACTTAAGAACAAATTCTAACAAAAATGCTATCACTGTCTTAAATGTATGAGTCTGATTAACTTAATTCACCCTTCATGGGAAAAAAAACCAAAATAAAGTAAACAGTTTATCTACATAGGAACTTGCCCTTGCATATTAAAACTGAGGCGCACAACACCTTCAAGCCCTAGCAAGCTAACACTGATCTTTTGCATGCTAAAACAATGGGATATATCAGAATATCTGAAAGCTAAATTTGGCTATTTTCAGGAAAAGTACCATATATTAATCATCCTGCATTTCTATGATGCTTCCAGCCTACTAAAAGCTTTTCAGCACAGTATGGTAAATCAGCTTTAAGCAAAAAACTGAGCTGGAATTTTGACAAAACACTGCCTTGCAGATATGTATACATTTAATTTATAAATGCCAATCTCAATGCATTTCTTCCGAGAGTTTAATCATCATTCAATTTAGAGGTTATTGTGTGTGAGTTGCTGTGTAAAACCTGTTAGTATTATTTTATGGGGGAAAATCTGGTCTGTCTTGCATATTTAACTGCAGACAATGATCTCAACATGAACACCCTTCCCGTTCAGACTTGGAAATCCTTTCCCTCCACACGATGCTAATCTTTAGGAATCTTCTGTATTACAGAAATAGGAATACTTGGCAAAGGATGGGGGAATACCATGTAGCATATCTCATATAATAGATACTTGCAGAGGGGGAAGGGCCAATGAACATAATGTCTTCTAAATATTAACTCTTTTCTATCTCTGTTTTCAGAAATAAACATAGTCTGAAAGGCATCCCAGGATCACAGCCTGAGAAGTAGGACCTGAAAGAAACTACCTCCAGAGATGAGCCATATTCAAACTTAGAGTAAATGGGTATAAAGGTGAAATTCAAAGGAGATTGCAGTGGTTTTGATCTACATTTCTCTGCTTTGCTTTTTCTCTTCTCATTTTAAAAGGAAAAGGAAATAATTTTTGTGGCTCTGTGTTGCAATAATGAGTGATGTAGGGACCCCAGGCAGGTGCAAAGGAATGTTCTTTATTGTTACTGCTAGGTAAGGCTTTATAAAGCCATACCTATGGGTAACAGCTCTGCATGAGGGAGTACGGAAGGGTTTTACTGATGGCCTTTCAAAACTAAATATTAAAAGCAAATGGAGCTTTCAAGCTTGTGAAAGAATTAGCCATATGCTTGGCTCACAGTCGAAATTCTATTCCCTATTTTAAAAGTTAAGCACATACTCAATCTTTACCTTTTTCTGAACTATCTGAAAGACAGCATAGCATCTGATGAACCATGTTACATGGGTGGGTCTGCCCTTTTGCAGCTAACTAAGCATAGAAAGAAAAGGCAATATTAATGAAAAAATCATAGCAGCATGACAGAACCCAGTCACATTTGAGCAAATTATTTACCCTTTCTTAAGGTTTTTTTTTTCCCCAAATCCCTTTACAGTTCTATCAGGCTGCAACACATTGTGTGGTTTTTTTATGAAGAAATCCGAATCATACACATTTTTACCCTATGCTTTGCTTTCTTTCAGCCAATCGAAATAAACACTTCCACTAAGCACAAGGCTGAGTCTCTGCCTGCTTCCTTGACTGCACACAGCTAAAGCTTTGCTGCTACATGGTGGTTTGTTCTTATGACTCTGTGTGTACCTCCTTCTTGCCTGGATTTTGCCATACGTGGTCTTTAAACACAAAGAAAAGTTAAGGGTTTAGCCATTTCTGAGGAGGAGCTCCAAATGACAGATAAAGACACTGGACGCTGCATACAACCAAATTATAAAATCTTCCTCACCCTGCATTATTTACTGAAAAACAAACTCATCAGAATGGAGAAACAACATCTTGAGTCTTCCTACCAACTGAGATGGCAGGAACATCAGTTCACCCTCTGTCCTGTGGGGACACAGAAGGGATTAGCCTTTTACTGCCCAAGCCTGATGTGACAGGAGAGAAGACCAAAACATCATAAAAGGTGAACAAACCTGGACAAGCAGCTTTTCCCTTTTACAGACTTGCTGTCCTTCGGCATTTCTGCCTCCTTCCATGGTGAGGTACTTGCTCTGCTTTTGTTTCACTGCCAGACTGGCACACCTTTTTGTTTTGTAACATGCCATACACAGAGGCTTATGTCCCCATAGGGCATTTTCCCCTTGGCCCTGCTACTGTTTCAGAATTCCAGTGCTTATGATGTAATTGGCAGCGCACGTATGCCAGGCACACCCAGAAAATTCATCTTTACCACTGGGCTGTGACAGACACCTCTACAGCAGCCACAGTGCAGTCAGAAGATTATTACATTGTACTACCTTCAAATGAAAAGACCTGCAAGATTTGTCTTTTAGGTCAACAAAATAGATTCACAAAGGGTCTGCAAGACTGAGCATGCTGGGGGTTTTTCAGGATCAAAGCCCTAACAATTGCAAACAAAAGATGACCTTTCTTTTGTCTTGTTATAAATGCACTGGGGAAAAAAAAAAAATCTATGTTTCCACACAAGCATAGCACATAGTTTGAAAAGATCTTATTGCTTATTGCAGACCACACATCACCTCCTCTGCTGACCCGATTATTCTCCTGCATCCTCCAAAGGACTAATATAATAAAGTATTTGTTTATACAAAAAAAATTATTTCATCTGTAAAGGCCATGAAGTTTCTACAGTTTGGGTAATTTATAATTTTTCGGGGTCTGACAACCTTCCCAAGTCCAAGAGAAGGATGCAAATTAGACTGTACCATGCTCCTTGCAGTGACCTTTGCATAAGCAAAGAGTGGTACTCCTATATTAGCTGTAAACTACACTAAACTATAGCCCAGCCAGATTTGAGAACACTAAAGGTTTTTGGTTTTTTGTTTTTTTTTTTTTTTTGTTTTGTGGGGTTTTTTGGTGATTTTTTTTTTTTTTTTTTGGGGATTTTTTTTTTTTTTTTTTTTGTTTTTTTTTTTTTTTTTTTTTTTTTTGTTTACACACACACACACACACGCGCACACAGGAAGATGAGCGCCTATTCTAATTGTCCTAATAGAAAACCCAGCCTGCTCCATGATCAAGTGAGAAAACTGTGACTTGTCAGTGGGAACAGGAGGACTTTCCCAGGTAATTTCTCTTGCAAGAAAAAAGTCACGTTTTCTCTTCTGTCTTGGTTCAGCATGTTATTTTCATGAAACATGAAAACAGATGCACCTAGCTAACACAGCTAGCAAAGAATATAAGAAATCTCATTTCATTCACTTGAGCTCTGGATTGCATTATCTGCCAGCAGAAATTATGTTTCTCTACATTTCAGACAAATAAGGAGAAATTCTACATCTTTGTTAAAACAAATTTGGTGAGGGAGAAAAAGTCTCCATTATGGTCAGCTCCTTGCAACTTATCTGCACAACATACAGCCCAGGGCCACTTGTCCTTTAGTGGATCATAGGCAATGCCTCACCCTGTATGCCCCCATGTCTAGGGACAGCCAGGCACCAGTCACTCAGTCAGCCCACAGTTGAACGGAGGTGTGTTTAAAGTAGCATCAGAGATGTTTTGGTTCCACTGCAGACAACAAACTCACAGGTGTGTTTGGTCTCAGCAAGGGTTCCTTCAGACTCTGTTTAAGTAAAGCCTTTGTAAATTCTCACTAACACATATAAATCCCCCCCCCATCAATAAAATTTTATTTTAGAGAAAGAGAATGAACACAGATACATTGATCGAAAGTTAACTTTACAGTATGTCAGGAGCTAATGAAAAACAAAGACATATACTCCTTTAGGATAACAACAGCTTCCCACAGAGTCCAGTGTGATAAAAAAACTGCCAGAGCCCCAGTACCAGCAGTGCCAAAAATCCACCACCAAATGGATCTTTTAAATCTGTGGCCCATGACAAGGTTGAGAACAAATTCAGTCTCTGCCAATATGTTTTCACTACCTAAAAGCATCTTGGTTTTGACTTGATAATTATAGTGTGCTGAGCCAACCAGCTGTCACTAAGGAACAGGAGCTGCCCAAATGAAGCAAAATGCATAGATGTTTACTGCTGATTTCTCACACAATAATGAATCCAGTTGTAGCCTTTTGAGGCATGGAAATGAAAGACAGTAAGAGATGGAGGAAAAAAAAAGAGGAGGAAAGGAAAAAAGAAAGAGCTTTGAACATTTTGTTCCAGTCAGTTTTTATGAATGAGGAAAACACCAGGAGTGATTCGATCAAAGGATGCCCTCCCACAGTCATGCTGTTGCTGGAGAAGTGGCCACTGGGCAGACACCCGAGACATACATTTCCCAAAGCACACAGACCCAGTCTTTGCCGAAACATGAACTTTCACTGAAAGCAGCACACATACATAGCAGGGCAAACAAGAAGAACAGCAGAAACGGCTGAATGAACTTTATTCAAGATCTGACATACAATGTCAGTACAATGAACGTGACCTAAAGAAGATTGTTACACTTATAACAAGACTGAGTTGGCAGATTTGCCCAATTAGTACCACTTCATTTTATGTTGATAACTAGTATACACATACGATATTCTGTAAAAGCTTAATAGATGTTGCAATCATAGTTCTTTTTATCCCCTGTGCTCTTTATATTTGGAAAGCACTTTCGGCTGAATCTTCTTTAATACTAGTTGTACACTGAAATTAATGCAAATGTAATTCTGGCAGTCTCTGCAAGACACCAGAAACACATGGACCAGAAAGGTTCTTTTCTCATCCAGTATCTATATGACTACTGCTCTTAAAAAACAAAACTGTTTTGTTCCAACTACTGTACACCATGATATTTACAGCAACTTTAGCCTGCACAGAAGTAAGACCGGCAAAATGTAGGGGTTTTCTCGCCTCCCTCCTGAAGTTCATGTTCTCCCCCAGAGCAACAACTACCAGTTTGCCTAGGTACCCACCTACTTGGGAAACATTTTAAGCATCAGTAACCAACACAAACAGCTGCTACATTTGTTGCACTGTAATGTACCCCACGTGCTTACCAGTACAGAAAATGGTAAAAATTGCCATGATTTTTACTGTTACCAGCAAAAACGCTGAATTCTTGTCTAAGCTGCTTGAACTGACAGTTGCAGCCCAGGAAATGGGTGTTGTCCCTTGATATGCTCCTGGCCTGCACTTGGCTAAAACACTGAAGTGTTGTTAAGCCAAGATGTCACCAGGGTAGCCTAACAGGCCACTTTACAGGCAGTGTTTGCCAACTTGTCAACTGCTGCCTCCTGCAAGACCACCACCAGCAGGAGGTAAGTACAGACTTGCTTTTAGGGGGGACATGTCTGAAGTCTGCTGTCAGACCGGAGGGATACTTTGCCTTTTGGTAGTCTAACATCCACAGAATAGCCCTTAGGCAATTTCCAGGGCTCCGCATTTCTAGCCTGTCATTTAGAATTTTAATGAGGAGTAAGGGTCAGAAGCGGACATTATTATTTATAAACCAATGTCAAGGTTTGTTGGATAGTTTTTCTATTGTTTTCCCATGTGCAACTCTAAACTAAATTTCTAAACTAACTAAACTAACTAAAGTGCATTGCTTTCAACATTGTTTGTCATATTTTTTCTTCCCTTCTTGTAACATTTTCTTCAGAAGAGAATGGTAATTCAGCCATATGTTCCAAGCATATAACAGGCTCTAACTGCAAAAATAACTATTACTGATTTTCATTTTTCCTTACAGAGAAACTACACAGAGACAACATCATTTGTTTCTGAAGACTAGGTACACACACACACACACACACATACACACACACACACACACGCGCACACACACAGAGATTAAAAGGTATTTATCATAAGCATTTTGGCAAACAACTCTTATGAGGTTTCTGCTGAATGAATCCCTATATGACTGTTTCCCCACCATGAAAACAAGGCCAGAAATGCATACCTAGCTGCTTCACAATAGTAGTGGGAATTTTTAAAATATTCTACTTGAATGGTGTCACAAAGTTATAAAGCATAAGTTATGTATTCATCAAGATTCTTACTTGGTATATTTTGAAAACATTGGCACAAACTGCCATCTTAGGTTCAAAATCTCAACTGGGAAATCTTCAGATATGAGTTTGACTGCAATAAATACTTTCTTGTAATTTTACTGATTCTGGCCTACTTGAAGTGTGTTATAATGCACTCAAAAATAAAACAAATCAGCAATACATTCAGAAAAAAAGATTTTAAAACAATACAATTTCTCCTTCATTGCATTCAGATTTGTCTTTTCTGCATGAAAGTAATCCTCACTTACAAAATGTGAGCTGGGAAAGCAAGTGGGGATCTTCCAGATTAACTGCCACAAAGAAAAACTGCTGAAGAGAGCAATTAAGAAACCCCTAATTTAAGCATCCCCTAATTTAAGACACATTAAAAAAAAAAAAAAAAAAAAAAAAAACAACTTGCCATGAACAAAAGAAAATGTGAGGTCTGCTGCTAGCTGTGCCCTACTTCTTTGCTTATTCTAGTCTTTATGCTGTTAGTTTACAGTATTTTATATACAGTCCTCCATAAAAATAAACAGGTCCTTGTGGATTAACATGCCACAACCAGCACTTCAAGACTACTTGCAATAGCTCTCTTTCCACACCTTCACAGATGTAAACTAATGAAGATTTCTGAACAGGGGCTATGGGTATCATTTGCCTTCATACTGTGCCAAGTAGCCTTTTGAAATGCCAGTTGTTGTGGAAACTGGGGAAAATGGTAAATTGCATCCTAATGAGGGTTATTCTAGCTAAACATCAGAACAACATCATTAGGTAAAATCTCAATACTATTTTAAAAGATATTTTCCTCCATAATTTACTAAATTGAAAGCTAGGACAGTAGCTACGAGGAAGCAGGTTGAAAAAAATCTGCATTATCCTTGCTACTGCCCAAAAAAGAACAGTGCTTTCACATAAAGACCTTGCTGGAAACCCTAGGTAAGCACAGCTGTGACAAATCCTGCTCCAGCATTTTAAGTTCAAGTCCAGTTCAAGTTCAGTTCTTCAGGATTCTGACATAACATTCCCAAATCAGTGACAGACTTGTCACTGACATTGAGGGGAACCTGAAACAGTCTCACAGAAACAAGGGATGTCTTACCACAGAAATACCTTCAAAACTGAACAAGTTGTGAGTCTGAATAAGAAGAGAGTACACACATAGAAAATGTGCTACGTGCTGCAGTTTTCCACTCAGTAATTAATATCTGCAGATATACAGGAGAGGAGAATGATCCACATTGTGGAGTTTAATGAGAAGGAACACAGGGGAGAGATAAAATACGGGCAGGGTGCAGCATGAACTCTAAAAAATAGAAAAAAAAGGAAGATGACTGAACTGCTGCTGTTCAGAAGAAAGGGGATCTCTAGACCTTAGGTAATTAGTAGTGCTAGACAGGTATTCCCCTATTTTCTCACGTAAACATTTTAGGTCCTGTTAATTCATGTTTCTTCACTCTTAAGAGTGTTTTATACCTGCTCAGGAAGGACAGATAAACATCTGTCTTGCAAAAAATTCCCTTAAAGATTTTATGCAACATTTTACATAAATACTATGCCTAGTACAGAAAGAATTTGTCCATATCCAAACCAACACAAGCCACTTTTTTCTGCACAGTGATTTTTTTTTCTGTTACACTAGACAGATATGATTATATCTGGGATGTGTTTAGAAAAAAAAGACAGAAACCTTTGCTAGCTTCTATATCACTACTTCTTAATGACTCAACTTTATTTTAATGCCACATATTGCACAGCTGTGCCTGTGGGAAATATTTCTGCATCCTATTTTGTTAGTTGTCCTATAATTTCAGAAGCTTGTGATCTCTTATGGAAGTTTGCAGATGTAGTTCCCTCTCCCTCCCCAGCTATAGCATGACAATGCATGCCAGAACATAAGCTCTGGCAGAGATTTTGGAGACGGATGTGGAAAGGTTACATAATTTTGCAATAAATTCATTATAACCAAGCAGCACCAGTTAAAACAATCACTCTCCTGGCCAAAGAAATAAGTGGAAAAGAAAAACAAAAAAACCAAGTCTTCACTTTTCTGATGTCCTGTTGCATCAAAGCACAGGTTGCAACAAGCTGAGAAAGTGTAATGTGCTTCAACGTCTTTTTCAGTTGCTATGGTACAGTTTCTTATGGAAAATTCCTTGTTCTGCGTGATGTTTTTCCTGCCTCATTTGGGATGGCAGAACCGTTCCTTGTGTCACCTGAGAAACCGGGCTGTCAGTTTCCACCTATTGGTGAGAAAGAAACTCATCAGCAGCAGAACTCAATGGAAAATTCCTTGGTTAGAAGTTTCTGCGCTGGAAGCCAACATGACAGTGGGGAGCAAGAACGGATAGGTCAGAGGATGAGAATGCCACACAGGATATCTGGCTTCCACCTCAGGGTCAAACACAGATTTCCAGTGTAATCTCCCTGCTCATACAGGCAGGACAAGCAATCCTTTCCCTGTTCCTCACCCTGTACATGAAGCCCCAGGTCTGTAACCTGCCCACTGGACAACCGATCAGCTCCAGGTTACAGGAGTGGGGCCATAGCCCAAAAGCTCTTCAGGCAAGGGTTATGTGCACCTGCAGAGTCCCCAGTGCTTTGCACAGTGAGGTCATGTCTGGACCATGGGACTCTAAAGTAATGTATGGAAATAATACTAAGTGATTTCATTATTTTATATTTTTAAGGAAAAATATCAACATAGGCAAGGAGGAAAAACTCCAGCTTTACTGTACAGCCAAATAGGAAAAATACTGAGCTTTTGTAGGAGATCTGCAATCTATTTTCTGTGTGAATAATACTGAAAATTGCCAGAAACACAGTATAAAAATGGTATTATAGCATGACATTAGTGATACAAAGCAATCAGGGATCAGGCCATTTCACTAGGGGAATTTTTTTTATTGACTAGTTGGAAGTAATCTGATTTTAATGTGGCATTTTTCCTGCTGGAGTGCTTGCCCTTCCAATCAAAAAATAATTAAATTCCGCCACTTTTGATTTATGACAAAAAAAAAAAAAAAAAAAAGCATTGTTAAAAAGAAAAACCTAAAAAAAAATAAATATTTTAATGCTGTTCAATACCTGTGGTACTTCAGAAAGCCGAAATTTCCATGGACTCCCTATGGTTGTAAGAAGAGCTTTTGACCTCTCTGATCAAATGGGTTTTTAAAATAATATAGGCAAAAGTGTTTGAAAAGAGACTTCTTTAGTAATGTCTGTTATGAGAATGAAAAGCATTCAAAATATGACTGTACAAGTGCATTCCACAGGTCAAATTTTCTGGTGGTACCAACATTTAAAGCTCCATTGACTTCAGTGGAGTTTCACCTTTTAATCTAATAAGGTTTGGACTTGTTGGATATCACTTGCAGTAACATACAACTTTTTGTCTTTTAGAGTCCCTTATCAGATAAGTTCAACAAGAAAATTAATGGAAACAGATGGAGGAATAAAAGAAAATATACTAATATTAATTAAATATTGGTCAGGACATTCAAAATTTGGATTCCTATTAATTCCAGCATATAGCTAGTAAAAAAAATATCATTGAAAAATATTAATGATGTAAAATAAAGTTTAGAATATTTGGTGATTTTGAGTTACCTTTTTGCTTTCTAAGACAAAGAAACAAATTTAACATTCCAAAGTGGAAAAATCCTTCCCCTCCCCCAGACAAGCACACACAAAAACACTCTTACCCACATTTTTGAATTATTTTCACAAATTGAAATATTTTTTAAAAAATGAAAATACCAACTTGTTTAAATTTTATTGAAGATTGTATTTTTCTGTTTCAGCAGTTCAAGTTGAAACTTGAAACAAAATTGAACCAAGTTCTCTGTGCTTTCTGTTACATTTTAAAGTAGCAAATAATCTCAAAATGCTGAAATCTCCCATGGGAGGAAAATTCTATTTTTGAACAGCTTTACTTCTGTGCATTTAAAATCTCAGCTACTACTGGAGCTCTGGAGGGGAAGGACTTCTACTGAAGATGGAATAATTCAGTAAAGGCTATATTATTCTTGCAGTACAAGGTGGTTGGTAAAGGCTGTATCTCACTTTGCATTATGATGGATGAACCACATTTTCAAGGCTGCCATCAGATGTAGAACTGGTTTCCAGTCTCACACAGAAGTTGTGCAGGATTCAGACACACTGTGAAGCACATTGCTCCACTGATTATTTTCCTCATTCTACCAATGTGGACTCCCAGTTTCCACATTCTACCAATGTGGACTCCAAACTTTACATTCTGATCTGAGTTCTGTGACTTAAAAGACATTGCTCTGAAAATCTCTCCCAGGCTGAGCAAAATGATAATAACGAAAGAGGAATTCTGCATTTTAATTCCTATGCTACTGCGAAGACTTGTCTATGTACCAAGCCTTTGGAATAGCAAAAGTTTTGCATGCAACAGTATTTTTGTGCTAGAACTCAGCTTTTGGATTATGATGGGCCATCTCATCTTCAGTAAGGATGGTGCTGTTATATCAATAGTCCTAGTAAAAGAAAATCTGAAGAATAGGTCTTCAGCTTTTCAGCAGTCAGTGTAAATTAGGACACCTCTTAAATACCCAGATCCTTTGATAATCACATGCACTGCTGTTACATTTCCCTTCTCCCAGCATCCTAGCAATCTTCTTCCTTGTATCTCCAGCAGCATAAGTAGAAGCTGGGGCCTGGAGGTGGGTGGCACAGGCTGATACAGAAATAAAGAGTGACCTAGAAGAGGTTTTTGTTTTTTTTGTCTTGTATTCTATTGATCCTTTCCCACTCCCCAAATATCTGAGACATTTATAATTATGACCATAATGCAATGCCTCTACTATACATATAGAGAAGCAATAAAATCAGTTTAAAAGCTATGAAAGCAAGTCAACAAACTTAAAGCCACAGTTACAATACCCTGCCACACCAACCTCCAGTTCTCTTCACTTGGGGTACAGAGGAGTGCGGGTAAATTCCCTTCTCAACCTGACTGGCCTAGTCCGCTGTTGGGATGAAACATAGCAAAACTGGAAAACTTAATGAAGCCACTGGCCTGGTTAAAGACAATTAGACAATCCTTAATCAAGAACTGTGTGTTTAACAAGTCAGGTAATGTATCAAAAGCAAAGACTACTTTCCTAAATCATTTTGCTCTCTTAATCCTAATCCTGAAACCATGGAGAACAAGGTAGGTAGTGATTGTAATTATGTTAAGTTTGAATAAATACAGCTGGAAATCATTGGCTTCATCACAGTAAACTGACAACAGGCCTACCCTTTGTCTTGCTTATCTTTTATTTCCTGTTCCCTCCCCCATTCTCTCCTTCCTTCTTTCTGCTTGGGAGTGGAAGATCTGTAGATTTTGCTGTCTCCTAGAGTGCCACTTCTTAGCCCTCTCTGGTTATTGCTTGGGTGCGATTCGTAGGATTTTGTATTTTCCTTTCCCTATTGTCTGAGCATGATTTATATCTGCTGCGTCTTTGTGATGTTGGTTCAGTTTTGTCCAGTCTAATTAGTTTTCTCAGTAATTGTTTCTTGCAGTTTATATTTATGACACCAGGATCAACCTTAATGTTCTTGATGCCTTAAATGGCATCTAAAGATAAGAATTTTTCTCCATATTTGCAACATGGGCATTATTTCCTGTAGCAAAGCCTAAGGACATATACTATGTTCTGCCCATATGCAGCAGCTGCCTGTTAAAGGTAATAAGCAAAATGTTCGAGTTCTCATTGACTTTTTTTTGTTCCATAATTTTGCCATAAAATGTAATAGCATACTTCATAGTTTTGCATTCATGTACGGGGTTAATTTCATAAGTCTTTACATTATTTTTCCCTGACGCTTTGCTCCCCCACCTTTCATTGGGTTGAAGAGGCAGGGAGAAGAAACTATTGTGTCATATGAATTGAACTATCAACCTTCTCTAGATCACAGTAACTGTTCAAAAGTGTGGTTTTACTTACAGTCCTCCTACAGCTTGCACAACTTAACAACACATATGAATAATCTCAATAATTCAAGTGTATCAGAATGCAGAAATGCTTAGCTTGCACAGTATTAAATGGCTCATTAATTTTCTTAAAAGCAACAACCCAAAAGCTAATTCCAAATACAAAGAACAGTAGTATCTGGGTTTGGTTTGAATATGTTCAAATAGGCTTTGATCTATGGCTGCCTTAGACTGACTAACCAGAAAGATAATATGCCATGCAAAACTCGAAGTCCAGGTCTGCACAGATACAGCCTCACAGAATTTCAACCAGTAAGCAGAGTAGGGAATAATGGGCAGCTTGTGATCATGGAGGGTTTATATCCTAGCTTGTGAACCAGGATTTCCTTTCCTTATCTAGAAAAGATTTAAACCTAGGTTTGATATCTTTCCTGAGACTACATTTCCATTCAAAAAATGAAAACTCATCTCTTGAGATGCTTTAGCTAATGAATAGTATGGATTTTAACATGCATGATTGTATATAGTATACCCATAGAGAAACACCACAGAAAGCATAACAATGTTTCTTAAAAGCTTTTGCAGACATCTGTATGGGATGTATGACTGGTCTGATGAGGCCAAGAGCTCGCTGTGGGTGGGCAGTTCTTTTTATATGATGAAAAATAACTATGGCACACAGAGGCAGGAACTCCATCCCAAGAGGTAGCCAAAAAAAAAAAAAGAAAACAAAAAAAAAAAAAAAAAAACCAAAAAAAACAAAACAACCCCCCAAAATGCAGAAAACCTCAAGCATTTCTCTGTACACTTTCTCTCCATTGTTATAAAAAACACAATGCTTTTATGTGTTTTTCTGATAGAAAATGCTGTATGTATTACTGTGTGCATGTTCTGTCAATTAACACAAGCTGCAAAGTTGAGATGACAAGGCTGTCTTTTGCAGGAGCAGTGAACACCTGCGTGCTTTGCTCTGTCTTGAAAATACTCTGTCTTGCAGTCAAAAAAAGAAACCTACCAGTCCAGAATAAATCTCTTACCAGTTTGTTTAATGTTGCCATTTACCACAACCCTGTTTCAGACGCTGAGGCCAATCTCAAAACACACAGAGATCAATAGGCAGGAAGATTCATGTTGGTTAAAATGGGAAATCAATTCTGGATTGGGCCTCTTGAGGAAAGCTATCACTGCAAAGAAAAGTTGAATCTTCTCCTCTTCCTCATTCAGTCAGAAGTTGGACTTCATGATCTTGGATGTTTTTTCCAATCTTAATGATTCTATGATTTCTAAAAGATACTCTCTGTTTTGCACTGTGTTTATTCCTCAGTATGCTACAATTTCAGGGTTCTCTAAAATGTTGCCATGAAAAGAGGCAAAAAACTGTAACCTTAAAGTGCAATTCAACCTCATGGTAAATGTGGGAAACCATTTCCAGCAAGGATATATGCTACATTAGAATGCATAATGCAAAAGCCTTTAGCAAGTTGGGAAACAGTCATCTTCCTCTTCAGGTAAAAAAACTAAGACAAAAAGGAAATGTGTTCTCCAAGGAGTTCTCTGTGAATTTGAGTCTTAAGTCTGTGCTCCTATACCACCTCTTCAGGATGAGAACTGTGATTTACTGCGTCTGAAACTACACCTCACTGAAAAAATGCACTGACGTGTCCTCTCAGGGGTGGGCACAAGGCCGAAAGGCTCTTTCCTGCCAGGCTGAGTTGAGCACAGAGCTTTTGACCTTCATGCTGGGGTTGGCTATGGCATCTGAAGGAGTCCAGCCCACTAATCCACCCTGCCCAGCAGTGGCCACAGAACTGATGTGACTTGAAGTCAGCCCTGCAGTCAGCCCTGGGCTGCCGAAGTTGAGGGATTGCAAACTTGCCTCTGCTTGTTCTGCTACAGATGGGGTGCCCTTCTCCATTGCCACTTCTCCAAGTGCCACTCTCCATTGCCACTTCTCCAAGTGCCATTCACTTTGTGAATGCTGTGGGGGTTCAGAGCCCTTGGGGCAGAACTAAAGGCTGTGATTGCATTGAGTGCAGGACACTAATCATCCCTGATCTTCCTTATACATCATTACCTACCAGGACAGATGAGCATCAGCTCTCTGCTGCAATGGCTGTGGGTGATCTCTGACCCTCTGGCCTTACAACTGCTTCTGATCTCTCTTCTCTGCTCTCCTGGTCCTGAGTGTTACAGAAATAGAAGGATATAAATATGTTGCTGTTAATGTCAGGGAAGGTGTTATATAGTAATTAGGGAATATCTGCTTGTTTATTAGATAGGGTTAGTATTTACAAAAGGACATCAATGTGTCACCGAGCATTAGCCAATCTCTAATTGTTAGAAGACTTGAAAGAAATACACAACTGAAGGTTTATTGGATGCTTATTTTGAAGAAAGGTTTCTATTAGGTACTGCCATTTTCAGGTACTAGAAGAGTCACCGCTGTGGTCCACTGTAGCAATTTGTCCATTCCTGAAGTGAGCAGATGAAGTATGGAAAATGAAGTGAGAATTTACCATCAACGTAAACAGGAATGGTATTTCTGGACAATGATAATACAAATAATTTCATTCTTACCCTATTATACAGCACCTTTGCACACCTGCCATTGCACAAGTGAACTTCATGGACCAAAGCACCACAAACCCATTAGAACACAATAGTGTGTAACAAGGTACTTCCAAATCAGAGGTTGGAGAATTAGCATATAAGCTTTTCTCTTGTTCTTTACCACCCAAGAAGGAGCTTTTCAAGCTTTCCTACATAGGCAGGTCAATGTATTTCTGTCTGAAGGGAATCCCATTGCTATTTCAGTCTCAACTTCCTTGAGTGGAGTCTGCAAATACTGCAAAACTATTGCTTTTCTTCTGATGAGGATAAAACAGGGACAGGATAAATCATGTCCTCCTGCAAAGTGGTTGGAACAAATCAGACAAGGTGAAGCAATAATTTACTGGAACTTCCCATAGTACTAATCTGACTAAACCTCTGAATTCTATTGACCAGACTTTACATTTTGAAGTTGTTTATGGCTCCTTAGAAAACCAGTTGCTTAGTTTTATTTAGCACCTGAATGCTGTTTCAGTGGACTAGCTGACACCTGAAAATGGAATTTAGATACCCTCAACTGCAGAATTGAAAAAAAAAATTCCCTAGAGAGAGTATTAGTATTAGAGACTATTAGAGACAGACATATGTTGCAATATAGAGAAACAGGAAATAACTGATATGTATACACCACATATTTTTTATAAATGCAAAAAACCACTCCCATGCAATACATTTTCCATTTAATTGTCAAATTGACCCCCAAAGCTAACAGGCAAGTTGCTAGCCATAGGTATGGCACAATGTTTTGTCCAGAGAACTTTTAAGAATTTCAGACCTCGTTGCAGCATTTTGACTTAGCTTATTTGACATGTATTTTCAGGAGTTTTGTACTTCAATACTAGTAAGTCCCTCTCAGTCTGCAAATAATAGTTTCAATTATTACGGGTGTGGATGGACTAGAGATAAGACCAGTCCAGTGTTCACCTCATACCAGATCCGTATGCCTCATAATTCACTCCACATTCCGACATTTGAAGATCAATAGCCCACCCTCTGTGGAATGTTCTGCTCAATCACAGGCTGAGAAAGCCACTACAACCCTCACTGCAAAATGCTACCGAGCTCAAGGACTGCCTGTCTCTCCTTGTGTCCCTCAGACATTTCCCAGTAAGTGGAGGTCCCTTCAGCATCCTTAACCAAGAAAGCAGAGGGTAACGAAAGGTGTTCTCACTTCTGTCCAACAAATCAAAAGGAAACTAGCTTAAGGGCAAGTGAGAAAGGGAGAGCTCTAAAAAATGATGATAAAATACATTTTGACTGTTGACGAATGATGGAAATACGCTCCCAGAAATGTCTACTTACGTAATCCTAGTTTTTATATGACTCAAAAATGCTGAACTCAGGTACTTTGCTATATAGAATATATATCTAAATTAAAATGGGCATATTAATTAAACATCTTCCACTGAGAAAAAAAAAATTACATTTTTTCCCCAGTTGATCTTGAAGAATATGAAAGCCTATTTAGAAGTTTATTAACAAGCTAATGCTGACAAAAAATATTTTAAGAACATTACAGATTACTTAATAATATTACCAACTGGATTTTTATTATTAAATAATTATTATTTTATCTCTGATAAAATTTTAAATGTCTGTTAGGTTCATCTTGTTGCTGGTCTACCCTACGCTTGTAAAACAGATGCAGAGAAGTCTGAGACATTGAGGAGCTCCCCAGCAAAACCTGTCAAAACCAAAATTAGCATACTTAAACTTTATGAACCTCAGTGGCATTTTTGCTGGGAAAGGCTTCTCACAACAGATGATAATCAAGCTGCACAGGCTGATGAACAAAAAGGCTTTGGGACATTAACCATCCAAGAGCAGCTGAAAGATCAAGCTTTCTGCAACCTAGCACTCATATTCATCTCCAGTGGGATGCAGGGGGAAAGCAGGTCCCTGGTAGAATTTAGTAGCCAGAGTACAAATTATGTTGGAAAAGGAGGAACAACACTGAGCAGGTGAACTCCTGCTGGGTCCGAGCTGCTGTGCAAGTCAATACTGCCCCAATCGCACACAGAATCATGAGGGGCATGCATATAGTCAGAGTTCCGATGGCTGCAGGCATAACAGACCATCCAGGCCTCCCTGCCTGCAGCAGATCTGCAGAGTTGCAAAGCCAACCACATGGTCCTGCAGGACACAAACTGCTAAACTTCTCTAAAATGTCAGTCTAAAAGCACCAACAGCCTTCATTGCTGAGAGACAGCTGCTGGTGAGAGCAGTGAAGACGTTACACACAGCTGAAAAACAACATGGCTCATCACACTGTAACTTCAATAAATACTACTCTGTCTTAACCAATGCTTACTATGGGTATCTTTATTCCTGATAATTTTCTCCCAGAGTTCATTCTTAGTTGAGTTTATGCTCAGTTCTAACTGCATTTTTACAAAAAACATGTTTATGAATAATTATGCAACTTGCTTGGTAATGAATTCAAGAATATTGGAAGCAGGGTTTATGAAATATTTTTGTCTACAAAGTTATTTATTTCTAACTTTCTCATACTTAAGTATTTCTCAGATTTAAAATTTCTCATTTTATTCTTACTTCCCTGGGATGTGTGCTTCTCATTTAGCCAACTTTCACTAACACAAAGAAATAAATCCAAGGCCAAATCCCACTCCCATGCATAGGCTCATGACAGGGATGTTTTCAGAATAGATTATCTTCTTTTTTCCCTTTCAGTTTAAGTACTACCCATGAAGGTTTCTGTATATAAAATCACGACCCATAGAACCTCGTTTGCAGAGTCTTAAAAGCATAACTTAATCATTAGAATAGAAATTACTATTTGTCATTTACGTATTACAGATTTAGATAGGTGTTCTGGTGACAAAACACTATATGTATTTCTGATACAGATATTTTATCAAATGATAAACTGAATGTGGCAATATCATGGAGACTACACTGCAGTAAAAGCACCACATTGGGTTTCTTCACCTTCAGTAATAATTCTCTCTAATTGCAAAGAATGTTTGAACATGTGTTTAATTTCACTTATCTTTCATAAAATGTGCTCTGTGACTGAAGCCCATAGTTGGGCTTGATGTAGACAGTATACTTCAGTGCTCTGCTGAGGAAGAACAGTGTTCTTGTCTGAAGTCTACCTGACAAATTTAAGCAATTTAAAGCTTTTATTTAAGGCTTCACCTAAATTTTGACACTGGACACTTCATTGAGGGTGTATCTTTCATACTGTCTTGACTCATATTATGTAGTTGAAATGCATACTTTGGATCTTCTTTGCTCAGATGTCCTTGTAACATCTGCTAATTACCCTGAAGTATGTTTCATGTGCTGTTATTTCCAAGTTGTAAAACACTTACGTTATCCACAAAACAGAGATCAGAGTCAAAGCTGTTTTTTCTTGCAGTTGCATTTCCAGCATCTGGATTTCAGTGAAAATATTTTACTGAATAATCTGGGTCACAGAACAACATTCTGTGTGATGAAATGCAAATATTTTGCAGAGAGCATGATATCTTCTTTTTTTGATTAGACATAAATAGACTTCAAGGACAGATCAAGACTAAGAAAAATAGTTATATCCTGGGGAAACAAGTGATTCTATGGGTTCACCTCAACACTAAAAGAGGAAAAGTATAAGCTGTCCTTTCAAATTCTGAAATTTAATGAGGTAAAATCCCACTCTTTTCAAGATGAAGCCTGCTGCCTACTGGAGAATTCATCCATCTGACTGGAAAACAAAAAAAAAAATGCAGGTTTATTAAGTCTTAGAATGTGCAGAAGGAATAAGAGTGTCTAATTTCCCTAAAATGCATTTATTCCCTATTACATTTTATTAGTTGGGCAAAGGAAATAAGTGACCACATTCTTGGGAAAAATATTTGAGACTCAGAAGGCTATGGTCTGGGAGAAAAATCTCTTACCCAGTTAAAAAAAAAAAAAGTCAAAGGCAACTAATGGAAATACACCACTGATATATACAACAGCCATTTCTGACATACCTGTGACTTGATGAACAACTGTAAAGACACACATTTTAAATGTGATTGCAATCAGGGATTAAAACATGCAGGCAAAGTACAAACATATTTAGTCAAAATAATAACATAAAACTTCATGTATCTTTATATCCTTATTCAGCCAATAAAATATCTCCAGAATAAAACAAGCAGTAGAATCAGGACAATAAGTAAATATATTTTATACACCTCATCCATGCCTCTCTTTCTGCATATAAAGTTTTCTTTGTTTTCAGCATCTGAAGAGTCCAAAGTGAGTGCCTTGTTAAACCTCACAATCACAACTAACAATGAATGCCAGGAATAACAAGTTCAGCTTGGACAGAAAGGTTTTTCTTCCCAGTCTGGATTTCCCTAAGATTCATCAGTTTTGCTCCTCTGCATTCTGGTTGCTGAGGTCATAGTGTCTTTTATAGGAAAATGAGCTGCTTATAAATTTTCAGCTCTGCAAGTTTTGGGAGTTGATGGAAAATCCCCAGCCTCAGGGCTTAGCTGGCTAAGAAAACACTACAGCAACCCTTTTTTTGTAGTCACTCAAATATAAAAGCCTTTTAAAAGAGATGGAAATGTTCAGAGTGTTTGTCTTGGGCAATCCTTCTGTGCGCAGGGACCAACTTGATTAATTTTTACCTTATAATGTTAGCCAAAAATTACTCCTATTCCTCAGGACTGTAGGAAAGTGCAGGTGACAGACATAGTCTGGAATAAAATCAGATGGAGACAACCCACAGCAGGCAGTCTGTATTTTGTGCATTGCTACTTTCCAAAGGACACTACCTGTGCAGGACGAGCAGCACCCAGAAACAGACAAATATGCTGCTCTGCATAAGAGACCTGCCAGGTCCCTACAGCACAGAAACTCTCTGGTGAATTTTATTTTTGCCAGCAGCTTTTGTTTCACGAGAGTGTCATGTCCCTGCCTGGCAGTGAAGCACCCAGGAAAGAAACATGTGCTGGTGCCAGACTCTGCTGTGGGACTCCTGGGACAAGGATGCCTGACAAATACAGACCAGGTGATCACAGCTCCTCCTTTTGTTGCACCTACCCTGGAAATACAGACAACTACGTCTTTTTTTGTATTGAATGACTCACTGATATTGATCCAAGGGTTAGGAAGAAGTTGCCAACATGCTTCAAAATTAAGAGAAGCCAGACTGCCTTGTAAGGTGTGAGTGGTCAGAGCTGTGAAAAACAACAGGGGGTTGAACTACAACTAGCTTCACCCTTCTGCAACCAGCCTGGTAGAGGAACTGCAACTTAGTGGACCCAAATATCTAGCTCTGGTGGCTGTGACAGGGCTGTCTCCCCACAGTGAAAGAGAAGGGCCAGCTCTGCCCACTCCTATGCTTCTGCTCTGTTCAAATGCTCCAAAATAATCAAAGCTGAATTTTAAAAAGAATGTAATGAATATACCAAAAAATTATATAATAAACAAAAGAAAAAAAAATCCAGATTTTTTTTTTTCTGTTTTCTTAGGCTGCTGGGGTCTGCCTTATACTCTGAAATTTTTCTTCAGATTTTTTCATCAAAAATGAAATCTGACATAGTCACCAGAATCCAAGCCCGATGGTTTTAAAAATAAAAAAAAAAAAGTCTTGTACTATAGGAGTCATGATAAAGTCATAAGAATATCTGTCCTATTTCTTTTCTTCCTCAAAACTCATTAAAGAAGATGGTGGACTGAAGCAGAGCACTAGCACACACAAAATCTGCCTATGCATACGTTAAAAGAAATATATAGTTCAAGAACAAGTAAGGTCAGAAGAAGATTGTGGTCACCCTTAACTAAATGATGCAACAATCCCTAAAATGCAAAAATTCTTAAGCACAAATTGAAAAGTTCCGTGTTCAGAGGGGTGCTCTGAAAACTTCTGCCTTTAAAATTAGCACTGCACATGCAATCAGCAATTTACTCTGGAACTGGAACTGTGGGCTAAATTAATTTTTTCAGATCAGCAAAATAAATAAAAATTATTTTAGAAAAATTATTTCTGCCAATTTGTAATCAGCTTCTGTAATGGAAGCCAGCTAGAAGTAATATAGCTATTATTTAAACTGCATATTCAAACTCCTACACTTGAAAGAACAGAATCTGAAAATGCAGAAATACAGAATATACCCAAATTTCCCATATGAAAGTCACAATCCACACCATATCATCTGAAATGCAATAGCTATTTATAAAGCCAGTCACTGAAAACATCTTGCCCCTAAACCATCCATTGACTAATCAATAAGCCTGCCCAGTACAGTACGCTCTTTTCCAACACTGAAATCAATGAAATTGACAAAATTGAGTGAGTGGCAAGTACAGATTAGCTGGGAGGTGCAAACTGATGTCAGTGCAGCTATTTCTCCACTATAGGGGGCCTGAAACTGTGAGCTTGCAAAAACTGTGAGCTCTTCATTAAAGCTCTAACCTTCCTTTCAGTAGCACCCAAACAACCACAGTGACTTTGTGGTGCAGAGCTTGAGAGTTACTAAGGTACAGCTCAAAGACCAGTTTAATTCTCAAAAATCCCAAAACCATCTGCAAGAAATTTCTTATCCAAGTTCTGCCCTAAAAATCTCAGCCTGGGCACTTCCACTGACATTTTGTGACCTCTCCTGAGGTTTGGCTTTTCACACTTCTACCAACACAACCACTTTATTTACAGACTGCATTTCCACCATTAATCATAGAAATCTAGCAGTAATGGACTAATACATTCCAAGTGCTTGGCAAGTTAAGTGATGAAGAAAGTCCATAGCTGTTCCTTGACAAAATGAATTTGTTTCTTCTGTCCTCTTTCAACTGATCTGGCAGTCTTGGCTGACAACTTCAACAACTAAAATTTCCGTGAAGAGGTGTAGAGGATTAGTTTTTAAAATACCATAATATTAATTAAAATCGCAAATATCTTAGAGTTTATGAAAACTTATAAGATTTGTGAAGGTAACCATCTAGTAAAGGTTAGGATTTATGTTCCCAAGATATTGTACTGTCCAGCTGATTTCAGGAGAAAAAAATCTTCCAAGATTTGATATCCATGCAAGGTTCATGGACCTGGTGATGTGACTTCACTATAAAGTTATGCCTCAATTTTCAACATGAACAGCTGAATCTTGTTGGTAATGCTCAGGCAAGAGGATTGCAGATGGATACACCAGCACCTGGCTTATAACGGCTTAACTGCAAAGAGCACTGTAGCATGTCCAGGTTTCTGGCTCTTTCTCACCCATCTGAAATCAGAATTTTCACTATCTGACAAGAACTGACAAATGAGAAATACCTTCTGCTTTCATGCAAAAAGGAGCCAAGAAGTCTGGTACCTCAGACTGTATCATTTCAAGGTGAAAATATTCGAGGTATTAGAGTGGCAGATGAACCCACCAGCCAGCATCAAGCAACAGAACATGATATGGAAAGGAAAAGCCAGGAGGTCTGGGATAGCATGTCAGACAAATATATGCTGAATGAGCTGATGAGAAATGCTGGTAGTTAAGCAGTAAATATCATCCAATCCCACTTGGGAGATGGAATCTTCTACTGTAACATCAGTGAAAGGTAGAGACAAGTGTTGTGCTGAAATGACAGAAATGCAGTCCCTCTGAGGGAGCACTGGAGCTGAGTGACCACTGAAGCTGATGGGTCTTTGGTCTCCACCGGTTTGCTTTTCCCATCCTGAATGCTGCATCTTAAGAGGAGGAAAGTGCTGTAACTTTTAACCTGAGACAAACTCTTTAGATGTCATCACTCTTTGGATTTAGTTATTCAGTAGTGAAAGGACCAAATTACAAGATACAGTGACGGGATTTCAAATGACATTGATTGTAATAAACTTTTAAATTTTCTTTTAAACACACGCACTGCTAATTCTCTGCAATGAGGCTTGATACACTGTATTCAGAAATGGTTTCCTGTAGATAAGTCAAAATGTGACCTAATTATGTAATAAAAAAGAAGTTTCACTTACTACTAAAAGCAAAAGTATTGCTTCATTTCTGTGAAAACTATAATACAATCTGCATACAGTTGCACCTAGCTTGATGTCTCACCTCATTTCACAGACCAATATACACTAAATACAGAAGTACCTTTTCCAGCATGACTGTCAGTTATTGTTGGGTTTAATGCTGGTGAACAATGGAACTCAGATCAGACAGGAAATAAACAAAATTGTTAACTATCTTGCTGGAGATGAGAAACCATATGACATTTGGAGCTGGCATTATTCTATACAGGAACAAGGTACAAAAGTACTTAGGTTAGAGTTTTATAAATACCAGATATACACAGTCAGGAAGAAGTTGGCAGGTTAAGAAAGGACAAGCACAGCTCTATAATAATAAACAGCTGAGAAAGAAGGAAAGAGCATATGTGACATTATATCTCGGAAGCCCATTTTTGCCCAAGACAATTTAATTACACTTGGATAGATGTTCAGTGTGGTAGAACAAATCTGCCTTGGTTTATACACTGCCATAGTTTACCTGATTCTCTCTGCTAAAGCAAAACCACCACCACCACCCCACAACCAAAACACAAAGAATGGGACTACAGTGGCAATGTGGCAGAATGCAGACAATGAACCCCTCAAACCTCCCCAGAGCACCACAGCAAAGTCCTGAAGCATATCCTGCAAGCATTTATATACCAACTGAACTTCATGTACTGTGATTAATTTCCCTGACACCATGTGGGTTTCATTGCAGCACAGAAAACCAAATACAGACTTATGTATTTTTAGGATCAGGATCTACTTAACACAAGTCAGCTATGATTTAATATGTCTGTACTTAATGTGCAGTTTACTAAATGTGAGAGAATTCTGTATTTTATTTTAGTTTGTGTTTTTTCCCCAGAACAGCAGGTATGTTGTTTCAACATTAATGCTGATGTTAAAAACTCTGCAGTTACTAGTGTTTATTTGAAGAATTAAAAAGTTGTCTAGTGCACCTGGGAACAGAGGTACAGTAGCCTCATATTTAAAAGCCTAAAGAGCACTACTAGGGATGCTGCCCATTTACGACTCTTTAGCAGCTTCGATTTTTCACAAGAATTAGTGTTCTAATCAGAATGCATCTGTGTAATGTTTTTCTCATGCTGATCATGTGTCACCAGTTCAGTGATTGCCTTGTGCTCTCACTGCATATGCTGGGTAAGAATATTCAGATTGTTATCTGCTGGTAGAAGAGGTAATACAGCATTTCTAGCCACAAAATAGTGCCACAAAAAAAAAGCTGTAGTATTGAACATCAGGGATGTACAATAAAAAGATAGACCATCCTTCGGGCCTGTGCTTAGTGTAACAATCTGGATCTAAATAAGCATTAATATTCACAAGGTAAGTGGGTAGTTCAGCATCAGTCTTTTTTTACAGTGTTAGAAGTTGTGCATTCATGTCATGCATGCACACTGTCATGCACAGGTCAAAAAGGATTTTTTGTTACAGCATTTAAATTTTGTAAAGTTGGAGGCAAAGGCTTCCAATCTTGACAGTAAGCCCCTATACTACAGTTTGTGCTAGAAAGTGATATCTTTCAGGGCAGGATACAGAGAGGATGTAGTGGTCTTTAGCTGCAAACCCACTGCTCACTAATTATACTGGGAAACTCTAGACTGACTACCCAGAGAAACAACTGAGATTTCCAGTGACACTTCAGAACAACCTTCTCTGAAACACTTAGAGAACTTAGTGTCCTGATGAGAAGTAGTAAGCTGTGCAGTTACTATTTATCACAATATCTTTTATGTATTTTTTCAGTTATGTACATTAATGCTAATCACTGGTTCAAACCCCAGCATTTCACATGTTCAACTCTGAAACTATTACTATGTTTGAAAACTAACATCTGAAGTAAGTGATTTTTTTAACTCTTCATATTTAGTTCAAAAACTAAATAGTTCATAGTTCAATATGTTTAACTCTTCATATTTTTTCACATTCCACTTGCTATTAACTGAACATGAAAGAATGTGTATGGGATACATATTGTCCATCATGCAACCTTCTCTTCTGCTCTACTTTTAAACATTTAAAACTATTTCTGTCTGTGGAGGTTGATTTGTACAAGGACATTATAAGAACTGAAGTTTTAACCCTTACAATTTTTACAACTTTACAAATACTCAGATTTGAAAGTTAGGTTATAATAATATGATATCATGATATGATCTGGTGATGTTGATATGATCAATTTAAAAGTAGTGCATATGTAACAATACTGACTTTTTTTCCTTCTGATCCAAGATCTATTTTCTCCCAAGAATACATTCAGTGCACAGGACTGGCCAAAGACCACTGAAATCAATGGAAAGGTTACCTGTACCTTTGATGAAATATGGATCGGGGTTTGAGCACAACACTGCTCGCTTCATTGCCTTGTCACAAGGGCTGAATTTGGCTTAGACAGAGGTAAAGCAGTTCATCCCATGTACCTTTAGTAAATAGCACACATTTTAACCCCACCGTTCACCTCCCAGGAATTTAGAGTATTTTGTTATGCTGGTTCTGTTAAGGGGCCACAACATTTACACAGGTAAAATGAATGATTGAAACACAGAGAGTTGTTTGTACTTACAGGTATCTGGCTTGAGCTGACTGTTGGTAATTCCAAAATACTGTGGATTTTCAATGACAGGAATCTTTGTCATCCCAATGATGACTGCATCAGGACCCCCCTCAGAAGAAGATGGAGTGTTACTGCCATTTGAGATGTGGTGGAGGGGACTGGCTGAATCGTCGTCATTGCTGATGACCGAAGAAGGACCTAGAGTTAGAAACAAAGATTTTCTTGTAACCCAGTGTATGTTTCTCTTCACTCACATGAGTAATTTATCTTTTCTTATTTTTTTTTTAAGTTTTGGCCAGTTGTCCTCCATTCCTACAGTCAACAACTCTTTTTGTGTGGCTTGTTGACCTTACTTCAAAATTTTGTACCTCTGGGTGCAGATGGAGAACAGTGGTTTTTTGTCCATTAGGAATTGGAATAAAAACAAGTTTTTGTACTGGTACATCACCTGGAGTAAATGTCAGTGTTCAGCTCAGTCTGTCACTGTGCAATATCTCAAAACTTGTTGAAATAATGTTGTCATTCTCAGAAAAAAAGCAATGGAATATGCACATTAACTTTTTTACCTTATGCCCTACTTGAAGCACACAGCAGTAACATCACAAATCCAGGGAATGCCTGCCCTACCTGGCATTACAACAAGACAAAAGACACTGAGCAAATGGGCTCATCCCGATGTGGGAAGCTGCTAATTTCTGAAAGAAACACAGTTCGGGGCAAAAATCCAGGGGACAATTAGCATAGTTCCAGAGGTAAAGAGAAGATGCTGAGAGGAGTAGAGGAGTAAAACCTGAAGCTACTGCAGAGAGGCTCATCCTATCCAGGGGCACATCCTCCTGGCTCCCCAGTCCATATATTAATCCAGTCACCTTCCAGAAAAAGGTCTATTGTGAACGGTAATTCAGTGATAGTTTTTGTTTTGTTTTCACTCCATGCTTTGTATTTTTAATGAAAGTGCCACACAGATAAAACCTTGCAAATGGATTTTAAAAAATATCCTGCTTAGCACAGTGTCCCACTTCTGTGAACTGCAGGAGCCTTTGAACTAACAGCAAATCAGCACAGATAACATTTGAACTCTTGACATCTAACCCTGTCACTTAAATTCCACATTACTTCCAGTTTTAGAAAACCAGAAGCACCATTAAGCAGCAAAGATATTTTGCATAATGTCCTGACTCAAGGGACAGCAGAGATCACACATATTTCACTTCATTCTCCATCCACATTAACTAAGGTTTTTTGGGATGATATTCACATATTTTAATTGTAACAATCAAAAGACAATGCTAGAAACAGATTGAAAAAATCACCCTCTGGAAGTGCCTATTCTGAAATAGCATCTTTAGCCAACTGCATTTAGCCTCTGGGCAGCAGCAACAGCTTGAGCAAATGTCCCCGTGAAAAAGGGGGCAGAAGAGAAGACCTTGAGGACAATAAAAAACTGTTTTTACTCCAAGTCGCCCAATTGCAACATGCTGGACTCCCAGACAGTTTTAGACAAGGACAGAAGGCACACTGTAGAGGTAAGACAGAGCTGAGTAACCAGGCATGTAGATGGCAGCTGTGTCTGCAGGAGAGATAGGAAATGCAGAGGAGAGACCAGCAGGGCCACCAGCAGGTTCTGTATGCACATTACTGAGGACATGAGAGAAGACAAGGTGGGATCCACCGTAGCAGACACACAGCTGAAGAACCAGATGAGAAAAAGGACAGTCCCAAGCACAGCAAAGAAAAGGCAGCTTTAAAGAAACTCCTGCTCTTCTGCAACTCACTGTATCATTAACAAAGCTACTTAATCATTATACATCAGGGCTCACAGCCATAAAACTTAAATATCCTGGCATGTGGCTATTCAACCCTATATTTCGAGACATAAGTATATTCACACCCCCGTCTAGCTTTTCTTTCTCTCCAGTTGGTTTAATGGTGCATGAGGGAAATGTTCTCAAAGTTTGAAAAAGTGCTTCCCCCCCAGCCTGAAACACTAGAAGTAATTTTTCAAATACCTGGCACTTCACGGGAAAGTCGCTGTTGACAAATGTAAGTAAAGCCTAGATCTTTGCAATTTATCAAGTGAAATACTCATACCAAGGCTGGTTTTGTCATTATTGATCACTCAGATCCTCACATGATTGACTCTACTGGGAAAGATGCCAGGATAAAGAATTTTTGGTAAAAAATTCTGTAGTGAAGGGCAGAGCCTAACAAATTGTGGGAATGGGCCACTCAGATGGCACAGCCAATACTTATGGTAAGTCACAACACATTTTTCAGATGCATAAGAGTTGTTTGCACAAACATTTGGAGTGCTACCCATTTAAAGCTGCATTCAGTTTTTGGTAGACACCATCCTTACATTTATAAACTTTCTGAATTTCTATTTGTCGATTAAAAAAAAGCAGGCTGTTTAATACTTTCTTGTGAAAACAAAATACTTTTATACTAATATACTTTTGTATGAGGTTCAAATCCCTTCTCTCACAGCAAACAGGGAAATTCTGTCCACTCTGAAACATAATAGATGCATGTCTTTAAGGCCTTTTCAGTCTGGCTGTTCTCTGCTACACAGGAGGAGGCTCTTTTGTCATTGTTTGCTTCCAACATACTTGCCATGATGGCAAGGAAAAGTGACCATTACACATTTCTAGATGTTAAAGTGGGATAACGACTAAGGAACTCAGTCTATTCATTGAATAATTTCTGCAATACTTCAAGATCCAATTTTGTAGGGTGAACTACTATTTTCAACCAGTGTAAACCGCAAAGTGCTGCAGGTGAAAAGTAGACAGCTGTTCTGTAAAGCTACTCAATTAGGTTTGCTGGTAAAAGCTAGTCTTTTGTGTGTAATGAAGTAGGTTCCAAGTCTATACAGCTCTCTGATGTAGGTGAGGGAAACCCGGAAAATAAGGTGACCTTCATGTCAATTCCTGGCAGTACAAAACAGTTTAAGGACAATTCAATTCTAGGAACCTTGTTGCTATATCACTCTGTAATCCCTGTTATTAGCAACATCTCATGCAATGCTTTATGAAATAGTTGTTTGCATTCAAAATCTTATTTCCTGTCTAGTTCTTCTCTAATTAAGACAATTAGAATCTCTCAGATGGAATTTTTTGTGTATCAGAGGCAGACGAGTTCACATCATTTCAAACTTCCCTTTTCCTGACCTTTTTTTATCAATATAAGCAAACTTTTACATAGACCATTTCCACACTTGTTTATTTGCTAGACTATCTACTCATTCTACTAATCAAAAAGTTACATTTAATTATTTGAGCGCACTAAGCCACATTACAGCTATAGACCAGCCAGCTCTGCAGCTGGCTATGATATTCAAGTAATGTAAAAGCATTTCTAGGATGCAAGATGAGACTATCACCTGTGCTAACAGCAAATGAGAGCTGTCCTTTTCGGAATGGGTTCTTTGCTCAAAATGAAGGATAATTTCTTGGAGCACCTTGGAGTGTGGTTTCATCCACATGAAATGTGGTCACAGAATTACTTGTCAAAGGTAGAACAAGTATGATAATTACACTCAGTCACCTACACCTGCCTCTGGTTTTCATAAAATCTGCTCTTTGTTTTACACCTGAAATCTGAAAATTTTAGACAAAATATAGTAGGTTGGAGTGAAAGTCATGGGTTATCAGTTGTCAATAGCTGTTGCCAAGAACTGATTCACAGCTGGCTTAAGCTTTTAAGAAGACTCCAGAGACCTTCTACCAGTCTGCTGCCCAGAATCTTCCCTTGATTTCTCTTTTAGACAATTTTTCTTAAGAAGACAGGTTGGAGCCAGACAAGTATCTGTACTCTGCTTTGGGGAAGATGTGGGCTATCCACCACGGTGATGAATTACTCTTCTATTTGATATTAAGCTAAAGACTTATCCATTCTGCATCACCTAGGCTCAAGAAAAATCCCTTTTGTGTACAAAAAAAGACTAGCAGCTCTCTAAAAAAGTCGTGACATGTAAGAAAACCAATTATATTTGAAACATGTCAATTTGAAATTGACATGTAAGAAAACCAATTATATTTGAAACCAATTATATTTGAAAACCAATATATATTTGATGAGCTACAATAAAACCAAAATGCCTCCAACAGCTGGGTGGGGAATTTTCCTCAACACAAAATATGGGGAAAGGCAGAAAGAGCAAATTTCACATACTGCACATTCCAAGAAGAACTGTGATATCCTTTGAACAGTGTATGTCTGCACTGCACTTTACCTTGGTGGTGCCAAAAAAATTGAGTTTCCCTAGGTTAAGAAATAAAATTTAATTCTATTATTTTCTAGGTATGCTCCTATTTTTGATCAGGCAAAGGAGATTCATTATTAATGTGTACAGCCTTTCATGACAGGAAAAACTAAGAAAATTGGGATTGTGCAGCCTGCAAAAGAGAAGGCTTCAGGATGACTTCATTGTATCCTTCCAGTACCTGAAGGGAGCCTATAGGAAAAATGGAGCAAAACTGTTTACAAGAGCATGCAGTGACAGGACTAGGGGCAATGAAAGAGAGCAGGATTAAATTAGATATTAGGAAGAAATTCTTTGCTGTGAGGGTGGTGAGGCACTGGAAAAGGTTGCCCAGAGAAGCTGTGGATGCCCCATCCCTGGAACTTTTCAAGGCCAGGCTAGTCTACCTGAAAGGTGTCTCTGCCCATGGTACGGGTGCTAGGAACTGGGTGAACCTTTAAGGTCCCTTCCAACCCAAGCCATTCTATGACTCTATTCTATGGTTCATTATACTCCTATCACCATCAGATTTAATGCAGTTTTAACGTGCATGCTGCACTGCTATTTGTTGGAGCTACTTTTGCACGACAATTTTCTGTGCAACACACATCACTCCAATTGTCCCAAAGTACCTACTAATGGCTCAGGCACACTGGAAGAAAATAGGGGCAATAAAATACCACAAAACCCACTTTGATTTTAGCTTTGTGGTTGGAGTTGTGTATTTGCAAGGATGCATCTACTTACTCAACTGTTAAGAAGCACGTCATGTAAAATGCAGCATTTATAGAGACAATTTTGTGCTGTGATGCCTTAATAAATATTGTTTCTTCCATGAAAAATTATGCCGATTCTTAGGTCTCAGTGGACCTTCTCTAGCATTGGCTCTTAGCTCCCCTAGGAACAGGGATCAGTCTGTGCTAAGACCTGGTAACAGAACACTGTCAAGTTAAAAGCACAACAGTGAAAGTATGTCACATCAGTCAGCACCTCTACTAAATTCCAAGGCTATAAAGAATCTTCTCCTTTTTTTCCTTTTGGGAGGGATGTATTTTTTCACTAGTTAAATACATTGTTCTGAAAAGCAATTACACAAGATTTCTTGTCCTGTGAGATTCCCATGTTTGCTGTACATTTTTATATTTTCTGCATGATTGAAATGAAAGTTTTATGCTTCAGCAAGAGCAGATATTAAATTTTTCCTCTTATCAAAACAAGAGCCAACTTTCTCACCAGAAGAAGCACCTTTTCAGCTTTATTCTAAAAATCATGATCTTATCTTTTACTCTCTCTCGAAGACAAGTAATCAATCAGAGCTTGGCACACTTTTTTCCTGACTAAGGTGCTAAGTTTTACTTCAAATATTCCTTTGTATTTCCATGTTCAGAAACGGTGGTACCAAACGTGGTACCAACACTGTTAGACTGAACAAGAAAGTCAGGACAATAGAAAGAAATCCAATTATAGAAAAAATATTTTATACTATTGGTCTCTAAAAATGCAGTATGTTATATATAGGGAATTGAATTAAAAGATGTAAACAGAACTCAAGAAAAAAACCCAAAACCAAACCAAACCACCAACCAACCTATCAAAAGAAGACTGAATATGCTTCTGAAGAGAAACAAGTTAAATCTTGCTTTGCTTGGTGCAGATGTCCAAGGTGAAGTCAGATTGTTCTGCTAATCTAGAGTGGACTTAATAAAACCATGGTCTTTGCTTTGCAGTTGTTAATGCTTGTAACAAGGGAAAGCTCAAGGCAAGGCACTCCCAAGTTTTGTCAGCAGTTCAGCTGTGTGGAGCAATAGCACATCTTGCCTCTACCCATCTTCTAACTGACCTTTCCTGTCTCATATCCCCATCCCTGCCAGCTTCCCAGACAGCAGCCATTAGTCTTAATCTTTGTGTAGCCATCTCTACAGTCACTGTCACATGCAGTTGCAAAATGAGTATTAGGGGGTTAAACCTCCTTTATTGTGGTGAAAGGACCTCACAAGACCACCCTAAAATGTATTATACCTGAGTCCACCCTGCTAAATAATATTGCTCTTCTCAGATCAAAGAGTGCATGTCCTTCTACCCTGGAACGGTACACTGAGCCAAAACCCACACTGTTACACATTAAGTCTGTGACTCAGAAAACTGAGACTTGCCAGGCTTTAGTGTTTAAAGGATAAACAATTTCACATCTTCTGACAGGTATCATCAATCTGTTTAACTGATTTACACCCACCAGTGCTTGTTTAAGCTTGTACTCTATTGCTTCTTGACATATGAGATGAGAAAAACCTTTTGACACTGCCCAAGAAGTTCAGTTCCCATCCAAGAGGATGCTCCCAGGAAGTCAGAAGAACCCAAACAGAGTGCTGGAGAACATCCTCAAATCCAGCAGACAAACACCTTTGTTCCCACCAGCATGTGCTTCTAACATTTTCTGAATAACAAAAGTAAGTAGGCTTCTTGAAGGTCTCTCAAAGGAGAGTGGAAAAGCAAGGTTTAAACTCCAGAAGCAATCCTTAGGAATCTGTTCACTTACAACTATTGCAAAACAAACTGGAAAAATCAGTTCGAAAATCATGATGAAATTAGACCAATTCAATGGTGATTTGTTTTGTTTGGGTGATGAAGGATAAAAGGTATTTTGCCTTTGTTTTCATGTAAAAAGTCAATGTTTAAATTTTTCTTATTTGTTGCAGCTTCAGAAGAAGCCTAATTGTTTGGTTGTCACTGTACTACTTTCATACAGAGCAAATGATCTATGTTGTTGGATTATCTTCATTCCCACATGGAATAATTTAAGTAATGCATACCTTTGAATCTAATGAAATAACAGGTATGTTATTTAGCTTTACAGTACCAAATTTCTAGGTGTCAAGATGCCTTTTCCCTAAAATACATGTTCATCTTGTAGGAAAACTTATTTCAAATGCCTAGCTCCTCTACAGAGGAACAAACACACAATCTGGGTAATTTCCATTGACATGACGATGCACAGATTTTAGCCACTCAATATTTCATCAGGGCTTTTTGTTCTGGCTTTGAATCTAAGAGCCACAGCTGCATATTTGTTTGCTTGGGTTTTATTCTGGTGTGTGACTGTGAAAGAATCCCAGTCAGTTCCTTTCAGCTGCATTTCTCCTCACAACCTCCTCTGTACTCCCCTGTATCCACGCATTTCTGCATCCCCTCACACACAAACGTAGATCAATTGTTTCTGCAAGGGATGACTCTGAAGGATAGCCTAGGGGACCCCTTCATAATGCAAGTGACTCCCGAAAGTTACACAACCTACAGAGGTCAGGGATAAAGACACTGGTGTCTTGGTCTGGGCCAGACTGGCAAGACAGTTCACCCAAGAAACCTCCTTTGCAGCACTGCAAAGCCCTGTAGGAAAAAGAATGAAGTGTCTAATACATACTTTGTCTGGAAAGGATGAAATGTTCCTAACCCCTCTGCCCTAGTTTCACTCCAGGGCCAGCTCTCCCCAGGGATGCTACCAGCAAAACCTCAAGCTGCATCAAAAGGGTTGCTGATTTCTTTTTCCCTTTCAGCCAGAATGGAAGGCATTTGTGAAACAGATCTAACAACTGCAATCTGGCATGCATTGTCACATTCTTACGCACCATAACCAATAAATCCATGTAGGTCATCCATGATGAGGTATGCACTACCTTTATTTTTGATTTGGAGGCAACAGGAAGAGCACTTAAGCACTGAATTATCCAGCACTGAAGGTGGGATCTCTGTCAAAGTCATGACCAGAACCTGGGAGGAACTGGCGCCCCAGCTGTCAAACCACAGAGCCCTTTGAGACTCATAGCCCTCCTCAGATATAGGATGAATGGTGGCTGTACAGCTGTTCACTGCTCTGTGGACACATTTGCAGTATCTGCAGCTCAGCTGATGTGCCCTGTTATGAAGAATGAGGAATTTATGGCCTCTCATTATTAGCAGTCAAATGAAACACAGACCTAAGAAAAAAAAATAGCTGGGATGTGGGATATTAATCAATATTAATACATGAGCCAGAAAAATAAAGAAACAAGGCAGAAAATGTGAAAGAATTTAAGAAAAAATTATTTATAATTTTTTAATATAGATCATCAGCACTATTCATTATAGTCACCTGCAGGCTTGGATATCTTGGAACATGAGTAAAATTATTATCCTTCAAAAATGCTACAGTGAAAAATCACCACAATAACAAAAAAGATCAACTGGAATGTACTTGCTGGCATGAAGCAAAAAAATAAGAATTCACCTGAAATTAAATGCTTGTTGCGTTGAATTTCATTTAAGAAATATTTAATTAAAAACTGCTTCCTTACAGACTTCTCATAAATAATCCAAGTGTGAGCATTCCCATTCCTAAGACTGGGAATGTGGTCCTCTGTTGTCTAGAAGATAAATACAAAGTGTACAGAAGCAATAAAATTTTCCCGATGCTCCTTTGACTGTCAGAGAAGAACAAAGCTATTTGGAGTAGTTAACTTGAATAATTTTCCTAATTCTGTTCAGTTCAACATAGTTAGATGATAAAGCAGATATGCTATATTGAGGAGAAAGCTCCCTGACTTTGAATTGTATTTGATTATGCAGGGTTTTTTAAGGGGGTGAGGGGGGCAGGGTGGGGGGAAAGCATTACTAATGATCTATCTAAATTTTTTTAAGCCTCAATGATTATTTCCTTGAAGCAGAGATATACTATCTACAAGCCTCTTCCATTCAAGCATATAAAATGAAAATACAATATGGAAAAATCTAGAAATACTCAGAGATTTGATGAAAAACTGAAGAATTGGGATTTCTTTTATCCTCTGAGGACATACACAAGGATAGTCTTCCGATGCATGGTTACAATTTTTATTGCATGTCTTTGACAAACAGGAACTAAATGTTCCATGACAAAAGTGTACTAAGAAAGACCATGGTAAAAACTTTAGAATAGGTCCCCAGGAACAGATCCTCAGGAACTTTGGAATAGATCTTGCTTCCATGAGCACTGCAATTGCTCATAGAAGACTCAGAAATCTCCACTTCTGGAGTTCTTAAAGCCACATGAGGAAAAATGTCTCTTGGGAAAGATACAGGTAGAGTTGATACAGATTTAGGATAGGGAGGGATCTCCTAGGTGCTCCTTCATCCCTAATCTTCCATAATGATAAAAAAATAGTGTGAGTGATCTTACAGGAAAAACCTTAGGTCTTCAAATGTTGATTTATGTCTATTCAGAAACGAAGGAAGCCCAGAGCTCAACAAATACACATCATGGCTCAATGAAATATGTACACTTCCATACATCAGCAGTTCACTTTTCCAGCCCACAGAATAAAGATAGGTTTAGCTGGGTGTGAAGAACACCTGTGCTCTACTACACAGTGGGTTATTCTAGGAGAATAGACACATTGTCTAATAGCATTATTTACATACAATTCATTTCAGTGGGAAATGTCCCTTTATTTCTTCTGAAAAACTTTAATCAGTGGAAGTGTTAATTACATGACATAGTAACACTAATTCTTGTATAATTTCTTACTTTTTGTCAGTGCAAGACTATTACAGGCCCCCAACATTTGCATGGGTTATAAAATCAACACTACAGTGAAATATACCTCTGAATTTGATCCCAACAAGTATTCCAGAATAACATCTTACAAATATTTTTGATTTACAACCTGACTAGCTAAACTTAACCCTGACAAGCTACAAAGAAACAAAACTAAATCAACCCAAACATCATGATCAAATTGTAAACAACATCTGCAGAGATCTGGTTTTGCTGCTCGCTAAGCTCTCACTGAGATGATCTTACAGCACATCTAGAGCTGTTTTGAACTTGCTCTGACGTGGACTGCCTCCTCTTCATCTCCAAACACTTTCACCTTAGGTTTTTATGCTTTCACCTTGGGTGAACAGGCTTTGGGTGCTGATGGCCCCAGTTTTGCACATATTTCAAAGGTAGTAGCTGGCCTTTGGAAGAGGGCTGCTGGAAGGGAAGAGGACTTTGGCACAGAAGACAAGCTGTCCAAACTAGCCCTCAGTGAGCACTAAGGAAGACAGAGGTAACTTTCCTTTCTAACCATTAATACCTGACATTTTATTCCAATTTATATTAGCTTACTTTGCAACAGTGAAACTGATTCCTTTTGTGTCTGTGCAACAGCAGCCATTTCTCTACAGAACCTGTCCTCAAAGCACTCAGAAACATACATATCCCAGACCTTTAAAGAGAATCACAGTCCATGCTCAGAAAACCTTGATGGCCACAAAGAGACTGACAAGAATCTTCTTTTGTGAAGTTTTTTGGTGCTCAGAGATATGTGTAATGAAAAATACTAATGATATCCAGGTGAAGTATTTGGACCAGTCTTACCAGCAGGCTCACTCTAGCACTTCTTCTGTGCACCTCTAAGAAATCATAAGGAAAAGAAAATCAGCCATTTTCATTGTTATAGATTTCCAGATTATGCTCGATTAGATCTTTTGGACGTTGTTTAAAGAACAGTTCATCTTTGGAGATGGCAGGATATATAACAGGCTGTTTGGAGAAATATCTCAGCCAAAACATCTTCAGACCAAAGATGCAGAATTGCCTTCCAACAACACCCTTCTTTCCCAAAGCATAATTGCTAAGGCAGTGGAACTTTACATTCTCAAAATCCTTTTCTAACGCAGATCTAAAAATTACTACAGCGGAGCAAATGACACTCATATATAGAAAGGAAATATGTCAAACTTCTGTTCCAGCAGCATCACTCACAAGCTATAGGATTAGCTGCACAAATTCACTGTCTTGCCTCTACATGATAAACCTCTACTGCCATTTACAGACACCTCCTCCTCCTCCCTGCCACATGATGCCTCATCTGCTGGAGATTCCTCCTGTTACCTCTCTCCTGCCAGCTTTCCTTGAAATTGCTGCTATGGGAAGCAGGAAAATGCCACATACTCAAACCTATTTGCAATATATCAGCTAGATCAGCCATCCCAAAAGTGGCCACACCACAAACTCTGGCAGTTTTGCTACAGCAGATTTGGAAATGGATGCATTAATTCTGAAATTGGTCAGAACACAACAATGAGGATTTGCTAAAATATTGTAAGATTCTCTACTTCCATTCTTTAAAGCCCTGAACAATGCAGAGTGTCTCTTCATCCAGGATGCTCCACATAATATTTTTTTAATTAATTCTGCTGCTTCGTCTGAGTATTTTTTATATATCCCTTAGCATTTTTCTGATGGACCTCCTCTGCTTATTTACTCACTTCCTCCTTTATAAAGAGTTTCATTTATCACACTTAACTGAGTCTCTCTTGACCACCTGTCTCATCTATCCTCACTTTTTCCAACAACAACATGGCATCCTGTGGTGTTGTCATTTTTATGTTAGGATTAAACAGCATTAGTACTTGTGAAATTCAAGCATTCTAGAATGACATTCATTTATTTTCAGACTAGTTTCCTCTTTTATCAAAAATTCAGTCATGGCTGTTTCTTAGCAACAGATTTATCAGAACAGATTTGCATAAAAATCAAATACTCTCAAAAAGAAACTGCTAAAGAAGAGCCTTATTCCTGACCACCATTAAAAGCAAATACTATAAAGCAGAAGAAAATGGTTTTGTAATTCCACACAAAATCTAATGAACACATGTATATTATTGGCACCAATTGAAATAGATGACCTTATAAACTTTCCTAACTAATGTATCTCTGAACTGATCTGCAAAAATCATCTTCTCACCTTCAGAGATCAATAGCAAAAAACAGAAAACAGGAGCACAAACCATGCACAGCCACAACCCTCTATTGCACTGGGCTAGAAAACTTGGCATCTGCAATGGTCACACGAAATAATGGTCTCAAAGGACCAAGCTGCAAAAAGCAGACACGTGTGTGAAAAATGCCCACAATCAATTCAACCACAGCAGTACTAGGTAAACCAGTAATTGGACTTCAGTGCAGGAGCATAATTGGTATTTCATTCTCTAGAGTCACCAGAGATCTATACCATATCTATTTATCTAATCGCCACATTTATACCATAATTTCAGTAAACTCTAAGCTCTTAATTTTCACAGTCTTTAGAAAGAATTCATTTTCCCCCAAAGATTTTTCTACCTTACTTCTCTTTGCCAGATGAGGTTTTCCTTTTTTTCTTTTTTTTCCTTTTAAAATCCAATATAATGTGCTAAACTCCAACTAGCTAGTTCATCACAAATGTAAAGAAAAGCAAATTCAGAGATAGGGTGAAAGAGTTGAACCAAACACTAAGCATGAAATCCTTTGAACAGATAAAGTGGAACAGTAGTATCAAGAGTCTAATTCCCTTCCTCTCAATATCAGCCAAGAGTAAGTTATTATATTGACAATAGTTTGAAATTCTTATGAATGACAGTGAAATTAGGACTGCTGTCTTTTTATTAAGAATGATGACAACATTTTTGGCAAATGCAGTCTTCTCCTGCTGTGGCACTTAGTTGTGGCACTTAGTTATGTCACTGAAAGGTAGCATCTATAATATATGGCTGCACATGAATTATGTTAGGAATGGGTTAAAGTAATTCATTTGTATTATTCCCACAAGACAATGCCAAAAAGGTAATTGCCCATATTTGTACTACTACATTATAGAGAATGTCAGTTTTATGTCTTCCTAATGTTTAAGTGAAAATCTATAATATCCATTTCTGTTCCTTGCTGAAAAATTAATGTAGGACCAAAACCTGAAATTCCAACTCTGGTCATGCTCAGACAAAACTCCCACCAAAGCCAGTGGGAGTATTGCCAAGAAGAGGATTAAAGACAGTGAGATTTTGCTGCATGCTATCAGACACGAAAAAGCTACAGAGCTAGATTTTCGTTATGGTGTTTCTGGGACTACTAAAATTAGGAAGATATTGGTCTTTCACCTTTCAGTCATGCCGTCATGTATGCTTGCAGGGAAGGGAAAAATCCAAGGCAGACAAGCCATCTTTCTGGAGGGTGCTTAATGGCAGGCTGGAAGCCAGAAGAAGGGTTTCACTTCTTCTGGCTTCCAGCCTGCCATTAAGCACCCTCCAGAAAGGATACACACCCTGCAGTGTATCCCTTCCCTTCTCCTCTACAAGGCCCAAAAAGTGGCAGAAAATAGCAAGGCAGCAAGCCTGGATCCCTAGCAAACAGCACTAGCTGGATGGAGTGAAGCAAGCTCATCATTACAAAAAAATATTGAAGCCATCCATAAAATGCCATTCCAGCAGCTGGAGCATGCTTGGGCATATGACCCTTTGGGAGGTTTTAAGCTGGCCCTGTGCCACAGAGATAAAACAACTTTAAAAGTAGATGTCAGGAAGTAGTCAAGACATAACAGCTTCATTGAGCTCCTGCCAGGGCAGGTGGACCACACCAGCAACCAGAGGATCCTGCTGCCCTCTAAGTGGGTTCCTGGCTCTACACGGAGGGGATGCTGCTTTCTTGGGGTTCTCAGGTTTTACTGGCCTCCACTGGGTCGTATTAACTTAAATGGATACAGAAACTCTTTTTTTAAAAGTACATGATTTGTCAACTGAACATTTGGGATGGTTATGTTTGTCAGTATTTTCCAGAGACATTAGAATCTGGTTAAAAGATGTTAAAAGAGCTACAACTTTTCTTCGTTCACCAACTAATTTCTCCATATTTTCATGATGTGGCAGCAGTGCCCGAGGAACAAGAGTATGATAACCTGAAACAGCTGTTATCTAACCAGTCTGCAAAAATGAAGGAAAGAGTAAGTCCTGAGCTACTTACTCATTTCAATTTTTACGAGAAAAAAACATGTCATTATAGATTAATTTTTTTAATGAAATCTCATTTTTAAGAGCATGATTACAACAAGTAATAATCCATAACTGCAGCGATGACAAAAATCTCAGATGAATAAACACCCCTGATTTGTTTTACAGCAAAATACAGTGTTGTGGTCTGTCTAGGGTCAGAACCAGGGCTCTAGTGTAATCACAAAAGCATTGGCACAGACCCTTTATGGCCTGTAACAAGTAGGTGGAAAACCTCATGAATGCAAAGTTAAACTTACATTTATATTCCATATTAAAAAAATAAATCTCATGGTAGCCTGACTAATGGCACCTGAAACGAAATCTGCATGTTTCCAGAAGGGAGAAAAAAGGTTTACAAGATTTCCACTCTTAGAGACAATGAAACTCTTTGATTTGGTTGATCACAGGATAACTCAATCCCTCTGCCATCTCTTCTTCCGCTGCCAAAGGCTGCCCTTTCCTGGCATGAGTAGCTGTCCCCTGGCAATCACTGATCAAACTGCTATCATGTGGGCCATCTACCTATCACTAGTGGTTACAGCTACTTTCACCATGTTCAGACCAGAACTCAGGAGCAAAAAATATTAGAGCTTTGTAGTTAGGAACCACTGATTCAAGAGGCTATACCACCACCTCCTAATGATAGGTAACAATTTCACCTGTGTACCAGGATAGTTGAGTTCAACAGCAACAGGATATATATAAATATAGATTTGTATTCCATCAAAGTGTGAAGTTGCAGCAAGCGATGGAAACTTGGCATATTCATTAAAAAGAAAAAGCATGATGATAAATCTTTGCCTTCCTCTTGAAAAGGCACGCAGCTCTTCACACTTTTTTTGAGACATTGATAAAGTCTGATAAAGTGTGTTTCTTTACCTGGAAGGAGACTATGCCAACTGCCAAAGGAAAAACAATGCCGACATATGGGAAAAGGTAACTTGTTTTACCACACAGAAAGTAGAAGGCTTGTCTTAGCATGTTCTGCTTCAAAAACTGTACTTCAAATGCCTGGAGAAAGGAAATGCTCAGGCAAATCACAGTCAACTTACCTGATTTTGATTCATACTCTCATAAGCAAACAAATGCAGAGTTGATGATTTGGGTTGTATTTTAAAAACATTTAATGTATTTAAAAATTCTACACCTGAGCAACTACTAATAACACAGTTGTGTGCAGAAACCTTCACAAATGCTATTAGAGACTGAGATATCTATCAATGGGCTACTTGGTACCCAGAAGACAGACTTCACCAAGCCAGGCAGACAGGTACATTATAGCATACAGGTAGTATCTCAGATAACAAAAAAATTACTTTTGGCTCATAGAAGATAAAACTAAGAGAGAAACTGACTTCCTAGATTATCTAATCCCCTGACATTAATGGGAAAAGTCAATGAGCAGGTCTTACCAGGAGGAAGCCAACACTGATATTCTTTCATAATTTTGACTTCTGTCTCATATTTACAGCAACACACAGAGTTTTGAAGCTGAATGAAAATGGAAGTATTATATAAATGTTTTCTTTTAAAAAGCATAGACTTATCAAGATTTCACATTTTGTTCTAATTCTGATAGTTAATCTCTACAGGTACATAGAGTCCTCTAATTTTTCCTAGGATTTTTAAGACATCTGATGCAAGTGAAGCAACTTCTTATGACTGTGCAATGATTACATGGAACAAAGTGTACCAGGAATCTCTGATATGGCTAGTCCTATTGACCTTCTCTCTGAGACATTTGAGGATGAAAAGTGTAATCTAATTTATAAGCTCTGACCTCAGAATCATGCTAGCTCTCACAAAGAAACATGAAAATTGATTGGATGGCATGTATCTTTAGAAAAAGAAGGGGAGATTCTGGTTTAGCCAGCAGGGTCTATGCTGGTATGTCTCCTGGAGTAAAGACGTCATAAATATTCAGGACAGGTTTAGAAAAAAAATGAAAGAAACCTTACCCAGCCCTCAGACAAAGGTTTATATAAACCTAACTGTGTTCTTGGATCTTGTTCCCTGAGGCAGGGATGACGCATCCATTCCTAAGGCATCATATACTTTAATGCTGTAGACACTGAAATTTTGCTAAAACCCTTCAAGGGGAAAACATGGTGACTCTTCCATAGAACACAGTAGTCATCAAGAAACTTCACAGCCAATTGCTCATCTGGACTTTCATCACCTTCTGCTCTCTGACTTCTATTATGCAACAAGAGTTATAATAAGTTATTAAGGAACTGCAATCAGTGGTGGTGGTGGTGCATCCCTCCCTGAGGCCACACTATCACTGATGAGTGGTTCCCAGCACACACTTGCATATTTTTGTTCTGCACATCAGCTATCTTGGGAAGGTGTTGTGGCTAGAATAGCCAGTTAAAATACTTTCCTCATTCTGAACATGCAAATAGCATAGCACTTTTAAGTGGCAGGTATAAAAGGCACTGTCACATTCATATTCTAACTTATCATGAGACACTATTTGGGATTTTACTGATTACAGTCACAGTATATTAAGGAAATAGATCTGAAGTTTGCTGCAACAACAAAAGACACAATAATGGCGTCAAAAATGGCATAGTGTGAATAAAATATGAATTTGAAAACTACAGTAGAAAAGCATAAATAAAACAACGAGATAGTCTTTAAATTAAATTTTTAAATTACCAAAGCAAGAGCTTCAAATAATTTTTCACTTGTCTTTCAAATGCACCTTTCTATTCTCTTTACTCACAGTTATTTTAGAAAACTGTAGAATGTATTTGCTTTTAATAGGTAAAAACACATTGCTGAAAGTTTCTAATTGAAATACAATATATATATCATCAAACACTATTTTGTGACTTTTTGCAACCTTCTCATGAAACTGCAATACACCAACAACTGCTTATTATGTGCTCTGTATTTTTGCTTTAAAGCCTGGTCACTAACATAATAGAGGAAGAAACATCAATTACCCAAAAGTGGTCTTTGCATTCATGTTAGTTTTAAAATAGTATCAGAATTACAAACTAACCTATGAAATTAATTTTTTATTCTTGAAGTAATTTAATGATCAAAGTAGATGGAAGTTACAGTATCTCAAGACACAAATATCCAATGTTTTATATTTTTTCTTGTTTAAAATAATAAAATCAAAACTTCTACAACAATACTTTCAAGTTGCAATTCATTTTCATTTAAAATAAACCCTTGTTTGTAGTTTTACACTAATTTGGATTACCAAGAATAGTAAGACTTTTTCATTTCTTACAGTGATCCTAATTTCTTTACAGACTTCCCAATTTCCCAGGCAGTGTAAATGGCTATTTTTCACTTTTGCCTTTATTCAGCTTCATTTTTGATTCTTCTCCCTAGATAATAGCTTCTTGGTCTACTGAGTCTGAAAAGCTTCTATAACAGCATTTCAATGGCAAGCTTGTTACTACACAAAAAAATACCAAACACGTCACAATCTCAGCATGTTCTTCTACTTGGCATTTTGGAGAATCTAACAATTTATACTGTTTGAAAACTTTCTGCACAATAATTGTATCTAGCAGCTTAATCAACATCAGAATTTCTTTCTAATAGTTGTCTTATTGAAAGTGCCTCCTAGAAAAAGAGCGGACCTTTGTATTGAGGCTATTTCTCCTAGATACTGAGGATACACCAAATTAGTTCCAAAAGCATATTTTACATGGATGGTGATAAAAAAGCTTATGTGTAAAATACACTGCATGACATCACAATTGTTCAAATAGGTGAAAAATTTCAAAATTGCCTGTGAGTAAAGAAAGCAGATTTGGTACAATACTCAGAGATCTGGTAAGAACCCAGAGGAGAAAAACATGACAAAACATTTCAGAAAATGAACATGTAATCTGCTGTAGTCCAAATAGAGCAATCACATTAATGGGAAAATATAAAATGCTCAAGTGAAAAGCAAAAAAGATAAAAAACCTGGACATAATCTGTGACATAACCACTTCAACATTCTTTTGTATTCTATTTCATTAAATTTGCCAAGAAATCCAGATAGTTCATGCCAACAAAGAGAAGTTCCAAAGCAAAACATGGCCTTCAAATCATAGCACTGTTTCCTCAAAATAATTTGGAAAATCACCACATCGTACTTGAGTATTTAACCAAACAACTTTTTTTTTGTGTAAAGTTGAGTAGATGAAGTATGGCCTGATATGTAAAACTTTGTGTCTTACAGGCAACAGCTGAACATGAAGTGCTTTGACCTGAATACACATACATTTGTTTGAATGTACATGTTAATGATACATACATTTAAATTAAAGTATGTTAAATAGAAATAAAACTACTGCAAACAGTTGGGGGGGGGGGGGGGGTGTTGCTTATAAATAGAATGACCATTAGTGATGCTATAAAAATATAATTAAGGAATTGAATCTCACTTCTAATCGGAACACAATAGCATTTTTATAACAACAGGTAACAGGTGAGGAACTCAAAAATTGACATATTTTTCAATGCAGTACAATATTACTAATGAAATAAAAATGTGATAAATTTACAGGTAGTGAAAGACACAATGATATGAAATTATAGAACTTTATTGGCGTGTTAAAAATTTCATGTAATACATTTTTTATAGATTGTGCAAAGTGTTATGGTAGCATCTGGGAATAAAAACAATGATTGTCTGTTACTTACAAGAAACATGAAAGATTTTCAACATAAAGAATTAGAGGGAAGAGGGGGAGAAAAGACACAGCTTGGTGATGGATAACAGCAAGTAATTTTTAAAACCATGGGATCACAGAATGGATCAGGTTGAAAGGGACTACAATGGGTCCTCTGGTCCAACCTCCCTGCTCAAGACAGGTCATCCCAGAGCACATGGCACAGGATTGTGTCCAGATGGCTCTTGAATATCTCCACTGAGGGAGGGAGACTCCACAACTTCTCTGTGATCTGTGCCAGTGCTTGGTCAGCTGCACAGCAAAGAAGTTCTTCCTCACGTTCAGGTGGAACTTCCTGTGCATCAGTTTGTGCCCACTGTCTCTATCCTGCTATTCGGCTTTCATGATGTGATGCTATGGCAGACGGCAATTTTGCTCTAAAATTTAGAATATTACTTTTTTCCATGTGTGAAAAAAATATTTTAAGAAAAAAATTTTTAAGAAAATATAAAGTCCTGTAATTTTAAATCAACTTAATGACTCTTCCTGTTTTTAAATTGAGACTGAAATATAAGAAAGTACTCAGGAACAGAGCGCTCTAAATGGTTGTGAAAGATTTGAAGTGTATTTGTTTAAGACTCTGGTCTTGGGTTTGTGCAGTGGTGTGGCAGCCCAATTATGCTCACACACTAGTGAAGTCAGTGATACCTATCAAACAGCTGTGTTAGAAAAACCAACCAACCAAACAAACAAACAAACACCTCTAAAAATACTAAAATACTTAAGGAAAAAAACAGGATTTCTTTTCTGTTTAGTGGACATACCTGACAAGGAAGCCTACTCTGTTTACATCAAAGAAAAAACAAAGCTATCATAAGAAGGCCATGACTTTAGCCTTTACTTCCTTGAATATCAGATAGTTGCCTGAAATTTTATTGTTGTTCTTGTCATTCCAGCTGAGGAACAAAGTAACAGTAAAAATACATATGCAAGGAGACAAGTTTCCTCCTATATTAAGAGGTAATCAGCTTAGTAACCCTGCTGTGACTTGTTGCCTCTAGAGACCATGGGGGAATGGCCCTCTTTAAAATGAAAGCAGTTTGGCTCTGTGCTGCCTACAACTCTGCTGCAGGCCAGAACACGTGCTTATCCAACACACTCCTTGCAGCTGCAAAAATATAGCCAGTCATGGAAGGTTGCTATTAAAATTAAAAGGATATAGCATGTCCATACTAAAACAATACACACTCTCATGTGGGCTCTTCCACTCTGTTGCTTTTTTTTTGGATGAAAGTAAGTCAAGCGGTTAATCTCGAGGCTGATTAAAAGACAGTACCATGTTCTCCAAGATCAGGCACATACATGCTTGTGGAAGTGAACAGCTATATTCATTTCCAATCAATGCATCATTTGCTATCTTCAGAGCAGATTTAATTTGTATGAAATAAAGAAAAACAGAGCAAATGGAAGTCAGCTTCAAAAGTTTGGGCATACACATTCCTGTGGAAGTGGGACAATGAAATGGGCTGTGACATGTGAAATACACAGCACCAGCATTCTCTGTGCACCCTATGACGTTGCATTCATGCTGAACGCTTCCAACCACCCACAAACTCATGTTCTGGAGATCAGATGATGAAAATCTCACACAACATGGACCTACATTATGATCTAGAGTACTTCATGCCATCACATAACGATGGCAAAGTCCTTCAAAAGGATATTACAAGACGCTACACATTTGCCCCCTAAGAAGAAGAGAGCTAACCTCAACTCACAAAGTAGGACATTGAGCTCTCTGAAGAACAGAAAACAGAACCACTAAAAATTGGAAGAAAGAGAAGCCAGGGAGAATGATGGAGAAGAAGAAAATACTAAAAACCTTTACATAACCTTTTGGGGTTTTCTTTTGAAATAAACATGAACAAAATACTTAGCTGCTCAGTCTACTAATATAATATAATATAATATAATATAATATAATATAATATAATATAATATAATATAATATAATACAACAATATAATATAATATATAATGTATATTATATATTGTATATTCTATAATATATATTATATTATGATATATGCAATATATATAATATATATTATCATAATTTTGAATTATTTCAAATGATAAAATATTATTATTGTTACAATAATTATTATTATTATTAACTGGAAAAAATGGCTGAATAAAAAAGAGCTTAGAAAGGGTGATTTTATTATCTGTTGGATAACAACTTTCAACTTTACAAACCATTTGCAAGTTTTGAGCATTAAAATAGATGAAAACAAAGTGATGGCCTTCATAGTGATGATTAGGTGTCAATTTAACACAGACAACTGGGTAAAGGGATTGACAAACTTTGCATGAAGGCTTCTGTTTAAAGAGCCACTTGGAAGTGTATGGGTCATTTTCATATGGCAAAATTCCATATGTTTTATAGTTTTTGAAAAACCAGGCTTAGGAATTTGCTTTCTTAGGAAAAAAATGATTTTTAGTCCTTCTTCCAACAGTCAAAAAAGAAAAACAATCCCCATTAGAGCTATTTGAAGTAAAATTGTTTTCAACTAGCTGTCCACAGGTTTTCTTGGCACTGTCTGCTGTTTCCAAGGATCATGATCTTGCTCCCTCTGAAATGCATGTTTTGCTTCACTGCTGCCTGGGAGAAGTCCAGCTGGTAGACAAAGGCAGTGGAAAGGATGAAGATTGCCTTTCACAGGTTACGACAGCCAAGACATATATCACCATGAAAATGTTTCATAGTAGCCTCTGCCCTGGCTGTGAGCTTCCAGGACTCCCACTAAAAAAGAGATGGTCCCTAGACAGCTTTCTTCAGGAACCGATATTTTGCAACTGCTCCCACCTCACTTTTCATGACGGGCAGCTGTAGCAAGCACAGCTCTGACCTCTGCCTGGGAACAATGCACTTCTTTGCAACATAGTCCTGGCCACTGGTCAAACTTCCATCACATTCAACAGAACAAGTTTATTTAACAGACTGGATGACATGACTTTCCTCACACCACAACACCCCCAGCAGTGCTTCCTCTCCAGGCCCCAAACTAATCTGCCCATCACACTGCTCAACAGCTTATCTCAACGTGTCTCTGAGCATACTAAATGTCTATCTAAAATAAATTCTAGTACAAATAAACCCCTTCTAGCAGAACCTTAGAAATATGCTTTTATTTTAGTTTCATGTCTGGAACAGAGGAAAAAAATAGCAACTCTGCCTTTAGACATTTCATAGCCTTTTTTATTGCTCAGTAAAACAATATAAAAACTTTTTAATGTCAAATCCTGGATGTTCATCAATTTTTACCATGTTAATGGTTCCTGTAAGATTTTTAGTTTCAGTCTCACTTTATTTTAAGGAGGTCTAGAATTTGTAATTAAGTGAGCCCTTTGTAAACCAACACCATTTGGGCAGATCAGAATCTCTACAGTTACAAGCAGTCACTTACAATCAAGCTGAAAGACAGAAGCTAGTGGGTGTCATAACTTCCATGTTAAAAGTTTAGCTCCCTTAGCTTTAAGAGGCTCTGTCCACATACTGAAAAAAACATTGTAGGAACATGTAGTCTTTTTCCATCAAGCATTAAACGTCTGTGCTAAGACATTATTAGTAACAAATCACGTGCTGTAATCCATAACGTTCTGTGAATATCTGCATCAAGTAATAATGTACTGAGTGTCTAACATAATGTAGTACAAAATATGTAAGAAGGATATTCTACAATACAGATATAAAAATATATATATATATATTTCAGTGGTGCATAGATCAGTTGTTTATTAAAGTATCTCCATGATTACATAAAATCCAAAATACTGTGTCAGTACAGTCTGAAACATTTGAAGGTCAAACCTACCTCTATCCGATAAAGATGAACTGCAAAGTGCTATAAAATAAATTACAAAAAATTATGTAAAATCCCCAATCAATAACTGTGCATATTTATGCATATAAATATTATGAACCAGAAAGAACTACCTTTTAAAATTAAATATTTCAAAAGTCAACTGCCAAATTCCAGCTTTGCAAGTTTGCTTTTTCCCTGCCAAAAGAAAAGGGTTCAGATTCTCACTTCATTAATTTGGCAATAAATTGTGAACACATAACTGAAATATGCTGACTTTGTCCCAGCAAAACATCAAACTGGAATTTGGGCTACTGGGTCAAGCTCTGCTCAAGATCCAATATTTGTTTGATGTAAGTCCACTGACTTTAGTTCAAATATTGCCACTAGATGATTGTCTACTGATTTAGAATCACCTCTGTGATATCAGATACTATTTCAATAGGAGGACAAATTCATGGATAAACAAGAAGTCCAAGAAGAAAATAATTAAAAGGAAGGTAAAATAAGTCAGTAAGCAGAAGAGAAAGTTATGAGTTCTGGAAAATAAAACCATGTCTTATAAGACACAGACTTAGGGAGGAAAAAAGGCAGACATTCATAATACTCTTTCTCAGGAACAGCAGAGCACTTGATGACATCTAACTTCAAACAGGAACTATGATGGATATCCTTAATTGCTGCCATCCCTCCCCAAATCACCACAGCATGTGCAGGGTGACAAAGACAACACGATTCCTAGGTCATCAGTAAACTTTCAGCCCTGTCCTCTTCTTTAATGTGGGGAGCAGAATACATCTTTGGGACAGATTTTTAGCGATTGCATCTCCCCTTCCCTAACTAGTGGAAAGGGAAAGGAGGCATCTCCCTATATAGGCCTAGAAGTATGCAAATGTGGACACATGTCTTGACTAATAAGGATATTTCTCAAACTTGAGCACAGCAGGAATAAACAACTTGAATGCAAGAGATTCAAGAGAACACAAGAAAAAGAGTTGAAGGATTAAGAGTCTTAGAAGGCAAAAAGCAAGTAAATACACAGAAACAGAATTAAAGAGCCAAGACAGTACTGTAGCAAGAGAGGGAGGGTGTATGGCCTTAAAAGACTGCAGTAAAAGAAAAGGCAATAGTATTACAATGGAAGAGTGAAAATGGGTGAAATTAAAAACAGGCAACAATGAAAAGCAAATACATTAGGGACAAAATAATACCATCCATTTCACTAAACATAGTTGTAAGGAATTAAATTTAAATCATATCTCAAAAATTCAACAAGAATACACAGGAACATAAGCATCTACCTCAGTCTTTCACTAACTCAGTCTTTGTAGCTAACTCTCAGTTAAAAAAACCCCTGAAACTTCATACTTAAAATTCCCTAAATGGAAAACCAGATCAAAGTAGACCCTCAGGATTTGATACATAAATCAAATGAAAATTAATTTCTAGTACTATATCTAAATGCAGCCCTGCTCTTGAAATATGCTCATGCCTTCATTTGGCTTTACTTGCTACAGTAGACTCTTCTCTGCAGTATTATGAAGCACATTCTGAAGCATACTTCACAGTTAAATATGGACAGTTAAACAAGCCTCTAAGTCTACATCTGAAGGACCAGCCACATTGTTCGTCTTGCTCTTGGCTCAGAACCAGCATCTGGCCTACTATAGATAGATTTGTGTGCTTATTCAAACTTAGGGGCTATCTTGAGTAAGATGGAATGTCTAACTGATGGCACCGGTTCAATACCCAAACACACCAAACAGTACTGCCACCTTTCTGTATACAACTTAGACTCCCCATCTTCCTGGTAAAGTCAGTGGAACTACATACATAAGATTTGCAGGGCCAGCTCTGCAATTTACTGCTTCAGGAGTTAAGACCATATCCTGCAAATATACAAGAACTTAACTTTAAGGATGTGAGCATTTCCACAGAAATCAGTGAGCTTGCACACACACTCAAACTAAGCATTGTAGAAATTTTTGCAGAGATGTTAATTCAATAAAACAAAAGCAGCTTTGCAGTTCACCTTTGAAAAATATTATTTATAAAAACAACATCTTTCCAGTTACGTTCGAACAGAAAAAAAATTGACAGAGGAAACAATATAATTTAATTTCAATGTCATTTTGGAAGACACAGTGAGGACAAGGCAATAGGAAAGAGTGTGGTAGCTTATTTCTGGAATTTCTTGAGTTTTTTAGCTGCCTCAGGGCTTCACCTTTCCCTGCTCTTGGAAAAACAGCTACTGATTTGAATGTATAGTTCTCCAAACATAACCAATGTTTAAAAGAGAAATCCATGGGAGGTGGCACTTCATTGGGAAAGAACACTCTCCACTCCCTACAGTGCAGCACACAGTTTCCACAAGCTCAACAGCCCCTCTCTCATCTTTTCCTTATTTCATTTACCCATCCAGTGGGATCTTATGAAATAAAACAAAACCTAAAAAAAAACAAAATAAAGTGTGAGAAATCATGCTTAAAAAAAGAAAAAAAGTTAAAGAAAAATCAATACAAAAGACCAAACACAAATGAATACTTGACAATCAAGCACATACACATAAAAAGCATTTAAAGCATAAATAAATTACATAAAAACTGAACATGAATTTATGAAAATGATGACATTACCTCTATCTTGTGGCTAAAGATTTTGTTAAATAAAAATGTATAATGTGTGCTATTTCTTTGTCTTTAACCTGTCAGTATACTCAGATTGAGCTGTAATGCAGTAAGTCTAGAATTCTCCAACAAGAGACTGTGCTATGCATGGCTTAGAAAAACCTCAGCCAGGTGCTCTGCCTTGTGCCAAGGCTGATGGTGAACAGCGCAATGTGCACAATCAAGTTCTCTGTCTTTAGTTTGGTACACCAATTACTTGTAGGGTACCCCACTATGCCACAGACTTACTCTAAGCAGGTATCAGGATCATCTCTAACTTTCATTTCACACCTTAGCTCTGTGCACATCATCCTTTCTGCCTGCTCTGAACAAGGTGCTGCCCTTAGTGGCATTAACTGCCTCTGTAATGGCAGAAATAAGTGGAGCTGGGAGAAATATTAGTCATTTATCTTGAAATCAATTGTATTTAAATATCAACTTAAAAAAAAAAAAACAACTAAATATGATGGCACATTGAAATACGTAAAATTCCCCATGATGTGTTCTGCTCTGATGAAGGAAAAACTTATTCCCCCAGGAAAAACTTATTCCCCCAGAACTTACCTGACTGGCTAAGGATAAGAATTTTTTTTTAAAGCTATGTAGGGTCCTGTGTGTAATTCAACTAGCTGACTTTATAGCACAAATACTTCCTAAAACAGCATTGTCTTACCTAGTCTGTTGTTATCTGATGCAGTTGAGTTATTATGTACATCACTGTTGACAGCCACCATTACTTGTTCTAATGACATTTGAAAAAAACACATGTGAGAGTTTTACTATTAGTCAGAAAATGTAAACTTCTGTAGTAGTTTTTGTCTGGTTTTTGGGCTTTTTTATCTTGTTTTGATAAGTTCTCACTGTTTGTGACTGAAAGCTTACCCATATTCCACAGAAATCGAAACAATTCCGAGCCAAACCTTTATTTGCTTTCAATGAATGGGACTTAAACTATCAGCTTCAAGAGAAGTAAATTTCACTGTCAGTAGCAATGACTAATTCATTGCAATGCAGTGCATTGCATTTTCTTGTTTGTTTCTATCCTGGAAGCAGGCAATCACACATACAGATGCTGAACTTGCTAGCTTTCTACAATCCCACATTCCCAAAATTGTGCAGCAAAATGTCTTTTCTTTGAAACAGTTATTAAGGTTTCATGTAAGGTGCCAAAAATCCCCAAAAGGATCTGATAATTCACAGACAAAAATAGAGTATCAGTTGAAGAAAGCCTCATTTCAGAACAGTAAGCAATTATCTGAAGGATGTTTAGAAGTTATAGGTTAGAAAAGAAGAAATATCATTGGGGTTTTTAGTAGTCTACAATTAAGTCTACTGCATGGGTGCTACTTTCCTCTTGAATTTCCTAAGTATTCAGACCTCTCCTGGAATTTTGTTTTCTTAAATATGGGAGATTGCATACGTTCTTGGTAACTTAAAACAAAGGACACATACATGTATTTACATAAAAACACGCATTTATACCACACTTTTAACACCAGACCAAGTCATTGCAAGGGAAAGGTTTTTTGACTTTCAGATTATTCCTTACCTCGTCTGCTGTAGTCACAGTGAAATCATATTGCTGGGTTTTAAGACACCTCTGAATTTTAATTCGAGAAGTTGTCAACGAAAGAACTAATATTTAGTGTACAGCACAGGGGCAAAACACAGATACAAACCAGATCTGCTTACAACTCCTGTAAACTTCACACAATAAGTCATGATGGAGGGGCAGAGGTAGAGGGAAGGTGGAACAACTAGTTTAAGGAAGGCAAGCTGATGTCTTCTTGTAAACCACCTGAGATGTGTACGGAGATGGTTTAGTGGTGGGCTTGGTAGTGTAAAGTTAATGACTGGACTTGATGATCTTAAAGTCATTCTATTATTCTATATTCTTAGTTGCATTTGTGTGTATTTTAGTAACCCTGGTGGCCAACAGTGGCATCTAAAACAACCATTATGGGAGAAACCTCAGACCTATGACTGAGCAGTCTACAGGAGTCAAGAAATCCACAAGATGAAGGGAGTCCTGCAATTCCTATTGAAGGCAGAAAAATTAATCACACACACAATAAAAATATATTTTAAGGAAAAAACTTATTAACAGAAAGGAGTCAAAAAAAAAAAAGAAAGGAAAAAGGTGAAAGAAAGAGAAAGGTGTAAAAAAGATGTGTCTATTAACTTTAATCACTAAAATGAGGAAAGAAACCAGGTGCAGTACATAGAAAAGGATATATGACTACAAAATAATTGTGGGAAGTGGGGTGGAGTGGGACAATGGAGCAAGGAAACAGGACAAATATAAAGATGAAGAAACTGAACAGAACTGCTTTAAAAAAACAAAACTTCATTTGTATACTGGATCTCAGACTATTTGGAGACATTGAGCTAACAAAGTAAAAATATTATGGGCAGTAGATATTTAGAAGATGATTTCTTGAGTTCTAAGTGCCAGCTTCCCATTCGGCTTCTCAGAGTTCAAATGGAGTCAGTTAGGTAGGTTGAGGCAAAGCTTGATTTTGGCTTGAGTTGTTGCTGAGGTGCTAGATTCTGAGTTTAATATTAGTTTTAAAAGTACACTGCTGTTATATAAGCTGCCACTCAGACTTGCAGAGGAAAGTACACTAAAGAATAAAAATAAAAGAACGTCAAAATGAAAGTGGAAGACAGAAAAAAACTATTCATCTTCCCTGTACAAGGAATGACAGAACTTCATTCATCCTTTAAAGGAACATTATGTATCTGTCTCTCTGAAATGCAAATTTGTCCAAGACAGTAAAGAAAATAATAAGTAGTTTAAAATGTGATAACTTTACTCCAATAGCATTTCTTCATTCAAAAAGCTTTGAAATCAGCACTGAATTAATTACTTGTCTTTAAACAAACATTATAAAGAATCTGGAGTACACTATTTTGGGAACATCAAATTTAAGCCTAACTGCTTAATAGAAAGAGTAGTTTGAATTATATTATTAATAAGGATCCGGTTGAACTACCAGTGAGGACTTTTTTTTAAATCCTACTTTCTAGAAGTACCACAGTTGACCATCTCATGAGCTTTGCAGACCTGTATCTCAGATACTGGATGATCTGTACTGTTCTGAGAGTTTACTCTGATTGGAAGCCAGATAAAATGCCACCAACTAACTCTTCCCAGCTTTTCGATTCATTAGAGTGGAAAGCATGAAAGGAAAAGTATAACAGCAAACCCCCTACCTTTATACCTACTGTACTGATTTTGAAAGAAGAGCCTTTAAACATGATCCTTTTTAAATGTAAAGAAGTCAATTTTTTTTTCCATCTTCAACCAGCACACAACAAAAAACCTGAGCAATCAATGGCATTGTAATATCATATGCATCATAACATCTAATTCACATATTTGGGAAAATAACTGTTCTTGAGATAGTTGCACATTCATGGACTCAATTTCTACCAATCTCAAAAATATCAATCACACTTCTTCTCACTGGTTATGTTCCCTACAAGCCATCACCTAAGTCATTCAGGAAGGAAAATATTACATGATGGTCATTCTCCTGAACTTTCTTCACAAAGCATGATGCTAAATTTTGGTTGCCTAAAATCCTTCTTGCTCCAACAGGATTTGGAATACTATATTTTAATGAGTTGTAATAAACTGGAGGTCTGAAGTCAGTCTCTCTTGGTCATTAAAAACCCGACCTATACTTTCGCAGAATAAATAAAAGTTTCCCATAATGATGACTTACCTGAATACAAAACTAAGCTTTATATACTCACATCCCACTTGCCAATTATGTCTTTACATATGAGTTGCATAAATTTGGAGACCATGTACCTAAACAAAATAATTCAAGGGAAAGTACAAGCAAAAGAAGTGCTGCACAACTGAAACTTTCTGTGACGTTAAGTCTCATTCCATATTCTCTCTTCATCGAGAGCATAATGTTTATTCTAATATTGCATAAGGTTTGCATAAGTTTTATTCAGAATATTGTTTGTGGCATTGATCTAAGCAAAGCATTTGAATAAAAAATCAATGTACATTTTACATTGTACAATGTACATTTTGCTCTAGCGTGGAGTAAATTGAGCATACATGGTATGTATATCTTCATTCTTTTTACATGAACTGTGATTCCTATGGAGAAAGTTCAAACTGATGACTGGAAAGCAGGAAGACAAAGGTAAGTTGCAGGTACATTACCAAAAAAAGTAGTCTTATAAAATTTGTCAGCTTCTCATTTCAAAAAGGTAAGACAATTAAACAATTTATTCCTGTTTTTATTTGCTTCTTGGATCTGAGCCATTGCTTCAAAAAGTAGTGCTGGCTAATGCTGTGGCAAAATCAGGACAAAATGTCACCTAATTTTTGTTGGAAAGCAAGAAGAAGCTCCTGGGTAGCTTCTGCAAAATTTTTGTTGCACAAGGAAGAATAATGTCTTGTCTTATAGAGCAAGCAGAAGATAAAATTCTCTGAAGAAATATGTACATTTTCTTAGGTTTTTGCAGATTTTACATGCACCAGGCTCAATACTGCCTTTGTTTCAGACCATAAAAAAATAAACATTCACTGCAATTTTTTTATTTCATCTAAAAATAGTTTTTACCTCATGAAGTACTAAGGCCATATTTTTAATTCATATAATTAAGAGCTCTAATGACAAGCATAAATATTACTTTTTTAACCTAAGGATAAAAGCATGTATATAAGACAAAAAAATCAACTTATTGGAGGCCAGGAATTCACAGAAAACTCTGTATCTGAATTCAACATTAGTCTCTATTTTCTGGTCCAATTTTCCTGTAACCAAATTTACTTAGTAAATGGAAAAAATAGGACCAGAAGAGACTAAATAGTCTGACCCATGAAGTTATACATCAGATAAAGATTTTGACCCTCTTATATGCTCCAATGACTTAGAACAGGAAGGTAGCACACAATCATATTAAACTCAGGGCTATTTACAGTAAGCCAAAGCTAAAAAGTTTCTTCAAAAGATACAGTATCTTATAAAGATTTTTCTTCCACTATAACTGTCTCTTCCTCTAATGTCTAAATTTATGCTCCTCAGATAAGGATACATAGCTTGTAATTTTATGGATGCTTCCACCTGTATTAGATTTCCAAATAAGCATAATAATATTGTAGTCATCAACATCAGTATTGCAGCCAGTATTCAAACTATTTAATTGTTTATGAAATGAGAATGGAGGTAAAACAGAATTACACATACTTAGGTATAGAACTTCATAAAGATGTTCTCAGTATAAAAGAAGTTAGAAATAGGAGATGATAAAACAGGATATTTTTACTCAACATTTTAGAGACCAAAAATATTTTGCATTAACTGTCCTCTACACTGTTAACAAGGATCATTTAATGCCTTAATCTGTTTTTCTTTAGCTTGATCTGGACTTCTGATATTATTTCTGATTTTATTTTATGATGCATTGGATATGATGCTCATTTTCCAAGCAGGCAGCAGAAAAGAAAACATTTGTGCTCTGCACTCTTGAAGGAAAAAATACTGCATCTTTCTCAATGGCAGTCATTACCCTCATGACTTCCAGCACAATATCCAACAGAAGTTTCCATTTACAGTACTGCTGTTCATGCTGTAGTTGCTTTGCTTTCTATTGATTAGTCAGTCAAGGACATTAAGAACTGAAGCTCAAACCACCATTGCTCAGAGACAGCCAGTACATATATTTTACAGAGCTTCTAATTCAGGGACAGTTAAAGGAAAAAAGAGAGTGTGAATAAGCAACTGCTCAGAAACTGAAACAGAACCTGGCATTAAAAACAGCTCCCCACAGAACCACAGAATATGTGCATTAGTGGAAACCCAACTCACAAGAAGGAGTGTAGCAATTACTATTTGCATACACATTTAAAAAAATGGATATCTGCGGGTTATTTTACACAGCAATTGCATGAAACACTCTATTCCTCAGAGATCAATCAATAAATCAAGGGATGCTTTCTCAAAGCTTCTTGCAAGTACTTGAAAAGTCAAAGGTCTTAGGAAAGAAAGCCCTTTACCATATGACATTCCAGAATTTGTGCTTAAATGCAGTCATTGGAATGCATGTAAAGTACAGAGATGGTACTACACAGCTACAATTTTGACAAGAGTCAGTTTACAGCCACAAGGAAGATCAGAGCACTTGAAGGACACAGCATAATTATGTCTTGCCCCTTTGAAAAAGAGAATCACTGTCAATTTTGAAATTCTGTCTCTACCCAAATATTGAAGACAACCCTACCATCCAGTTATCTTGAGTAATTCCAAATATTCTGCATTTTCAATAAGACCTGGCAAGAGAGCTTTTATATACAAATTAGGGAAATAACAGTGCTTGTTACGGTACTATAGGAGTTATGGAACTGTATCACATATTTCATTTATAATAGGATTATTTTGTTTACTGTTCCCTTACAACAATATTAAGACCTTTTATCAATTACCATCCTCACAGCTGTTATTGAGCAATTCTCCATCTTCCTTGCTATGACATTTTACCTTGTGTTTGTGAAATCTGAACAATTCTTAAAATATTCATCTCACAATCACTCAGTGCCTCTAGTAAAACAACTATGGGGTTTCTTTACTTCATTAATTTCAACTGCTTTCTTTTGCAGTCACTACTAATCAGGGACTTCCACATGGCAATTAACAATTTTCCTTTAAAAATCTCATCATTATCTTGATTGTGGTCAATGATCAAGATAATGGACTGAGAGCAAACAACCAAGAGCCAAATTCCAGATAGTCCCATTAACATTATGCTACATGAAGATAAACTACATGATTTCTGTGCATGTCTAAGTCTTCTAAGTCTGGGCCAGAGATCACTGCCCCATTTTGACACAACTTTGGCTTAAATATTTCACCCCACAAATTCTTTGTGGACTGAAAACTTTAGATGTAGGTACCATAGGTGATCAGGCCCACACAGCATGTGTTATGAGATGTTGGTTCTGATTGACAAACCTGGTCTACATCTATGACAAGGCAACACGCTTAGTGTATGAGGGAAAGGCTGTGGATGCTGTCTGCCTGTACTTTAGTCAAGCGTTTAAAAGCCTTCCACACAGCACTTTCCTGGAGAAACTGGCTGCTCATGGCTTGGATGAGTGCATGGTTCTCAGGGTTAAAAACCTTCTGGATAGATGGCCCCACAGAGTGCTGGTGAATAGAGTTACTTTCAGCTGGTGGCCAGTCACCCATGGCTTTCACCAGGGAAAAGGACAAAAGAGTGAAAGAATGTCGCTAGTTATCTCTTACCTCAAATCCAATGTCACAGAATAGGAAAGAGACAGCCTTCAAGTTGCTGTCCACTGAACCTTAGCTAAAATAGTCCTCTGCAGTAACACATGGCCTTTGAGGGTGGTGAAGGATGAGGCACAGGATGTTTCCTCCTGAACCTCGAGGCCTAGTTTTACATTCCTGAAAAGTCATCTTGAAGTTTTGCATACATTATTAGTAGGCAGTTTGAAGAATGTGCATTCAGGTCCTGCACCTATTTCAAGGCTCCATAAACTTTTTTTTCTCCATGGATATTACAGTACATTGGAATCCCTTCCCAGTGCAGAAGATGAAGAATATTTGTAAGGAAAAATACTGCACAAAACAATACTAATTGAACCAATTTGAATCTTCCAAATCCCATCTACTTGGAACCATAGTGAAAACCACGTGCACTTACTCCAGTCTAACCTTGGTTTGCTTTACTCTGTTCTCAGTTTTACATGGACACAAAATGGTTCTCCATTCAAAGAAGCACTCTTCACAGGATACACCAAGAAAAGGGGAAGAAAAGTGGTCTTGGGATAAGGGAAGTTTCCACTCTTCGTATTTATGAATTCTACCTCTTACAGCACCCTTTTGATGCAACAAATCACGTACATTTAATGTGCTAATTCTGCCTATATTACTGCCAAAAACCCCACCTGTAGACCCAGGCACTTTATAGAAAAATAAACAATTTTACTAAGTGATACTATGTAATTATATATTTACTTAACATCAAATAAATGAGACATGAATCTATAATAGATACCATGTGTTATTGCCATAGCTGCCAGAGTAGGCTATTAGCAAATCAGTGAACAAGACTGTTATCTTATTGCAGGAAACTGTATTCCTGCAAGTGGAGTGCATGGGTTTACATCCACATCTGGCACACAGGATGCCGTATATGTTATATGACTTCGAATTTCTGTCTGAATACTCTTTGTCTGCCAAAGAGTGCCAACTACCACTGACACACTAGGAACAGAAATTTCCAAGATGTTTAAACAGAAATAGAAATATCCTTTCCCTTTCTGAGCAAGTGAAACCCTAACTCCTGTCCTGTTACCAGGTCAAGTGAAACCACTCTCCAGCATATTACTGTCATATAACTTTGTAGAGACAGAACCAGGAAAGTAGCATTTCTATTGCTCAATTATCACTGTAGCATTGCTGAGGTGAGCCTTCTGAATTTCCCTCTTTCTACACAAAGAATAATCTTGTAAATGTATTAAGGTTAACAAAATGCTTGAAATGCATTTGAAATAAACAATATTTCATGGGAAAGAAGAGAGATTGATACTTTCCTTAGTGACAATTCCCCTAAAGGTACCATTGAAGAAAAGCAGAGTCCTCAGTCTTCACAGTCAAATTGACTTTTCAATCCCTAAGTAGGCATACCAATACACCTGACTTTTATTTGGTCAGGAAACAGAAGGCCTGCTTTTGGGCTCCAGAAACTAAATGGGTTCCAGCCTGCAACAGCCGCAGGCCAAGAGTGCATGGAACCTGGCAATGCTTTGGTCATGATGCTGCCAGTGTTGGCCAAGGTGATTTCCTTCACTTCTGCTACAGCCACTGCACAAAGAACCAGCAACAGTGCTAACACCTGCCTTCTTTCTTTCATAAGACAGGGTTCCCATCTCATCCCCAAGTCCCCAGCCTCCTCCCAAAAAATAAACTCAAGACTTACATGGAGCAAGGCTACTGCAAACTACTTGAGTGACCCCTTCATACCTGACTAATCATGTGAATTCAGACACACAAGACGATGTGGAATAGACATATAAGAAGATCCAAAGAGCAGTTAACAAGCCAAAATATCTCTGGTGTAAATGGTATGAGCAAGACTACTTTATTCCAGGCCCATGTACTAAGGTAAAGACTTCAAATACAAAAAGGTTCAGGGCACATATTTACCAGTAAATAAAAATATGCAGGGGTGTATCTTCTTTTCTTTTATCCACAGTTATTTAATCTGTATTAAAGTAAGTTACTATTTTGACCCAAGACAAACAACACTCTCCTATCAAATGTTCCAGTACACTTCAAAGCAGAGCATGTGTCAAAAATTTTATTCAAGTACTTATAGGGCCATCCTACTTGAGGAATGAGGGAGAAGCAAGTTTTTAAACCTGTGGGTACAATCTATGCCTTTCCCTGTGAGCCAGAGAGCATGCCCTAGTCCCATTGGCTTTAATGGCATACTGGTAACCTCAAAGACTGCTGTGCATTGCCCCAAAACCAAGTCAAATTATACAGTATGTGCAAACCACACGCTGTGACTATTGTCCAGAGAGACCACTTAAAAGATAATTCAGAACTAAGTTATTTCTGGTTACGTGAAGTTAATTGGAAGAGGTGAGTCAGTTATGTGAGATGTATGTTATTATTGCAACTGAATTTATAATTTTCAAAATGATTGTACCAGTATTTGTTAGCGTAGGGCCCAGAAGTCTGGCATTTGGCCAATGATAATTATTTAGGCGTGTTGCCATGAATTACTATTGATGGAACACAAAGTAATTTTTGACATTCTGTCAGAAAAATGCATTAAAGGTACTTGAGAGCTTTTGTGATTTTACTCTTGCCTGGACTGGAAAATAAGATGTTGATTGAATAAATGTTAAAAAACTTTTAAAAAACCCCACCCAAACCACACACAAGTCTAAGTGGAAGCACAAGACTCGCAACATCTCCTTGGATACACAGCTAGGTTTGCTTACACCAATGGATTTGTAACAGTTGCTTCACAGTGTATTTGCAATGAGCAAACCAGGACAGCAACTTATGTTTTCACACGGTTATTTAGACCATTCCAATTTTTCAAATATTTCAATAGAAAAAAATACCTTTCAAGTTCTGCTCAAAGGTCTGACATTAATTTCCCAGATTCATAAGGGAACATAATATGCATCATTAATTATTCACAATTTTGACTGCATGTGTATTTTTTCAACCAAAAATGTATGTATCCATGTATACACAAATATACATAACAGAATACATACATCCTGAAAAAATAACTGAAACATATGTAGTATTTTATAGTGGCATCTGTTCTAATAATTAATCAGGTATATTTAATAACATTCTTTACATGTTAGTCTGAATACCTTTATTATCTCACCTTCATTGTCGCAGTCTTGCAATGAAAGCCATATTTGATCTACCAGACCAACTCCTTTTACTTCACCATGAACTGGAATGGAATGCATTACCATTAATGCAATTAACGTCAAGGGTTTGGATTGCAATTGCCAATGCCACTCATTTTAAAATTTATATTTCTTCATCAATTGCTTTATTTTTCTTTCTACACTTCAGAAGAGAAAACATCCACTGTGATATATTTAGATTGTTCTCATTTCGCATTTTTCACCCATAACCATCTATAACACGAGAAAGACTGTCATTATTGGTATTTTTTGGACTGGATTCTAACATACATAAATTGCACATGTGTTTTAGAGCTATAGAAGCACACATCACTTAAAAATATTTATTAAAAATTGCAAAACCATGCTTTATGATAAGCAGCAAGGAGATACTATTCAGTCACTTGCCAAATTCCTCTTGGTGTCTATTCTTGGCCTGCAAAAACAAACTTGTGGTACTAATAGTCTGCACAAAAGTCAGACTCAAGGCTTGGTCGTACTGCATGAAGCATTTTTTTTTACTTGGCGCTTATGATTTTGTCCAGGACTTTTGCTTTTGATGGGTATCACATGGAGGCAAACCCCTTACTACTTAACATTGAAACAGCTTGCTCAGCACCTGGTGCTACTCCTCACGCCCAGTACTGGAAGTAATCTATAACCAACTTGAGCTGCCTAAAGCTTCTGCAAGAGCCCCTCTGTTGTGCCAGAGACCCTGGAGCTCCCTTGCTGAAGGCAGGAGGTACTCATGCAGCTAAACAACAGGTATCCTCATCTCCCTGTGTTCTACTCCAAGGTACCTCAGCATGTGGCTGAGATCACATAAATGTGGACAGAAGAATCGCAAATTCAGTGCTGAGTATTCTTTGCAACGTGAAAAAAGATTAACTTCACATGCAAAGGCAGCAGATCTGTAGCCAGCAGACCTGGATATAGGTTATTAATTCAATGTAGGGACAAACATCTAAAAATAAAAAATATATAAAAGCAAATCCCAGCCAAATGGCAAGGCTCAATTTAAATAATCTATTTAAATTATACCGCTTGAAAATTTGTGTAACTGCAAATTTATATATATATAAATGTACACACAAACTCCCTCCAACATATTTCATATGAGTCACTGAAGTGCTTTTTCCTTGGAAATTACATTAACATTAAAAAAAAACAGCAATAGAAATAGATTTTCTATTACTAGCATTTTATGAACACCATAAAATCAATAGAATATATAAAAAATTGATTTAGGCCATATTAAATATTATATCAGTAGAATGAGCAAAGTGAACTGTGGATATCCTTCAACTGATTCAGGATTATGACCAACAGCAAATTTGGATCCATCATGTTCAACAAGCATGACTAATTTCATAATATTCTATAATAAAGCTAAGCTCCAGAAGTTTGCTCCTAGAATTATTATGATAACTCTGAATTCTGTCATGACTTTTGACCTTTATCTTGTCCAGATTTTCCTAAAAGGCAAGAGAAAGCAGAGATGATGACCTGAATGTTATTTATTATTTTTCAACCAACACAAAAATTATACTACACCAAATGTTTTAGCTCCTACAAATACATTCAGCTCATCTACTCAAGTTAACAGATCTTAAATATCACTTTAAAGTCACAGAATTTAATTTTCAAAAAGCAGACACTGTAAAGCAGTATGATGTCTTTGTGAAAACTGAAGCATTTAAGGAACGATACACAGCCTTGCTTGCTTTTTGACAAAGCATCAAAACTCTATTTTGGCAGCTTATTCAGAAAGAAAATGCTTGGCCGAGAAAGTACTCTAACAGGATTCTAAACAAAAGATATTAAAATATTTTTCTGTATTTTTGACTGTTTATGATATTTCTCAAAGCAGGAAAGATATTTTACAGGAACAAATATTTCCACTGCCATTAAAGGTGCATTGTTTCCTTTGCTGCAATTAAAATACTGGATCTGATACTCCCCTTAGGATTTACAATATAACTTCAGGAAGTAAGGTTAGTTAATGAGCCTGTAACATGTTTACTTAGCCTACACTGAACTTAATTCTAAATAAAGGAAAAAAGAATTTATCAAAAATCTAAGAAAAAAGGCAGACAAAAACCATATTAATATTTTTAAAAATACATATTTCACTTGCAGCTCTGGAAAACAAACTACCAAAACACATTAAGAAGCATCATTGCCCATGCAATGGAAACAGTCGTTCCCTTGCAAAGAAAGAAAGTTTTCTCAAACTCAACTCTATTTTACAAATCTTGCAAAATTAAATAATTGATATATAACGCTGCTTAACAGCTTTCCTGTCCATAATGAAACCACAGTATTACTGGGGATAGGATGGCAGTGGAAAAGCCCTTTTCATGCCTGACATGACGCTGTTTACAAAAGCAGCACCCTTGTAGCTGGATCAGAGAAGAGCCCTCCCCAGTAATAATGTGACTTTCTGTCCAAGTCCAACTATGCTAAGAGTTATTGATGACAATCTCTAATAAAATAGTAATTAAATCTTTCAAAACACTCCTATGACTGGACAAGGATTGTGAGAAGGACAGACATTAAGCAGCAGTTCTGACCTTGAAAGAAAACTATTGATTGGATTTTGCCTTGTGAAAGGAAGGAGGGAAAACTGAAACCAACCATTCTGAATCATTAATGAGCTGCCACAGCATGGTCCTTACTCCAGCCAGTTTTTTACATATCCATGTGCATTTTTCTTTTGGCTTCCTCAAAACTAGCTCATATGCAACCTATACATGAAAAGAAACTATAAATTCCTTTGAGACAACATGAAGACAACCTCTAGACAGCCACTCAAATTTTGTGTGTGTCAGACTGTGTAACACTTAACAACACAAATTTTACATATACTTTTACATACACGCACATGTGTGTGTGTGTGTGTGTGTGTGTGTGTTTACTCATGTTATGTTAATTACAAATGAGTAAAAGATGCTATTAATTGCCTGTGCTACTACTATGTTTTTGTTTGTACCACTGAGACAGAATGTGACTTTCCAGTCTTTTGAGAATTCCTAGGATCAAAGAACTTTGAGCATATCTTCTATGAGGAATTTGGGCCTAAAAAATGAGATGTTTAGGTCATTAATTTTCAAAGAAAAGCTCTTTATAGAATGAAACAAAATTACATGGAAAGTTATAATTTGTGTGGCAGGAAAAAATTCAAATAACGGCTGTTTTGTATTGATTAGCACTAAAGTGATAGAAGTAAGTGGGGAGCAAAAAAGCCTACCATTAGATAAAATATAGGAAGGTGTGTGATTATTTTCTCCTTATTTATCTTAAATTTTACTCATCCTCCTTCTTACTAGGTTTTCCCTCCTCAGCATATTCCTTAGTTTTTCTTCTATGGCCTCTTTTCCTACAAATTGTCTACAACAGCTTTTCTTCAGTAAGTCCAGCCACAGTTATTTACTGTAACACAAAGCACCTTCCTTTGCTCTTGGCTCATTTAGCAGTCCTAAAGAAAATCATTCCCTATTAATGCACTTCTAAACAGAAGTCATAACTTAGTTTGTAAAACTACTTTTCTGATACCTTTATTAAACAAATCAACCATATTAAAAATGGGAAACTATTAAGCCAAGTTTTCTTTCTAAATGCGATCAAACCAAGTGAACTTGAAGAAAAACATCCAACAGCCAAAAGATCATTGACTGTAGGAATTTCCTCTTAAAGAGACACAGCCCGACAAAAACCAGCAAGGTGGAAATATGAAATGATTGTTTTGTTTACCATCCACTACAAGAAGGAAGAAATGTGATGACTCCTGTCATCACTGTCACACAGCAGTGCATTAGCAGATGTATACAGGCTGGGCCAGCACAAAGGAGTGCACAGTGTTGTCCAAGACAGTGAGTTCACGTGTGAGAGAAATTGGCTACTTTCAAAACATCCACGCAATTAGTTTCCCTTTAATTGCCTTTAATTACCAATACTTTCACTGTCTAGAAATTAGATATGCCATCTTTATCAAGGATAATATGGTAACATTGACAAAGGTAGGAATTGCTACTACTGGAATTAGATTCAGTTGCCTTCAACACTAATAGGATATAAAAAGTCACCACAGTAACACTACAGCTTCTTTACTTAATAATTACAGAAATAATGTCATGAGATAATATGCTAACCATTATCTTACACCAAGTATATAGAGGATTAAAAATTCTATACTGGAATAATTGCATTCAGAAGGAGATTATCCCTCGAACCCTGTACTCTGAAATACAACATTTCTGCTGACACCATGGAAATACACATTTTTGTACGCTAGAAAAAAAAAGTCCAAAAAAGATTAAAAGAGCAGAGGTAAGAAACAATGAGCTATACAATGATACAGACACTCATTAAGTAAGAGGGAAAGAGATGAGTACAACATGCGAAGGACAATGCACAAACCTACTCTATAGAAAAGCCAGAAATAAATGCACCTTCAGTGCTAGCACAAAACCCCTCTAAGATGACACAGTGAGTTCAGGAATTACATGGTGCTACACAGACAGAGAAGATTCATTCGTTTCTATCAGCTTACATTTGCACTCTAGCTCTGTTCCTTAAGATTCAAGCAATGAATGATGAGGTGTTACAATGCTATGAACTGGCAATATCTAAATGCCATATCCAAGGGTCTATAACACCTATCAATTAATTCTTTCTGATAAAATCAGAAAAATACTATTCCAGATTAAAAGACCATTATGAAATGGTCTCATTCCCATTACATTTAAAATTAAAAACTTTCCAACTTTTGTTATATGACTATGTTCAGCCCCATGGCTGTTTTTATACAAAATCAAGGAGGAATAAAAGGCAGTAGAACATATCTCCTTAAAAAAAGTTTGCAGTCTTGGCTACAACTCTTACAGCCACCTAACTACAGGTTAGAGAGGACCTGTAATGGTTTGCAAATAATGATCTCCATACAATCTTATGTATAAAGTCATTTGCAAACCAAGGGCAAAATTTTCCCCTTCTGTGCATGTTACAAATCTGCTATCTGTGGAATCTATCACAGTGCTGATTCTGCACTGACAGGTGGCTCCTATTTCCATCAGTGGTGTTTGTGCTGCTGAAAAAGCAATAAGAGAGGCTAGGGCAAAGAGATTTGTCTCACTGCTGGTTGAACACTACAGCACCCAACATCATGCCAGAACAAGCCATCCTTCTAATTTTACACAGCTGATCCAGAGTTCTAATCAGCTGCTTCTGCATGAACACGGATTTGAACATGGTGGGTGGGAGAAGCCTCATTTTTTTTGCATTCATTATTTTAATTGTACATATTGTACACACTGAAATTCACTGTATTCAATGAAATATAGAAAATTCTGGCTGCTGATTGCATTTGTTACTATATTCTTGGATAGATAAGTTCACATCCAATCTTGTGGCTGAATGCCACTGTACAGAGCTTTGCTATCTCAGCTTCCTACCTTTTTGATCCCATAGTGGCTGTGGCAAAGAAGCACATTTCTTGGCCCTGCATCTTTAGTGACATTGATCTGGCCTTGGTGCATCCCAAGTTCATGGTCAAATATTTTAATTTTTCTTTCCTTTTTTCATTTGGTTTTCTTAAAAATGTGCGTTGGAATTCATGACTATGCAATTCAGTGAGGGGCACCATGAAAAACAGGTGACTGCAGGACACTATTAATAACTAAGCAGCAGGACATCACCTACAACAGAAACACAGATGTGTTCCTTTGGTCCCATGATATTATTCTGAAACACAGCTAGCTTCTGGTATCAAATTCCAGGCTGGCAAACCAGCCTCATGACCATACGGTTTTACTGACTGCAAGAGCTCCATTTCAGTATGGCAGCCTTTAGAGACAAGAAAAGCTATCTTCCCAAGCTTTCACTCTGCTGTTAGCTCAGAACAGTTCCTGGGCCCAGTGATGATAACTGGACAAAGTCTGGCAGTGTTTGCAAAATATTTGTAAAATACACATTTCCAATACCATCTGCACTTAGAAAACGCTCTTACATTGCTGTTCTGAAATGCATTATCAGGCCTCTCATGTCATCACAGATGATACTCTCTACAGCTCTCAATCCTCAGGGCTTTCTTTTGCTTTCACTCCTTTCTTCATACACTTTCTCACAGATTTTTTTTTTTTCTTCTTCGTTTCTCTTCACAATATCAGGGACCATTTCAAAGCCTGGTTGGGACTTTCCCCAGATAGACAAGAAATCACACTATGCCTGTTTTTGTCATGCTTCCAACAGAACTGAAGAGAATCCCACCTTCCTCATCACAACAAAGTATGGCATCTTCAATCCCAGCAACTCCTACACAGCTCTGAGCACCCATCTTAATCTCTTCGTACTCTTTGTATTCAGAATATAATCAATCCTTCCAGTACAAAATTGGAAAAGGGTGTGATTTTTACCTTCTTTGGCTTGTTTTTTCTTAGTTACACGCACTCTTTTCCTCTTTCCTCATCACAACCTCAGAAATTGCCTACCTGCACATCTTTTCTAGTCTTCTCACTTGAACCTGAAGTCCTCCTCTTCTGTATTTCCTTGTCTGTATTTTCACTTCTCCCTCACTCTCTTCATCACTTCTCAGGTCATGTACAATATCAAGCTTGGGCTTTTTTGGTTTTTATTCTGGAAAAAAGTAATCCCATCTGTCTCTGAAGCTTTTAACTGTGTTTTTCATTGTGCTCAATGACTGATTTGCAAGAGGTTCACCTGCTCTTATTCTTGGACTACTGTTCTTCTGACTAGAGTCACCTTTGTGTGTACCCAAACCCTTACTCAGCCCATGACAGTTGACCTATGACTCTTACTCTTGACCCATGACAGTTATTTCCTGCTACTTTAAGATATCATTCAGCTTCTGTGCTTAGAGTTTTGCATGATTTACAGTTCAGAACTATTTGTTCAATCAAAACTGCCAAACACTACACTTGCTCACAACACACTTATTGAATTCCTTACAGTCTGTCTCAGAAAGGAGAAAATGTAATTTTCTTCATGAAGTAGTAGTCAAGATGACACTAGTATGTGGAATCTCCAACCACATGTCCTGCTGCGTAAGACAGATGAAGCTCTACACAAAGAACTAGAAAACATTATATTGCAGCAAAGGAAAACTGAATCTGTTTGCTCTGCTTGCAATAATCACGCAAAATCCAGTGAAGTTAATTTTCCATATTTTTCTGTCCTAGATCTATCATCTTTTAGACCTTTTCTGCATTGTTAGCAACCCCTTTTAGTGAAATTAAACAAGATAAATGTGCTGGAACAGCAATCATATTGCTGCACAAAAAATGTGCATCATAAGCAGTGAAGCTTATGTAGTATTTTAAAAGTTGATGTATTTGGTTTTTAAGACTAAACTACGACTATACTGAACAAATTAAAACCATGAAGTTCTGCTACATGAAGCAGCAAATTATTTTTAGTTACGTTTAGGAAGATATTTATCTACCTGTAGCTGACTGGCTATACACCAAAATAAGAATGCACTAGCACATGTGACCACAAATATGAATGTACATGGACCCTTCAGTCTGTGTAAAAAGGATTCATCAGTTCAGTCTACAGCCTGTGTTGTGTCTACTACTGGGCTCATGCAGTTTTCTTACTGGCACCAGCAAAACACCTTTTGCTGCACTTTTTGTGCTTTACGCACACACACCAGCCAATGGAGTCAGCTGCATCTGAAGTGCAGCTAAGGGCACCCTCTGATATTTCAGTTCTGTAAACTCCCTCTTCTGTAAGATTTTTGTAGCTAAGACAGAGTAGAATTGCTTGTCCAGAGCAGGCTCAGAAGAGACCTTATTACCCGGGGTTCTTCTCTGTTACATTTTTTTTAAGTCCTGCCATGTTTGGAAGCAGCAATACCACAAACCACTCATATTTCATTCCCTATTTAAAAAGCTACTTAAGAATCAATCTAAGATGTCCATTCATCCAGAATCCAGTGTTACAGTGTCAAGGTTAATTGAGGAGCTAAAGGCCAAGATTAAGTTCCACCTGTTCTCTGGGAAGATTTAGTTTCTGATGTTTCTTTCCCAGATGCACATGGAAGCTGACACAGTCAACCACAGGACTTCTGCCTGCAGCTCTTCTCTTCCCAAAGAAATGCTGACCCACATCAACCTAAATGAGCCTGATTCCCATCTACACTTACTTACTGGCAGAGCAGTTAAAGGGGCCATAGCGTAAAAGACCATTCTGGCTCACTGACATTTTTTTGTAATTTATGAAGGATGTTACAGCTGCATCAACACCTTTAGATACCAATGGTGCATTCTATACAGCCTAGTTCCTTATCCCCTTCAAAAATACCCCCACTTAGCATGGCTACTGCTTCAGTTTAAAACATCAAGATATCTCTTTGAGTAGGTAACAGACACTGAATTCTGAAGCTGCCACTGTAGCTCCTCACATTGAAGTAAACAAATTTGTGGCCAAATTGTTGAACTGTAAGAGCACATCTCAATTAAAGCATTTCCATAATATTGCTCACAATCCTGATTGCATTTTCAGGATTGGAACGGAGCAGAAAGGTTATCAGTAGTCACACACAATGGAATGTAGTTGGAAAAAGACAGGGTACCTAACTAGCTAACTCTGAAGTACCTAATTAAAATTTAAGTAATCTTGAAACCTAGGAGAGCTGAAAGAGGCACTAGAAAACCCTCAGAATCGCTATGTCTTGTTCTTAAAAAGCAAGTAATAAATGACAGAAATTAATGTGTTGTGCACAGAGTATGGGAGCTCAATGACAAGGCTCCAAGGCCAGCTGATGCACACAACAGTGCACATGAACGTCATTTTACTACCAGTGTGGTCAGTGAGAACAGTGCTTAGTTTTACACTTCATCCAGTCATAGAACTTGCTTGTAGAAGCAGAGGTTTTACTTAGTAAAAAACATTGTCCTGATTGCTGAGAGCAAATTAAAATGTGCGAAAATGAGCATGGCCTCAAAACCTAATCACTTAAATGCTAGGTGATTAATACTGAATGCCTACGGTAGCATGAACACTTTTCAGAGAACATGGATGGGAAACAGCCAATTGCATAAAGACTGCAAACACATAGAATCCCTCTTCCTTTAGCACCAGGAGGGTATACACTGTCAGCTCAGAGCTACCACAGGCAACACCAGCATGCTGGCAGAAAAAGACAGTCTCATTCTTCTCCCATTCACTATTTTAATTTGACACACTTGGGCCTGAGCTGTACAGCTGGACAGACATTTCCAGTCCCTGCAGGAACATGCAGACTCTGATCTGAGGAACTGTCAGAATACACCAAAAGGAAAAGCAAATTATTCAAATTTCTCCATATCCTCCTGATACTGTGGCTCAACAGTGTGAAAGCAAAAACATGCCTCAGCTTCTTAGTTGGTTTGATATCATGCTGCTCCTGTACTTGCCACAGGACCTGTAGAGTACGCTATGTCCAAGACTCAGGTATGGCCTCCTTTGCCAAGGAGTGAAAGCAGGAATATTTCCTCTGATTCCTCTGCCTCTGATAGACTACCTGCTGAACTGCACTGTAAGTCAACCATAAGGCATTCCAAACTATTCTACTGCTTTTCTAAAATAAAGGCATGTGCATTTATTTTATTTTTTCTTTACCAAAACAACATGGTGCTTAATAAACAGAAAGGAAAGTTTCCCTCCCTCGTCAGCCTTCCTCTGTGCAGCACAGAACACAAGAACAGCTGTGTTGGTCCAACCAAATGACACATTGTCCTGTGTTGTAAGGTATGTGTGTATGATATGTGCCATCCGTCAGAAGTAGAGCAGTCATCTTCAGTTAATTGGGCAGTTTGCTTTATCTCTTCCACAACCAATCCTCCCTCTCGGAAGATATCTTCTGTTAATGGGCCACTGAGTCTCACTGCATGACTGATAAATTACATAATCCCACTGTGAGATGCTCTGCCCAGGGGGAGGAGCCAAGCATTCCTACCTGGATATAATCTGAGACTTGGAACAACAGACAACCTTTTCCCACTGGATTCCCAGAGGAGCAGCTGTCTTCTCCACTGGATTGCCAGAGGAAGACCAGGCCCATTACACCACCAGCAGACCTTCAGAGGAAAACTCCACTCTTCTACAGGATCACTGCTTCAACAGAACCACATCTGTGACTCCAGGAGGACTGCAGCCACCATTTAATCAGATTGCTACCAACACCCTGACCAACAGGGTGTCAGGTTGTATTCTGACTCTGTCAGTGGTTTCTTTTCTGGTTTTTTGGTTTTTTTTTGTTCTATTTCATTTGTATTTTTTAAAATTCTTCTAGTAAATAATTGTTATTCCTATTCCCATATCTTTGCCTGAGAGTCCCTTAATTTCAAAATTATAATAATTCGGAGGGATGGGGTTTACATTTTTACATTTCAAGGAAGGCTCCTGCCTTCCTTAACAGGTACCTGTCTTTTCAAACCAAGACAAACATCTATTGCCCTGCCTCTGACATGAGCCAAAAGCATCTGCCTGAGGGATTGTGTTAGCACAGAACAAGCACATACCAGAACACCTTTGCCACACCACATCACAAAGACTGCGTGTGCCAGAGGTGATACCTTTGTGCTTAATAGCTGTATTGGTGAAACTCACAGCTGTTGGGCAGGAACAGGCCCTGTGCCATCCACCTGACTCACAACCTGCACTCTCAAGGCACCTAGGCTTTACTAAGCCACTGGCAGGTTGCATGATTTCTTGTGATGGCAGTAAAATAGTCTGCATTAATGTTTGCCTGGAGCATGCTGGGAGAGGCCTCTGCAAAAGCAGATGCAATGCACAAGCTCCAGGCACCATGAAAAGCTGCTACACCTGTCTAGCTGGCATGCCAGCATTCAAAAGCACAGAAAGAGGAATTTAGCAGGGGAGGCTCTCTACTATTCTCCAAAACGAATGACAGCTGTGAGAGCTTACAGGTCTCCAAGATGGCCACGGGCAGAAATATTTTGCTTGTGGTAGCCACAAAGACACAATTTGACCTTCTAATTTGAAGGTTTAAACTTGACTTTCAAACTACTAGCGAGACATTCAACAAACGCACAACTGCATCACAGCCAGCTGAAGACAGAAAACATGGACAGCTCATAGTGCATATGCCCACGTGCCACAGGAGAAGAAGAGATAACAGTGCAGCTTCAGAAGCTGTGTGACAGAACACTGCAAGGGCCCTCTCCAATAAAAGCAAGGGATGTCAACAGGTTCTGGTTCAGACTCTTGTGCAAAAAGGAATGTTATTACACGTTACATTTCTGCTGCTGCCTGTTGCTACAAGTCACAGATATAACTTTCTAAAAGGGCACAAACCTGTCTTGGAAGACCTTTGGTACCAAAAATTTCAGCTGCGGCCACCAGCTCCTATGCCTAAGAGCTCCCACATGAAATAAAGGGTTCTGGTAACTCAATTTACCACTTTTAAAGGAATGTTTTTCTCCCAGTTTGATTTATTCATATCTACTGACCAGAACTAAAGTTAAAATTTCTCCTACTTTAAAGGCCATATATGGCATGTCTCCACGTTGGGGCTGGCCCTGTCAAATGGGGAGGCAAATCTGTGATCACACACCTCACAAGGGTTACAAATGGACTCCTTCCAGCTGCAGATGCTTCCACATATGCTCTGCAGAAGAGTTGTGGCAGTACAGAAACTGTGCCACAACTGTAGGCTGTCCTTTTCTTATTTATGAAAATGATGCCTTTAAAATCCAAAATAGCTATGAGGGAAAAGGCCTGAGTTCTCAGACATGCCAGCTCTGTAGTACCACACCATCAATGCTCACAGCAGGCAAGAAGGAAAGGGACTAATGGAGGAAGACCATAGTCATGACTGGCTGGCCAAAGTGCCAGGAAGAAGTGAAGCTTCATGGCAAAGAGAATCATAGAACAGTTTGGGCTGGAATGGGCCTTAAATATGGTTTCAACCTCTTTGCCATGGGCAACCTTCCACTGTCCCACACTGCTCAAAGCCCCATCCAACCTGGCCTTAAACACTTCCAGAGATAAAGCATGCACAACTTCTCTGGGCAACTTCTTCCAGTGCCTCACCACCCTCAAAGTAAAAAATTTCTTCCTAATATCTAAACTAAACATACACTCTTTCAGTTAGTTCACATATTTTGTCATCTGTCAGGAAAAGGTGAAGGACCTTTTATAAATACTTCTTTTACTTTTATGTTTACATTACACCACCTTGTGCTCCAGGGTATTCAGCCATGCCAGACAGTTGAAGGAACAGTGCATTAGCCTTTGATACCATAAATAAAACCACATAGGCTAATTAATAGTTACTAGATAGTTTGCCCATTTTACTTCAATGTAAAGAATCCTGTTACATTGCTCCCTCTCTGACCTCTTTTTTAAGAAGCTTCAAAAAAATCAAACAAAGCAAATTAGAAAGATTCTCAATCCTGCCCTATTTTTTTTTTAATTTCAAAGACAGATCTCATTTTCCTAAATTGAGTTTCTCACTTCCACAGTAGAAGTGCCATCATGTCTTCCTGGTTTCGGCTGTTGGCAAAGCAAACAGCACTAAATGGGACAAAACATGGCAGAGTACAAAACAGAAAGAATTACAGACACTTTAACAAGGCAGTTGTGATTTTTGTGCAGAATACAAAAGAGGTGTCAGGACAAAATGGACTTTGACAGCAACACAGAAAGTTCTTTCATTAGGATGACCATTCCTATGTCACTCATGATCCATATATGGAGGAAAAAATTCATTATATATAACACACTGTTCTGATCCTTACACTGGATTATCATTCATCAGAACTGAGGACTGAATGTAAACCTAACATTTAAAGTACAAAACTGTGAAAGGCTGGAACACTGGTCACTCTGAGGCCGAGACGAACACTCATATGGCACTAGTGAGGAAGCATTGGGAGGTACAGTATCTCCAGAAAAAGAGCAATTGAGAAGAGCTGTGAGTCACTTGGAAGAGATGTGTTTGGTTACCCACAAAGAGAACACTTTGGGGGTTTCACTGGCTGTAGTTTCACTGGCTGTTCATTAATAGCTAATGTACAATGCTGATCCCAGGTTATAGAAATTCTGGAAGATGCTTAACATGCATCAGGGTGTGTGTGTGTGAAAATGAGATATAAAAAGGACCTATTCATCCAAATTATAAAATCTTACTTGAACTTTTTCCCAGAACTGAAGTAAAACCTCATGTGTTTCTTTTACTGGATATTCAAGAAGCTTGACTACCTTTTGTCTTGATTTTTCTTAATTCTTCTAAATTTTTGTACCTCTTCATTTCTTCCTAAGATGCAACAGCACTGCTGCAGTAATGGCTTTACAACACTTCTTGTTTTTCTGAAAGAAACACCATAAACATCACCAGCTCACCCTGCTTTGTGCCGAGTATAAGACTAGACACTTTCACTGTCAGCCTCAGCTGTTCTGTGGAAAGTCATTCCAAGCTGGCCTAGCCTTCAGGAGAAACCTCTGCTACCAGTCACTTCCACATCAGCCTTTTTCCTGGAGATCATACAGTGGGCCTCATTTCTACCAAGAATGCCTTCTGTTTAACTACTATTAATGTTCCAAGCTAGAGTGTTTAAGAATTGCTTGGTTTATAGAATTAAGTTTTCTAGCACTGCGCCTTGACACTTCCTCAAAGGGGGATCAAAGCCAAGCACATATGTACTTTATAGTAAATGGTGCTTAAACCATTAGGGAACTGGAACAACTCTAAAATGATTGATAGATGATAGATAGATAGATAGATAGACAGATAGATAGATAGATAGATAGATAGATAGATAGATGAAAGAAAATAAAAGAAAGAAAGAAAGAAAGAAAGAAAGAAAGAAAGAAAGAAAGAAAGAAAGAAAGAAAGAAAGAAAGAAAGAAAGAAAGAAAGAAAGAAAGAAAGAAAGAAAGAAAGAAAGAAAGAAAGAAAGAAAGAAAGAAAGAAAGAAAGAAAGAAAGAAAGAAAGAAAGAAAGAAAGAAAGAAAGAAAGAAAGAAAGAAAGAAAGAAAGAAAGAAAGAAAGAAAGAAAGAAAGAAAGAAAGAAAGAAAGAAAGAAAGAAAGAAAGAAAGAAAGAAAGAAAGAAAGAAAGAAAGAAAGAAAGAAAGAAAGAAAGAAAGAAAGAAAGAAAGAAAGAAAGAAAGAAAGAAAGAAAGAAAGAAAGAAAGAAAGAAAGAAAGAAAGAAAGAAAGAAAGAAAGAAAGAAAGAAAGAAAGAAAGAAAGAAAGAAAGAAAGAAAGAAAGAAAGAAAGAAAGAAAGAAAGAAAGAAAGAAAGAAAGAAAGAGAGAGAAAGAAATTATATAGTCCAGCTTTGCTGTTCTTTAGTAATTTTCCTTCTTTCTGATTCACTGGTTTCTATTTCATCTGAAGAAACTCTGATTCGTTAGTCTGATCACAGGTAAACTTCCCATTATCATGATCTGCCTTCTCTCCACCTTCCATTCCTCTCATCCTCATTTCCTCTTATATCCCAACTAATTTCTTTCTAAAATTCTCCATGGGCTAAACCACAATTTGCCCTCACAAAGTAACACATTCCCAAAATAGCATGACCTGCATATGGGCAAAAAGTTCATATACAAGCAGGTGGGAATTCACCCTTTGTACATTAAAAAAAAAAAAAAAAAAAGACAAAAAAAAACCCCACAAAAAAACCCCCACAAAAAAACTGTAAAATAAAGACCTATGAAGCAAATGTGGATGTAGACTGAACATGGGGTTGGGACTCTGCAGATTAAACTTCTAGGACTGCCTTATTCTTTCACTACCTTGAACTAGGAGCTCTGCTATTTCTGTGTGCCACAACCCATACCAAGGTAGAGCCTCAGAGAGCATAATTTTCAGCTCTCCTCAATTCTACTCCCTCCATGTTTTCTCTTCAATCTCTTTGCATTTCATCTGTAAGCTGTCCTCTACTCAGCATCTCCCCAGTTCTCCATTTCACTTTATGCACACCACATACATGCATATTCCTTCATCCCACCACCTGCGTGTATACTCTTAGAGGGAGGGGGAATTAGACACAACATGTACTTGTTTACACTTGCTTTGCTTTCCTTGTAATTTACTTGTAATTTCCTTGCATTTCACTTGTAATGGCCATGAGGTCTCAGATAATTTTCCTTCATTCATAATATCAGTGTTAATAATACCACCATAGTAGTCTGAATCATGTAAAGCTCTAAGCAAGCTAGTATCTCCTTTTGTCCCTCAATCATTACAACTGAGTTCACATTTTGCAATCAAGGAGTCAAATGCACCTCTGCATCATTAAAAATTCCCCAGTTCAGATCTGAGCTGTCTTCATAAATCTTGTCTTAAATATGTGGCATCATCTACTTGCTTGTTCCCATTACAGAAACAGCAAAATTCTTCTATGGTATCTTGCACTTTAGGATTGGACTCAGAAAACCTAATAGCAGACCAAAACAGAAAACTGAGACCTAGAGATCAAATTTTATATGAATAAGAACAATGAAACTCTAAAAATGTCTAACAGTATGCTCTAGTAGGGTGACACAGACCCAAACCCATGCAATAAACAGTGTTTTTTTGTTTTTTTTCTTACTGAAACACAAGAGAATGGTAACTTAAATATTTTAAGATCTTTTGTGTAAAATCCTTTACATGAAATTACCTTTATGGATCAGTTAATACAAACTCATATTCTTTGCTACACTTATAGCAATTTGCTTCTTCAAAGTAAGGTACTTAGAAGCATTAACAATTCTATCTTTCAAATGTTCATGTGGTAAAGCAATATTACAGTCCCCATTAACAAGTGATGCACCTAAGACAGACAATTTATATGATTGGTCCATGACTATAGGGACTGGAATGTCAGTGTAAAGCAATAAAAAAAAACTCCTTGTGTGTGATTTGGATGAGCAATATCATCATTGCCTTTACATTGTCTACTCACTAAAAATACTGCAGATTTGAGCACATTCATTTTTCTCTACATCTGATCTTACAACACTTACTCACATGAATTGATCCCTCTTTTATATTCTGCTCATTGACTAAGTAATGGAATGTTCCAAAGATATTAAAGGATTGACACCCACAGAATTGGCATTTGGGTAGGTACAACACAGCACAAAATCATTTCTATAGGTAAAAGTGGAAACTCAAAAAGCTCAGTATTTCAGTGCCTTGCTGAAAGTCAAGGAGAAGATGTGTTCCCAACTACAAACTTGATCTTTTTAATGATTTGTCTGAAAAAGCAAAATTGTAGCCATTACTGCTACAAGCTAAGTGCACAACAATTTGAATATTAGGTCATACTTGTCAAACTGCAGATCATTTCATTTTGTAATTGTTTTAGAATTAAAAGTCAAAGAAGTATTTCTATTTTAACTGAATTTCACTTTTCTCCTACTCTATAAGCAATAACCCAATTGCTTAAGCAAGACATGTGATGCATGTGTTAATAATAAACACAAAAACTCTCCCTTTTCCCAGATCAATACTTCAAACTACTCAGAGTCATCTAAACACTCCAAAATCCTAATTCTTCAATCACCACTGTGAATAAAGCAGAGGTTTTTTTAAAGTTCCTTGCAATCAGCCCCTCTCCAACAACAAGGTGAAGTAATGGAAAATGTATTAAAGCAGAAAAACCAATGACCATTTGCTATATGCTTACAGACAAGTAAGACACAAAAGATCTTTCCTGATAGCCCTTAAGTAACACATTCCAACACAGCCAAAGGAATACGCAAGTCTCAGATAGAATGGTAAGGCATTCTACTTTCATCTGGATTGTATTTAGTCATGTAAGTGTGCTTGGTTGGGTAAATGAGAGTTAAAGTCAGTAATTATGTTATGTCATCGTGTCAGAAGGACAACTCTGCTTTGTAAGGAGACTCTTACCATGCATTTTTACAGTGTTTCTTACCCAATCTGAAATATGGTAAGACAATTGTGAAATATGCTGGAACTGAAATGAGTTCCAAACTGCCTTTCCCTGTACTGTCTTTTGGACCAAAGCTCAAAAAAGTTACAAGAGGTTAGGAGCAAATAAAATATAGTGAACTGTGATACACTGAAAAGAAGTATTTTGGAACTATCAGTGTGTTTCCATTGGAATAACCAATGCTTTTATTTAAAAGGTTTTCAAGGATGTTCACAGCCCAACACATACATTACAAAAATCACTTGAGAGAAAAAGCTATCAAGAAGCAGGAGAAAATACCCTGTTTGGATTTTGGCAGGCAAAATCAATGGATGCGTTCCTAATTTTTAATCAGCTTGATGAAAGAGAACAGCACTCTCACTGACAGTCCAAATTTTAAACTTACACCCAAAGAAGTTGACAAGCAGCTAGCAAGAACTTTAAGGAAAGATAGTATTTTTGGGTGTTTGTCGTAAAAGAGATTCTTTCACAGATCAACCACACAATCTCATTATCTAATCACAGAAAGGTAAACTCTGTGATTAGCCTGATTGGCACAGACTTGCAAGGCTTTGAACAGGGGGGAAGAATTCATTGTCAGGACATATGTTTAGGTATAGGAGGTAGTTCAGAGAGTGCTTGAGGAAGGAGAAGCACCTTTCAAAGCATGACATGCAAGCCCACAGACACAAGAAGACAGCTGGCATTGCCTAAAAACAATATGAATTTCAGACTCTTTTTTTTTCCCTTATCTTTGCATGCAGCTCAAGGCACTGACAGAAACTGCGTATGAACCTATGAAAAAAAAATCCCTCTTACCCTACATGGAACAAGTACACATGTTTCCCACTACTTCTGTCAGCTTCTATCTGTTAACTTAAAAGATAGAAGACACTGGTTTGAGTGAGAGTGGTTTCTCTTTCCTTTCTGACTTTGGTAAAACCTACACAAACTCCATTTATCTCTATCAGTAAAGCTGCCATGATAATACTCTTTTCCATGACGATCCACCTCCAGATTCCCAGGAAGCAGGGAGTACTAGGGATGGTCTTGTCACTGGAATAGGAACAGTTGATATAATCAAAAATGTTTTCATCCTTTTAACTGAATAATGCTATTTTGAATTTTGTCCACTAATTTATCTTCCACTGGTTTTCTTCATATTTCCCTTCATGCTTACTGGGATAAGTAACATCTGCAAACTGTGTATTGGGCTGGTTACACTGCAAACCATTTGGTTCCTTCCATCATTATTCAACACGCAAAGTAGAATAAAAGAGGATTAGAATTACTCTTCCACAAATCCTCTCAGGGAGTTCACAAATGCTCCTTTGTCCTCTCTACTCCAGTTCCCATCTTAGTTTTCAGTTTCATAAGCTGGTTAGATGGAGTCAGAAATAAACACAAAATGGTAAGAGCTGTCTTGGCAGCCTCCAGTGAATTCCCACCATAAGCATTTTCACATCCCACAGCAAGCAAGCAAGAAAGCAAGCCAAGGTGTTTCGTAAGAGCAACCCACAAGTCTTAACAAACACATTTAGGAAATTAAATGAAGCTTTCACCATTTATGCTACAGCATCTTGCAAGGGTCTAAAAACCTCACCTCCAGATCCAAGCAACAAAAAGCAGCTTTTCACACAAAGCTGTTGTCACTAGGTCCTGTATAAGGTGTTTAACATGTACACCAAAAGCAGCAAAATAGAGAATTATATTTCACCAATTATTCTGATGAATTTTGCTGTGGAAGTCTGAAGTCTAGCACAACATGAGAGTTTTTTATACTAACCCTATTTTAAGACTCCTCTAGCACAGACCACAGATCTGTTCTGTACTAATACTGTTCCCAAAGTCAATCATTAGAAACTGCTATCTCCTCTAGCTCTGAAAGACAGAATAAAAAGAATTAAGGCAAGAATTAAAACAACTGCTTCATACAGTACAATTCAACTTCAATCAGAATACAGAAGATCCTAAATAGAATGTTTCTGAGTGCTTACTTTGTCCTTGTCACTTCTAAAAACTCTCTATTACTACAGTTTGGAAAGGTAACTGAGTAAAATGAACATACCCCAAGCCATTCTTTTACCTTTTACCAAATGAATAGAGAAATGAATAGAGAAAAGTAAGAAAATAGGGCTAATTTATTTTTGTACAGCTCCTCAACAGACTTTGATGACATATTGATCAGTTCTGCCAGAGAACTGGAAGTTCCCAGAGGAGCTGGTGCTCTCTAACACATAGACTGGAAGCTGTTCTGCTCCGTACAGTACTGGAAAGAAGACCTCAAGGTGAGCTCTGCAGCAGCCTCAGCACATGCAGTGTTTCCAGGTATGGGCAGCTCTGACACAGCCACAGCTCAGACACACCTGCCTGATCCACATCTCTTTCTGGGTACCTGGCAACTGTCAGTCCCGCACTCCAACTGTGCTCAAGCTCTTCAAGCCCAGAAGAACTCACCAAAAACACAAGTCTAAGAGGTAAGCAGATGATGCCCATATAAAAGATGGGATAAACTGACATTTAAAAGTAGGAGGCATAGAATAATGTCTACAGAAGCTGCAGATATCTGCTCAAAACCCAAATGAGATGAAAATGTCATCCCTTACATAAAGATATTTCCTACAGGACACACAGTTATGTTAGCCTACATACACATATTTTTTTCTGGTTTTCAATGGAAAATTTTTCCAAATACATGGTTACATGAAAAATAGCATTAGTGACAGTTTGACTGCTGCAATTACTGAATGGTTACTTTGTTTTTTCCGCATTGCTTGCTGAGGGTGTGCTGACATTTAATGACAGGGTATCTGAGTGACCATGTTGTGTTCTCTGAACGTAACAGAAAAAAGAAGCATAGCCTATTGTGCATTTCTGCCTGATGTAACTAAGGAACTTACTTATGAATACAAAAATCATCATTAATTTTGAAGAGGATTTAAAATCTTGTTTTATAAATATCTTTCACGGAAAACTGGAATTTAGCTCCTTTCCATTTCCCTACTTAGACTGTTTATTAATCTACCACTATAGCACCCTCTTTGCACACAAAGTTTGGATTAATTTTGTTGTGACTTAATTAAATTGCAAATGCCTCTGAATTCTCAGGTAGCTGACTTGACCCTTTTATTCACACATTCCAATATACACATTTAAATGCATTGATCAGTAATGACTGAAAAAATCTTCTCATCACACTCACCTTATTTTCCTCATGTTCAAATACACCAAGTTGTTTATTTTCATATTTCAGTTCTCAACATATACTTACACTGCAGGCTTTTCAGAGCAGGCAATATTTCTTGTTAGCCCGAGTATTACGTATCTATTTATATCTAATCTCAAGTCTTAAAATATTGTTTTAATATAAACTCAGTAATACTGATAATGATAAAGGGAGAGAGTGCTTCTGGGACTTTGGATTATGGATAGATCCAAACAGTGAATCTGAGGTGTGAATGCATGCTTTGGAGAAGTCTGAGGTCCACTAAAGGGACAGATGACAGTCACTCCTTTCTCATGAAAGACTCAAGAGTTATTTGTAACTCACAGTGACATTTCATCATTAAAAATAAAACAAGCAATATGTATGAGGCCTTTTTGTAATTTCATATAGTCTTTTCCATGAAATCATATTCTTATTAAAATAAGACCTACTTGGACAATTTTGCAACAAAGAACTACTCAAGTCAAACTTACTGATTAGGCAAGAAAACTATTTTTGTGAGAATAATTGTATCTGAAGATACTGAAAAACAAGTAGCTTCCTGGTAGGTAACAACACTACAACACAAAATGGAACTTCATGCATTCTCCCTCAGGGGGAGAATTTATTTTTTCAGGGTTTATTTCCTAGTATCTTTAATAAAGTTGTTTTGAAATATTTAATGCATATTTTGAAAAACCTAACAAATATTCAGCTTTAGAGAGCTAAGATAAAACAATTCTCACGGTTTCTCTCAATCAGCTTCCACCTACTTCAGCTCTCTAAATGCAATTCAGAAAGCCTCAAACACAAGATTTAGGCTGAACTGTTCAGTCACAGACTAGCCTTCTGCCAAAACTCTGCAGCTCAATCTTGCTGACTTCATGTTGCTATTCAGGATATTTCACAATGACTGTTCTTTTCTAATGCTATCCCAAACAGCAGAGACATATTGGAAGGAGGTGAGAGACAAGATTACCACCCCAGCAGTTGATCTGCACTGACTATGTTTCTGTTCTGCTCAAATTGCATTTGTTCCAGGAAATCTACTCTAAACAGAATAGAGGAACACAAAATATAGAGTAGATATCTCTGAAAGGAGCACTTACCAAGAGCATGTAAGCATACCAAAACATACATCCAAGTGGTAGTGTTTTATGATAAGTATAATTTAGAAGAAGGACATGAGATTAACAGGAGTCTACCAAAAGATTACTTACCATGTTCTTCACAGACCCTCATCTACATATCTTAAGAAAAAAATGCTCATCGCCTTTAGCACACAACAAAGCATCTTCTAGGTCTCTCAGCAAGACAGCACATCGGTTTTTTAATTTATTTTTTAAATTTTCTCTCTTTTTATTTTTAAATACAAATTCACCCACATCATCAGACACAGACTGATGATATTAGTAAAAGAATACAGCAACCGAGTTGTTGCAGGTTACATATACCTCCATTGTATTACATATACCTCCACCTGGCTGTAAAATACATAAATGAATACATGAAGGGCTGAGATTTCCCCCTCTACAGGGACATGGGTACTTGTGACTCTCTCCAGATGCTGCTCCCCAAGAAGAACATGAAAATGCATCTCTCAGAAAGCACCATTATGACAGGATCCACTGCAAATGCACCTTCTGCTCTTGTTATTGCTCCCCCGTCACCTTAATGGAACAGTGTAGTACTGTTTAAACTACCTCTTACATACAGCATAGATTGTCGTCAATCAAACTTGAATTTAAACTTGCGAATAAATTTCATTTCCTATCTTCTTCCTACATATACTGACTTGAGAAATATTTTACTCCAGGAACTGCCTCAGGGGGTTTTACTGCAGCAGAAATGGTATTTATCCTAAGAAGAAAACAGAAGTGGAAGTGTTTGATCCAAAATCCTACACTGCCTGCATCTACCTCTTCCCTTACTTACCTGATGAATAACCAAAATATTAAATGTGGTGGCATTTAAAGTAGCTATTTTGACTGTTCCTCACTCAGCAGACTACAATCTCAGCTCATACAACCCACCACAATTCTGGAAGGTGTAAAACCAACCCTGCTTACCTTTCATCCCAAACTTAGAATGCCTTCCAAACTTCAGAATAATGAGGGTTATTACTAAGCCCGTGCACACCAGTGCTGCAATTCCCACAACAACGTACACCTAAAAAAAGAGAGGATGAAAACAGACCTGTTTGTTTTGGTTTTGTGTCTTCAAAGACATCCAGCATATATTCATATTAATCCAGTTATGAAAAGAGATTAATTTCAACTGGGAAACAATTGCATTGAGATCAAAGAGTACAGAAAACAAACACTTGTTGAGGTTTCTTCTACTCTGCAGAGAACACAGATTCAGACACTTATGAGAACTTTTTTAACATCCTACACATTCAAGTCAGGTGGGAGGGAGCATACATCATGCTTTTCCCTTCCAGCAGAGTGGCATGTTACAAGAAAACACATAAGAGCAGCATATAGGAAAAAAGATTTTACTGTGGAGATGTTTGAATACTCATACAAATTACCTGGAGTGGCTGTGAAGGCGCCATCACTGGAAATACCAAAACCAGAGAGGACACAACCATAAAGAACCATGCAGGCCCTACTTTTATCAGGGCAGCTTGGACCACAGGACTTCCACAGTTTCCACCTTTACCACCTTGGCAGTTCGACTCTACTATCAGATGAGACAAGATTGTCTTGGATCCTCCCAACCTTTAGCACATTGTCCCAATGACAGTCTGCTCTCTGACTCATGAATGCACGCTCTCCTCTGCTTGCTGCTTTACAGAGACACTGATGGAGGGAGGCTGCAGTGTCAACCAGGCTGGTAACACACTATCAGTTTCCAACATTTCAGTTCAGGACAGCATGAGAGGCAAGGCAGCAAATTAGGAAGCCTATCAATTCAGCCACTTGTACTAAAATCTACCACAAGCTATTTAATAAAAAACTTACAAGAAATCATGTCTTAAAACATACAGTTAGATTTTGAAAATTCATTGCAGCATATCACCTCTCTAACACCTCTAGGGGACTCCAGGATGGGTATTCAACCAACAATCTTCAAATAATCTTGGAGGTCTTTGTTTTGTAAATGAAGATTTGCTCTCCTTGACTAAAAATTAGATGCAAATTTTTAGGCTAAAAAAATGAAAGTTTCATTTTTCAGAAAAGCAAGACACAAACAAACAGTTTCACTTGAACTGAAAAGTGATTCACTCACTTAAAAAAAAAAAAAGTGGGGGAAGGACAAGAGTGGGGAGCACTGATTTTATTTTTCATCCTTTTTTTTCCTGAATTTTGATCACAACACAGTAATAGCCATAGTTTTCTTATAGGCCGGAGTCTTATTATAGTGTCTGCAATTCTGTAAGTTGTATAGCCAAAAAGTCCACAAATATCACAGATAAGGAAACAATGCATATACTTACAGTGATGCTATCTTCATCCTCTTTGTTGGAAACATCCGTTGAAGTGATTTGATTACTGTTATTTGTGGCATCTCCAAGATCATTAGGTGTGGTTTCATACTCTTAAGAAAGGAAAAAGTGTTGCTTTTATAACTTCATAACTTTGATTGGAAAATGGTTTTCTATATAATTTCTGCTCTGTAAGATGGTAAGGCCACTATAAACCTTAGGAATTTAAACTCTTTGGACACAATTCATAATTGCTAAAGAAGCCAAAATGTTTTGGGAGGAATCACTTTGGCATGTAATTGAACAAATGTGCTGAGACTGACAAACATGAAAAAAAAGCAATATACATCATAATGAGTATTCCTACTGGAAACACTAGAGTTAAATGAGAACTCCATCCATAGAGCTATTTTTATGTGCTTCTGACTTCCCATTAAAAATGAAAGACTGCCCTCTACAATGAACTTCACCAGCCTTGTATTCACTCAAATATAGGACAGTCTTAGAAAATAGCTTGAGCACTTTTGTTTTGCTGAGAAGAACTTGGCAGATGGGTTTCAAGCCATCTTACTAATATAACATGTGAAATAGCTGTTTTCATTTGTTTAATAAATAATTTTTAAAAAACATGTTATAAGCATAAAGGTTACAGTTTAGCATTGCTATCATACTGATAAACCTTTAAAAATTAAAGTGCCTGAGATGGTATGAAGAAATTTGATTGATTTATAAAAATAATAACTGACATGGCTGCTGGGACAAAACCAGAACTATTCCACACAAAGAATGATCATGGTTCAATTATTTATAAGAACTTCAAAATAAAACACAGGTATTCAAAATAAAACAGAGACCATGACCTCCTGAAAAAATATTCAAATGAGAGAAAATAATTAAATGTTATATACATGAAGTTAAGATAAACAAGCATTAAAATAAAATTTTAAAATGCATTTATTTAATTACTGCATCTGGAAAAACACATAACACTTTAATTTCATGACTGTAATGTATGCAGATAAAAGAAACAAAGGGCAATAACTGCACCTATTATAAAATACACCTTCAGCATCGTAATTTAAGTTTGCAATTAAATAGGTATTTCTTTACATGTTTTGATGAAAATCAGAATAAAATAAGTCTGCAGATGAAATCTTAAATGTGAATTTGAAAAAGCTCTTTCTAACTACAGCGACATGAGCATTTCTGAGCATGGAGCTCCAGCTGAGCAAGAACAGGGAGGGCTTGCACCTAAGCACTATTCTCCTTTAGCTCCCAAGGCCGATTTGGAGAGCTCAGCTGGCAGTGTTAGTAAGAACTTGCACTGGGCTTTTGATCTTCAGGCATGCAAGGACACATTTGCTTTCTGCAAAGCACTTGGAGGCTGCAGATTTTTTTTTTGGTACAGGAAGCTGTCAGCTACCTTAGGCACCAGGGCTACAGTCAGCACAGTCAGAATGTCTAAACAACTCACAGAGTCCATTTTGGCTCTAAACTATGCATGCCAAAGGACAGGACTCTTTCAAGACAAAATATGTATTAAATACACAGAGCTTTCAAGAGAAAAAAAAAATTCCTGATCTTTTACAGTTTGAATTCTCCAACTTTGCACTGCATCTCTGTGTGTGTAGCTTACCATGGAGCAAGGTTAGAGCAGCAGCAACAGGAGAACAAACAGCATCCCTTGCTCATCCAGGTAGCACAATAGCTGCCTAAATGGCTCACCTGGACAAGCAGCCTGGCCTTTCGAACAAGGTTCTGTGCTGACCATCTGTCACTGTGAGTACATCCTTTGCTAGAGAAGAGGAGGAGACTTCTAATTCATTATCTGCAGGCAAAACCTGCTTTATACTTTATATAAGTATTCAGCCTAAAAAACTTGGGCTTCCTCTACAATTAGCTGGGAAAATTTTCAAAAAGATGGTTTTGGCAAATCATCTATTTATTATTGTTTTAGAAGACTAACACATAAAACAAATATTTAGAGCCTCTGCTGCTCTGACTTTGTAAAACAAACTTTGAAGAAGGAAATTTTTTACTCCCAATTTCACTTGTAAATAAGAGCTGATGCTATTTGTAGTTCTGTTTATGCTCAAGTCTGCTGTAAACTACTGGAAATCACACCCTGGAGGGCTAATGAGAACCACAGGTCTGGTCTATGAATCCTCTGGGCGCCCTTTTATATTAAAATGGGCACGAGCTAAGGTAGGCTACATTGGTATACTGGTGGTATGTTGACATTTCTTGCTGTCTAACTGTGAATCATTTGCATTTGATGTATTGCCAGATCTTCAAAGCCCCTTGAAATGGGTGAATCAGGAAAGGAAAACACACGTGACAGCTATCCAGCAGAAGCTGGACGATTTGAGTTGAACAAATTCCTGTTCATTTCACTATGAAATCCGGACATAAACACTGAGCACTCCTACAGACAGGATAACGCCTTTTGACTCATGCTAGATAAGGCTCAGATTGCTTTAGGGCCAGGTTGTCTGGTGCTCTGTATCTCATCCAGCCACCAGTGACTAATAACAGCTGCAGTGATTCGCAGCTGATGCTGGCCAGTATTTTATAGCCATCTCACAAACAAGGTGCATGGTGGCTGGGATAGACACAGCAGCACAGTCACATCAGCACCAGGAGGTCACTCTGCACTGTCATTCTGGGGTTTGGCAGATATGGGGCAGGTTGTCTCTCTCATGCTCACAACCACATTAGAGTTGTGAGCATGAGAATAAGAACTCAGAGCCAAGGGAGCTGGCTTTGCACTCAATGTCATGCTCAGACCCATGTGAGTCGGTTTATTTTTCTTAGTTAATTTCCAGACGACGTCAGGACAGCGTTCTCTCTTTATCTTTTCCAAGAGGTGCCACAGAGGCACAAGTGACTGCTCCACGCTTGCGGCAAGCAGTACCCCACGCAGGTAAAACTCCCTTCGGCAAACTCAATGTCATGCAGCCTGATGTCACCTCATCAGATCTTCTGATTTCTGCTGTGTGTTCAAAATACTTAACAAAAGCATTTATAAATCACCTCACATCACAAGGACAGCAGTTTCAAGCAGCAGAAAGAACAGCCAGAAATAAAGAGGAAGGCTGCTTTACCAGGACTAGGTCTTGCAGGCTGTGATCTGCTAGCAAAACTCAAAGCACACCCATCTCAGCAGAAACCCACCCAAATCAGTCAAAGCACAGCACTCACATGGCTAAAGCATCAGGACCTTGATAAAAAGCTCAGAATCAAAATCTTTATGCATACAGCTTATATAATACAACACATGAAGAAACTGTGCAAACCATCACCACTTTTCCATCCCCAACCCTCCCTTCTCCTTCTCAAAAAAAAAAAAAAAATTGGAGACAGAGGGAGGGGAAGCTATCCTCTGCAGTTTCGAAGCATTTGAAGTCAAATTGATGCTTCAATTGCACATTTGCTAAAGTTTAATGACGTGGAATGGAATCAAAGCAATAACATTTAGATCAGCTTTAGGTAACCTGAGTCATGGGCTATTTCATCCAAATAAAAAGTACTCCAAACAGGATCCAACTTCAAGCTGTTTGTGTAAGATGAACTTTTCTACTCACCAGAAGTATACCAGAAATATTTTTGAAAACCAGACAATTGCTTTGCATTCTGCAGCTTCTATTTCAGTGCACACTGGCTTTCACTTGGTACATTTTGCCTAACTAAAAAACTAATGTGAACACTGTGTCATCAAAATCTCCTGGCACACACTCAGCTACCACTGAACTGATGGTCTGCTTATGCAAGAGAGATTAAGGGAAGGTACAAATGAGTGGACAGAGCAAAATAAATTGCCTACAGGAAAACTTACTTGTGCCAACTTAATTTCTAAGTGGGATTTAGGGGTACATTTTTGGAGGCAAAACAAGTATAGAATCATCCCTGAAAAAATAAATTAAGTTGTATAGAGAGAAATCACAAACTCCCTTTCCTCCAAGAAATGCCTCCAAAAGGTTCACAAAATCTGTCTGTGAACTACATCACACAGCTGTCATCCTACAGGATCAACTGCACCCATTTGTAGCAGTGGATTTATGCTTCTCCTAATGTGAATCAAAAGCAGCATAGTAAGTAAAATATCATATTGTCATCACATATGTTAAATATAAGGCAGGAGAACCAAAACCACAAAGTACCTTCAAGAGCTGTATTATTCTATGTGACAATTCAACTGAGCCTAACATTTGAACTTTTAATGTTTCAGTTCCTTCATTTCTATTATTAAAAGAAAAGAAAATCAAATATATACCATAAACGTCTGGATCCAAAATTGGGCCGTTACCTGTACAAGGAAAACAGAAAAAAAAAAAAAAAAAAGAAAGAAAGTAAGAAAAGCTTTATAAATAAATTGCAAATGCTGGAAGAATAAACATTTCTTTATGAGTAGTTTTAAGAGTTGACTTTATTTGCCATAGAGATCACAAGTATCTACCTAAATGCAAACCAACATCAATAACTGCAGTTTATTAATTACATTTACAACTATCTTAGAGTTATTCCAAAGGCTAATATTTTTCTACATGCCATGTGTGCACATGGCGCTAACTCTGGCAGGAGCAAGCATAATTTCACAACTGGGCAAAATCCTACTTCTACGTTCCACTATTAATATATATGTATATATATATATATATATTCAAGTGGAAGCAGATTCTGCAGAGTTTTAACAATCACTGATTTTTACCTGATAAAAAAATTATGCCATTGTATCATTGTGTGAGCGAACCATTTTAAGCTGTGAGCTGGCAAGTTAAAGGCTACAGGTAGAAATGGCCTAAGCGGCACCATTTGATTCACTCTGTAAAAGGATGCTTCCAAGAAGCCAGCTGCACACCTGATACACAGACAGAACTCTTACTGGAAGAGTCAGATGTCTCAGAAACCAGACTTTACACTAGCAAATGGATACCTGTCTAGTCTACATTTCTCTAAATTTTACTAGTTCCTGTTTGCAGTTTTTTCTAATTACTTACTGCATGTATGTAAGGTTTAGCACATAAGTGAGTAAAATGAACAGAACAGCTACAGAAATCAGTGAACTGTTATTCATGTTTTGCAAGACACCTGTGTTGTGTTTGAACATACCCCTTCATTCTGATCTGTAATGTACCTCTAGCATAGTTTATGTAGTAGGCTTATAGTTATCTCTTCCATATTTTTTCTCTCTATTTTTGCAGGCTTGGAAAAAAAATTAACAAATAATTAAAATCTCTAAAGTTTAATGCAACTTCAATAAGAACAATTCTGTTTATACAACTATGCAGTAAATCCATAGCAATATCATCTCATGAGCATAATGCCACAGTGAAGTAAGAGCAGAACATCATTGTTAACAGCACAAGAAACTGCTGAAAATACCAGCTGCAACCTATATGTAGAATGGAAACAGAAAATTAGGCTTATTTTTAAATGCACTTGAAAATATTCCAGTATCTAGGGACACATGTCAATAGGCCTCATGAGAACTGTCATGTCAATTGGCAGAAATAAATAATCAACGAAGAAAGCCTGACTCTCTATCTTCAAGTAATCTGACCAGAGATTTTTGTCCACAAAAGTTCATGGATTCAGTTTTCCAAGTGTAGAACATCCAGCTGCAGAAAAACAGTATTTCTAATTCACATTCTGTAATCTGAAGTGGAACAAAAACCCCAAACAACCAAAAAACTCACAGTCCTTTATTTATGAGTTAAATGTCAACATTTTTGTTTCTAGTCACTGCAACTGGGATAAACTAAGAAGGTTAGTATAACCCTTAACTCCTCCCATACATATAAAATAAGAAGTCATCAATTCCATTTAAATATATTTTATATAACTAAATACTTCAAATAAAGCTACAAAAATCAAGATGGTGGACAACTCCCAAATTTCTGTTTAGTATTACTTTTTCTATTTAGCACATAGAAACATACCAATTTAATCATCAGATGATGTTTTTTTAATATTAAACTTCATCACAATCCTTTTGCACATTTGCACACAATTATCTTCAAGGCCAAGTACAGAATGGCACCTTTGTTTTAGCCCCCATTAGAAGAGGTTGCTGAATAAATGAGCTATCAAAAACCTGGTCCTATTCATTCATCTTTACAAACCACATCAACTACACTTGGATTGTTTGCTTCTTTCTTTATAAATGTGGCATTTCCAAAATAAAGCAGCAGCAAGGGAATCAATCCAAAAACATGCTTCTGAAAAAAACATGTTATGCTGCCCAAGCAATATGCTACTTCTAAGGCATATTTAGCATATTCTTTTACTTTGACAAGATATATGTGACTTGGACTCATTCAGCTGAATTTTAATGTAGAGAGTTAGTAGATTAATAAACTTAATTAAAAATATCTATTATTGGTTAAAATGTCTCCCACATTCACTAGCCATTTTGGATCATGTTCTATGAGAACAGCCTCCGGAATAAACCATGACCATTTCTTGCTTCCTGTTCACAGCAGTTAGTCTCAAATATTCAAGACACTCTCAGCAAAAATTGGAAACCAAGAACTTTTGCAGACTAAAGATAGTTAAAAACACAGCTAGTAAAAGATGAAATTCATTCTTCCAGGTCTTCACATTTAAAACAAATTCTAAATTTACAACATTAACTTGGGTATCATTAGAACAATCAAAATCCCACTACAGTACATGGTTTCCTTTTCCTCTCTTTCGTGCCTGCAACCTCAGACCTTTGAAAAACAGTCCTTAAAGAAGCATGCTGAAAGTTAGGATCATCTTAGCAAAAATTACATCTTCATCATGTTTGATCCAACTCTGAAAGTGGACTATTACACTATTGATGTAGAACATGCTTCAGTATACTACTACTTTGGGTAGGCATGTGGATTATAGGTGAGGGGAGTTTCAAATTTTTTAATTTTTTTTTAAATTTTCTTTTTTTTTTTTATCTTTTTATCTTCAGAGCATTTGGTCAAGTGATGCAATAACCAGAGAAACAGTTTAAAGTTCAGTGAGTGTACCCCACCCCATGAAACATCAGGACTGGTATTTAATTCAGTCATGAAGACATGAAAATGAACAAAATGCCAGGGTGTGGGCCTTAATCTTTATGCTTCAGTGTACAATATGTGGGCCAAAAGAAGAAACTACACAGTAATGACAGGACTGAAAAAGCCTTTTAAGGATTTGAGAAAGCCTGACAGTGCTTTAAATAGCAATGGAACAAAAATTGTAGTATGATGCATTTGCTTTTATGAGAGCTTCAGTGGAGGAGACAACAATGTTGTGATGTTTTCTGAAGCTCAGTTCCATGATTCTTGCAGGAGAAAACTAAAAACAGTATTGAGGAGGCTAAGTAGCTAAGCCATTTCCCCTGTTGTTAATTTTTAAGACTGGTTTGGTGCCATCCTCTATGCATGTACTAATTTCTGATGCAGTTACATCCTATCTATACATAGTCCCATTTCCTCTATACTCTTCTTGTGAAGCTTACTTCACCACAGATCTTGGGAAATTCTTAAAGAACACAGCACAGTTTATATTGGTAGACTTATATTCTATACGAATATAAAAGGGATGGAACAAATAAATAATGTTTTCTTTCTAAATTAGAGGACAGCTACAGTTCTATTTACTGTGGACAGAAGCATAAGGGAAAAACAGAAGAGGAAAGGGATTTGGATCAAAGACCAAAAAAAAATTATAAAATCACCTAATGTATTAGAGGTAGCTGATGCTCTGTCAGAGAATGAAGCCAGGTTCATTAAACTAAATAATCAGGGTGTAAGAGAACTTCCACTGTACACAGAACATCCATGAGGTGAACTGTTTTGCTGAACAATTAAAATGCAGTATTAGGGGACACCAGTAGCTGAAACAACGGCACGGTTCTGTAATGAATCACTTTAAGGAAGAGCTTCAGAGAAAAAGAGGAGAGGAGCAGTGAGCACAGCGGGAGAAAATAAAACCCAGTTTTATCAGCTCTTCATCTTCTCCTAAGGATGGGAAAGCAAAAGACCTACCACCTCTCTCTCCATTTTAGCAAACTGAGCTGAAAGGGTAAAAATGAAATACTGACCATATTTCTATGGTCTGTGGCCTGAGATGTAGGAAGAGAATTTAAATATTCACCACTCTTTCTTTTCCATCAAAGAACATTACAGAGCACTTCTGTTTTATAAAAGAATGAAGGCAATTATTTATATCACATGGTCAAAAAGCCAAAGATACATACAGTCTCACATTTTGAGGTGTGACTATGCAATTATCTGCACAAGATTACACTTCCATTTCTACACCAAATGTGCAAGGTCCACTCAGAGTTTTCTTCCACATGCTTCAATATGCTTGCACATACAGTGACTGTTATTACAGCCACTTCATGTATGGCTTTGAAGATGTGGGGAAAGATCAAACTACAGTCAGCATCAATCACTTACAGTAGTCCCTGCAATTCAATGAGCTGGTACACCTTGAGCCTGCCCACATACTATTTAGAAAGGGAGAGGGGGAATCTTTAGAGCAACTGAAATTGCAACCATCTTGAACGCTGATGCTCCTAACAATGTAGGTGCCCGGCTGCCATCTAGACAAATGGCAACTGGACAGCAAAAATGCCTGTTAAGGTCTGACACCTTATCCATCCTCTTTCTGGGTTACTTTTTTTTTCTCCAGTTCCCTCTGGTCCCAAAACAACATATTATCATGAGCTCACTTATCTGCACTATCAGTTTTGCAGCAAGGCACTGGATGCCACACAAGCATCCTCCACATCCTTGAACACACTACCTAGTTCCATTCATATGTAGTTCAGCAAGTTATATAGGGGCTGAATTTGCACTCAGGGCTTTTCAGGATAAGAACTGAGACTTGGGAGAACTTCAGAAACAGCAACTTTCCATTAGCCTTGGCTAGCAGGAAGGATGGTTACTGAAAGGGAAGATTTACAAAGCACTGGCATGACTTCCCTTCAGAAGCATAAACAAGAAAATGCCCAAGAAAAACATTATTTTACAAGTAATATTGAAGACATTCATTCAGAGAAAAAAAAGTTCTATAAAAACCTGTGTCCAAAATAATTAAACTGGCCAAAAGCACTATTTCACCACTTTCATCAATTTGCAATTGCTAGCATTAAAAAAAAAAAAAAAAAATTAAAAAAAAAAAAAAAAAAAAAAAACAAACAAACAAAAAAAAAAACCACCAAAACTACACTCACCATCTCCAGGCACTGACATGAAATGAGCATCAACCCGTTTTTCATCCTCTCCATAATCGTTCTTTGCCAGTAAGGTATAAGCACCATTATTCAGGTGTGTAGGATTGTCCAGCTGAAGGCAGCCATGGTATTCACTTTGATTGATAACGTGTATTTTAGTACAGATGTATTCAGACTCATTCAGTACAGCTCCTTCGTAGAACCACTGCAACGTGGGCTTAGGGTTCCCTTTCACAGTGAATGGAATACACCAGTGGTGGTCAGGAGTTGGAGACTCAATAAATGTGATATTTGGTGCAACTATATTGGAAAAAAGAGTGAAGAACATCAGAATATTCTGAACATGTCCTTCCTCCCTTCCCTCCCTCCCTCCCTCCCTTCCTCTCTCCCAAGTTCTCCTGGAAGTACTTTTCATTCATCAGTACAAAAGTATATTACTAGATGTAGAAGTACCTATTTGAAGAATACTCACAAAGGAACATACCTGCTCTGTCTAGAGTATTATGCTGAACTGAACTGAAGCCACTCTTTAGAAAGAAATACAACAAACTAGTTTCAAAGACTGAAAATGTGTTAAATCACTTAAAACGTGTAAGGTGTAGGAACTCCAGTTACTGGATCACTTAGAAGGAGGAGAGAGACATTTTAGCTTTACTTTGCTCAAAAGATAGTGCACAAGAGTGCTGAAGGAAGATAGCAGTATTGAGCAGTATTGAAAACATTTAAAACTGGCCAAAAGCAAGTACTACTGGAAAGACACCCAGCTAAGAATCCAGATTTACAGAACATTTTCTTAACAGACTCAGAGACAAGACAGATTACTTAATTCTCTAGATTATTCTGTCAGGGATAAAAAATTCTTTACTATACATATTCTGTGTTCAAATCTGCTAAATGCCTCAAGTTTACAGACCTCTTCTGTTTCCCTCAAGATATTGTTCCAACACCTTGCCCATTATTTTCCCGTGTATTTATTCTTAAGTAAAAAATTTCTTCTAGTTATATTTCCTTTTATCACCCATAACATTTCCAAGCTCAGAATCTCATTTACACTCTTTAAACATTTCTAGTTTATGTTTGTTCCCATAGTTATTACATATCCAATTTCAACCTACAAACCTACATCTATAGTGGGTTTTTTTCTAGTTTACTCTGTCATAAGCACACGCTGAGCAAAATTTGCCATCTACAAATTGTTCCATTCCCATCTTCAATTAAACAGAGGGTTGCAACTTGTGAAAACATGCTGTATAGCTCATGTCAAATGAATTCAGCCTGGAGCTTAGATCTGAGAAACCAGTGCTTCTCTACACTATATGCCCCTTCTCCCTTCCTTGGTCCTGAGAAATAAGTGTACTATTCAAAGCTGTGACAAACAAATTTACATCTGGCCATACAAACATTGAACAAAGTAGTTGTTGTTTTAGGTAGTAAGAAATTAAACATGTAGTCTTGTATAATTCTACTAGCCTTTGCAATTCACGCTTTGCAATTGCTAAGACAGTGTGCATGTACATGCACACCATTACAAACCTTCCCACACTGACAGTGCCATTCAGTAGTCAGCATTTCAGACCTTTACTTACAGATTCTTTTAACTGGAAGACAAAGCAGTCAGAAGTACATTTTTTGCAGAATACAGAGCTGAAAAAGATAAATGCAACAACGGCTGACTGGGCTACTCCTAGCATTTACTGCAGTAGATAGTTCACACATCTCAAGGGTTTTCCTTTCAACAGCCTGAAGGTCCAAAAAATACCCAGAACAGTTCCTGCCAATGCAGTTTAGCCTCCAGGTCTGTATGGAGGTCCACATACGTACAGAATACCGTAAGCTCGGCAGAGGCTTGGTCCTCTCCCACAATGTTCTCTGCTACACAGGAAATCTCCAGTCCACTGTCCATTGATGAGACATTCTTGATAGTGAGAGAGGCAGGGTTCTTATTTGTGTCACTCTGAAAATGATCAGAAAAACATGTATGCATGTTTTTCAACCACAGCATTAAGAACAAAGGAGAGGGAGGGAATTACCGGCCACAGATGAATGGCAATTTTAATTTTCCCTTCCTTTTAGCTGTATCTGTCCATGATTAATCAAAGCCTTATTTTAGTGTCTTATTGATACAGACATAAAACACGTACAGAACTCATTCTGTCAGCGGCAGCAGATTCAAAGCTGCAAAGTCCTGCTACAAACATTGCACTCAGCCATGTTTCTGCCCTGTCATTTCCAGTCTGTGACCTTTTTTTACCACTTTATCACCTCTACACAAATGTTTTTTCCCCTCTTATATAGGAAAGATGTTTATTCCCCTTTTATCATATACCCTTGCTCATCCCTCTCTCCGACTTCATGACCGATTTCTATGGTCTATATCTGCCTGTTCTCTAGAACTTTTTCTTCCTGCCTATATTCTGTCCAATCCTTGCTTTACTCATGCTTTTCTCTCTTTCCTTTAAATTTATGCTTAACATTTCTTCCACTGCTGCCTTCTGAGCCCTACTGTATCTTGACACATTTTCTCTTCTGACATCTCCTTCTTAACCAAATTTCTCTTGAAAGCTTTCTTTTCTCAGGAAACCTTCCACAATAAACTGCATATCTTCTACTACCTAAGCTATTACTTAAGTGCTGTTTTATGTGTTTAAGAACAAGCAAATTAAGGTATGAATGATGTTTCTTAAAAATCTTTATTCTTATGATCCTTAGAAAGCTGAGTGTCTATCTATAACCTTAAAAAACATACTGACTCTGCAGCTATGTCACACTGGCTAAACAAATATGGCTGAATTACACCCCCCCCCAAAAAAAAAAAAAAAAGCACTAGTAAAGCTAGTTGTTTGTCTGATGTTAATAAATCAGGCCCTTCATATGATCTTCAAATAATCATTATTTCCATATTTTAATTTTTCATAAAGAGCTAGACTATTTTGTTAAACTGGAAAGGGTCCAAAACACCCTCCAAAAAGAAATAATGATTATGATAATTTTCAAAACTACTTTTGAGGTACTTTTTGTAATGTACGCTGTGAGTGCTGCAGACAATACAAACAAGTAACCCACTATAATTGTAAAACCACAGCAACTTTAGGTGGTAGTCAACAGGAATACGTGGGAACGCTCCTGCATACAGTCCTGTGCAAACAGAATTTTGAAGTTTGAGATGACAGCCTAACAAGTTCAATGTCCCTTCAATCTCAGTGTGACAGTAGGGGAGGCAGGTGGTAAAGCAAACACCCCTTCACACATTTTCCTATTTTGCAATTCTTAGAGCTGAGCAATGCCCAAAGTTGGACTGAAAGCAGAAGGGCTGAAACCTAGAGCAAGAAAAATCTAAACAACATCAGTCAAACTCTCCATCAACACAGAAACTCAGAACATAAAGGTTAGCTTTGCAGAACTAAAACCTAGTTTTAAAGTTTGCTAATGTCCCTCTTTTAAAAGAGGTGAGAGGAAACAATTAAAAGAAGCATACAAGATGAAGAAAATGAAGGCAGAAACTGAGATATGGGAGTAAAAGAAAAGAAACCAAAAGCAACACTCATAGAAAAGGATAGTTGAGAATCACAAATAAGGTCTAAAAGGCTCATGCTCTTCTGCTACTGAAAAGACTGCTGTGCTCCATGGCTAAGTTTGTAGCCAGGCTCTATTATAAGCTCCTCTACAATAGCATGACGAAGTTATGCCCGGATAGAATACTCATGGAAAAATTGAAGCAAACAGACCATGGCATTTCAAAGATAGGAGGGTTAAAAAAATTAGGTGATCTCACTTTTTGAACAGAGTCCCACATTTGGTTTGGCTCCTAGAATTAAAACTTTTAAAAATTTTTGAAAGAGTGCAACTTGGCAGAGGTTCCCCAAAGTGTTTTAATTTCTTGCTCTTGATGACGACTGATGCCTTGATGCCTTTGGGGAGTTTTACAGATCAGAGAAAATTTTAAAAATACAACTAGAGCTTTGCAGAGCTCTTACTTATGAAAGCTGGAAGGAAAGACAGACTATTTAAATTCTTTACAAGCCTGATATAATGAACTTCAGAATGAAAATATAAAAACTATGAGATTCAAGAGTTCCTATCTCCTCCTCACTGCAGTTTTTGAAAGAGTTTTGAAGGTACACTTCCCACACCTTGTTCAGACTAAAAAGCTTTACAAAGTGTGCACCATCATGGTTATAGGAAAGCAAATGCCATAAACTCATAATAAACATGGGTTTTTCCTATGTGAAATAATAGCAATTAATGAGGTCAGCAGCTGCTTCTATGCTCCTCCTTTTTCAATATTTCCATCAGAAAGGACTTAAGCAGCACACAGTCCACAAAAACAAAAAATGAAAATATAAAGAGACCAGTAAATAAAATTTCTCCACCTAGATGATTTCAATGAGGAAAGAGATTCATACACCATTATAAAAAACAAACCAAAACAAAACCAACCTGACAGTATTTTAGGTAAAAACTTAAATTTCAAGGCTTTCTGTTGCTGCTAAGTGTGTTGAAGAAAAATTAAACAAGCCACAAAATATTTACAACCAAATTCCAACACACCAAATTATGAAATGAAAATGTAATATAATTACAGACCCAAAGTTTTTTTCACAGTCAGTACAGATTGGATTTAGTCTCTGTAGGCAGGTATCACTGATAATAAGAAATTCTCGTGTTTCAGAATTCCAATTCACATTACTTCCAAAAATTTACATTACTCTCATTTACAAGTGAACATCCAAAAAACCAGAGTGCAAATGAGAATCTTGAGAAACAAATGTCTGCCATTCCCCAAAAGCACTGCCACAGTCACCCTTGACTGAAAGTAACTGGAAGATAAATGTAATTCCAACATTAACTTTCTATTTCATTTTTTAATAGAAAGTTAACTAGAGCTGGACATGAAACTTCATTCCATCCTTCAGAAGGTGTCACCTGAATTGTCATGTGTTCGAATGTAAACCTTACCTCATGGTTTGAAACAAGATTAGTTACCACCCAGGACACATTAGGGGGTGGCCCACCAGTAGTATCACAGTACAGCGTGATGCTCTTTCCTTCCACCACAGTGATGTTGTAATTGCTTAAGTTTGCTGAGGGCAAATCTGTGATAGAAACAACAACACAATAACCCAACATGTATTTCCCTGTGACAGAATAGAAACCATGCAACTCTAAGCAAGAAATACATCAAATATTCGCTGTAGTCAGTACTATTCAGTCAGACAGTACAAACATCTTTGGAAATAAAAAAGCATAATCTTTTGCTACTATGCATTTTCTGCACCTCCTCTGCTTCACATCCTAAGAAAACATTACTGCATGTGTAAATACATTAACTGGTTAATTATATAGGAATATATGTCAGGTGCGCAAACAGAAATTATCTTAATTTCAAAATGAAAAAAACTCTCTTCCTTATTCTTTAAAACTGGAAATTGTATCTATCTCTTTATAACAGCTATGGAGCAACCTCTGGGTTCCACTGATGTGGTATTCCACTGTTCTTAACAACACTAACAGGAAAATCCAATTAGCTCCCAGTGTCCCACAAGAGACTGAAGCCCCCTCTCTCACACAGAGACATAGCTCAGCGTGAGCAGGGCAAAACCTAGAACTTAAGCTCAAAGGGAGGAAAACAGAGAACTTAACAGACTGAACTAGAGAAGGGAAAGGACAGAAGAGAGGGTTAACAATTGCACAGAGCTTTACTCAAGGCACATCCGTTGATTTTTCTATTGTCCTCAGGAAAGCAGAAAAGCACTGAGATACACTCATCAGGAAACAAGACCAGGTTTTACAATAATTAGGACTCCCCCTCCATCTTACAGAGCTATAAATCACTCTGTGCCTTGTTCTAAGGCACCCAAAGCAATGGAAACTTCCCAGAATGTAAATTTATGCTGAATGTTTACAAAACCATAAAGAATTATAGAATTGCCCTCTCCAAAATAATACCAGCAATATCAGTAGATTTCAGGCACAGAGGGATTCAAATTTTGTGTTTGTTTATGTAACAAATAATTATGCATCATTCTAGAAATAATATCTTCCTTAAAAGATACTAGGTCATCATTTGAAGCTGCTACACTCTGTAAAGAGTCTTGGTCTCCTTTATGAGGCATTTCACATCAACTGTTCCAGGCAAATTTTACTTGCAATTTATAATCGCAAATAATCAAGCTTATCTGCTGTGCAGCACATTTATGCATGGTTTTGCAATGACTTTTATTTTTCTGAAACAACAGCTCTCTTTGGTTGTTTTTTAGTTGAGAGTACAGCAGTTTCATCATGGACTTGCTGGTATAGAAGTGCAGCAGAGAAATTTTTCTTTATGTAAAAGGTCCAAAACAAAGAAATAACCATCAAATCACTGTGAACACATTCATAAGTTTGCTGGAGGTTCAAAAGAAGCTAGATGTATTGGAAACCTCCCTTAAATTAGTTCAATAAAATATAACTGAGTGGAAGCAATACAGAAAAGTAGATGAATAATTTTCCAGACAATGCTTTGCTGCCTAATAAGATTTGAAGATCAGCACAAGTATACAATAACTGCTCAGGCAATTCTCACAGTGTTTTAAGTAGTGTGGTAATATGATTCCCATTATAGGCATCATGGATTTCTTCTATTATGTTCACTTTATAAATCATGTGTTGAAGTATATTGAGACAGAGCTGGGGAGTTTGTATGCCTTGATGCAGTAATCTGTTAGCGAACGTAGCCATCTGCTCTAGCCTGCTGTGAATTCAGATCTCACCAGTGTCTGTCAACTAGCTGAGCAGGAAATAAAACTAATCTTAGGGAACATTTTGATATTAACTATGCTAGTTAGAGAACAAGGGGAGAAGTAATGAGATCATTTTCTTTATAAGGTTACATTTCCACAACACCTCTAAATACTATTCCAATTACTCTTGCCAGACCTGAACATGCAAAGAGAATAAAGATCCCACTCTTCTTAACCTTACCACTTGGGAGGAGGTCTAAATGATAGATTAGCATTTCATTGTGCAAACTGGCACAGCTCCTACTAACACATCACTTCATGTGAAACCTCTCATGCAAGCAAAAATAAAAATAACTTTTGTCCCTTAGAGCTCTCCTTTAAATAGCTGTTAAGTTTTGAGACAACTTCTTCCTGCAATGTGTTTATTCATAGGATAAGAAACTGAAGTTTAATTCCTCTGGTACTGGCTCTGGTTCCCACCCAGAGCTAGATCTAGTTCTTTTTATTTGCAGAAGTCTGCACATGTCACGTTGGTGTTACATCTCTAATGGAAACAACTACATCATGCTGCATCCTGCCAGAAGGCTATAAAATAATAGTGCTTTTTATTTCATATGTTCATAAAGTTCTAAAAACCAATGGCAAAGCCCCTGCATCTAAAAAGGTACAAATGGAATGGAATGGAATGGAGCTAGAACTAGAGATAGAGTAGATTAGAAATCACATTATTGTGTGTGTTTTCTTTTACTCTTCTTCCCAATCCTAAGACGGGTGGAAAACACAAGAATTGTCTTGGGATTCATTTTTTCTCATTGGATATATTGAGATAGTGTGCTTTAACTGCAGGCTAATTTTGCTTCAATTTCCAGTGGCACCCCGACTGCTCCACAGTAGAATCCACACTAGCTGAGATGTGGCTCTATTTGGGAAAAGCAAGACAGTCACATAAGGCCTCATCTAGACATGTGATACATTGCCTTTACCAGCAAAGCAATGACACTAAGCAGCAAAACCTGTACTGAAAAATAACTGTATGCTAGAAGAACACAATGGACCTTACCATACACAAATGCTCAGTTTGTATGCCCAGTGTAGTATGAGACCATTTATATTGCCCAGCAACACTTTGACTCTTACAGAACTACAGAGATAGCCAGCCATGCTGCCTTTACTCCTGAGTTAATTTGGTTAAACACAGTGGTTTAGATAGTTATCACTTTTGTTGACAAGGATGTACATTTTAAAGGACTTGTAAACAGCAGTTGATACAAACTTATCAGATAGCACACTCAAATATTTTTGTATACTGCCAGCATAGTAAGATTAGAGTGTAGCAGAAGACCTGTACAAGGTAGACATGACATCATCTTTCCACAAGTTTCATCTTGGTACCTGTCAGACAGATTAATCCATTCCTCAAAACTCAAAATACAATCTCTCTTCAAAACTTTGATGGAATTAATTATTATAACTCTGGATATCAGCAATAATCCTGCTACTACCTGACTGATTTTTGCTGTATATTTGAAGTTTGCTATATTTTTTACATTAACCTTCTGCAACAATGTGTTGTATACAGGTTGCATACAAGAACATCTTCCTTTTATGAGCTCTGGAATTTCTCACAGACATTCAAATTTATTGAGCAACTCCTGTTTTGGTGGAACAGGGTAAAGAGAGTTTCTGAATGATTGTTTTAAGACCATCTTCTTTTATATTGTTTTTCAATTCCTCTTTCTTTTCAATAAGCTATCCAAAGCTTTTTAATGTCTACAAAAATGGGAGGACAGAACCTGCTACTGAGAACGTTAAACTGTAATGTAGAGAGTACATACACAGTTTGAGAGATGAAATCGTACACTAAAAGCCATGTGTTTCCATTATGCAGTGGTACATAATAGCTATGTGCTTTTACCGCATACAGGATTTATTTGCTCATATTCAGCATGATTACACTTTATTCTCAGGAATAGGCAGCTCTGGATTAGAATAAGCAGTCACTTCCTTCACCCCAGTACAACTAGACAGAACTAGAGACAAGCAGGAGGAACTCATTTATGTCAGCTGAGTCTCTCCAAATACCATCTCATACTCTAGGAGAAACAAACACTCCTTAAAGTAGGGCTTGGGGGAGGGGGGGCATTTACCTTCACAGACCATCATTAGTGCAAAAGGATGGCCTAAAGCCATCAGACAGGGAAACTGTCAAGCATCACTAGGGAATGACTCGCATCTTCCCTGTGCACAGCTGGGACTTCAGCAACCACAAAACCAACACTTGGATGCCATTTTCAAAGGTTACTACTACATTTGGCTACACAACTGTCAGTGGAAATTAAGAAAATGAATGTGCCTGTATTCCTACAGGGCTTTCGAAGACTTCATGCTGTTACTTATAACTTTCTACAGAAAACTTAAACTGGTCTTCCTAGAACCAGACTGTCACTTTATGTCAAAGGAAGGATATGATCTAATAGAGAAATAAAAACTCTACTCTGTAACTCAACTCTTAGCACCAAGAACTTTAGCCAGTATGCTAAAGGAACATTAAAAAGAAGGTGGTCTCAATCCAGAAGAAGCAAATCCACCATTACACCAAAGATATTGTTTCACTATCTGCAGTTATAAAATTTTTTACAAAATAAAAGCAGATTCACTTTTTCTGCTTCAACTTTCACCTGCTCATTTTTTCAGTTTTTTCAGTTGCAAAAAAACCTTTAAAAATTATCTCAACATGGTCAATTAGCCTCACTAACACCTAAGATATTACATGATGAAAAATTAGTACCTGAGAGAATACTGTAAATTTAATATTGCATTCATTTATGCTATCCTTTGCACACTAAGCCCCTGATTTTCATTGGCCTCAACAAATTCCCAGGAGTTTAGACATGACAGTGTATCAGTAAATGGTTTTCAACGTGGCCCATGTCATCTCCTGTTTGCTTGGCATGCTTTTGGAGGTCAATTTGTTATGTAATAAGAACAAGAAGATACCACAAAAAAATGACAATTTTTTCTGCATCTGATTTTTAACCAGGTAATTTTAATCCTCACCTGAAATCCTTAACCCATCTTTTTAATAAATATATCAGACACAGAATGATTAAAATAATACTGAGGCAGCAACCATCTATCAAACTGAACCATTCAAGGCAGCCTAACAGAACCACTAATTTATAAAACATCCACTGCAATTCTTAGGGCACAGTGATTAAAATCAGCCTACTTTCCTCACATAAGATTCCAATAAAGTCTAGGGTTCTTGCTTCTCCTGGTTTGGCTTTTTCACTCTAGAGACAAAACATACAATTACATCACTACAGTACAGCCTGGTAACAGCCACTACTTGCATTGTCTGGAGCCTGAAAACAGAATGGCTGACAAAGCAACCATCCACATCGATCTGCAAATTTCACAGGTCTTACTTGCTCAAAAGTGGCTGTATGGAAATCAGGATATGATGATACAATGTGACGTGTATCATTCTATTGAAATTGTGCCTTGTTTAGAAAGGTAGTAATGTTTACTAATTCCAGAGGTCTTTTCCTGTGTGCTTTCAAGGGTCAAAAAAAAAAAAAAAAAAAAAAAGTTTACTAATTCCAGAGGTCTTTCCTGTGGTTTTTAAAAGGAAAAAAAAAAAAAAAAAAAAAAAAAAACCAAAAACCACCAACCAAACCTACAGAAAAAATGAAAACAAAACAAAACAAAAAACAAAAAAAACCCAACAACAACAAAAAAAAACCAAAAAAAAAACCAAACCCCCCCCCCCAAAAAAAAAAACCCCCCAAAAAAAAAAAAACCAAAAACCAAAAACAAACAAACAAACAAACAAACAAAAAAAAAATGACGAGAAACATTCTAGTAATTCTAGCTATAAAGATAAGAGCTGATTCACCTCTTGGGTTTCACTTAACAAAAGCTTGCAGCCAACAAGCCCTGAGCCAGATTTCCAGCCTGGCTGCATTTTCAAAGGACTATAAAAAGGATACCCCAAAAATTTACATGCAAAGCATGAATGAAAGAAACACAAGCAATTGTTTCCATTTCCTGTGGTATCACAACCACAGAATTAAAATCCTCATTACATAGAAAATTGCAGAAATCTCAGAGAAGTTGTAACAAGATGACAAGCACAAACATATTCAATGAAGATTAAAAAAATATGTTAGGCAAATAATGTACAGAATTAGCAGAAATAAAGAACATTTAAAACAAATTTTAATCTTTCATTTATCTTCCAGAGCCCAAAGATCCCCATCTCAATTTTTTTTCTGAAGCTCTAAGACCCCTTTCCTCTCCAGTCTTCATTTCATGATACTAACCACCACACATGTCTATCACTTCACTAAAATTTTGCCATCATGAACAACAAAACTTGAAATTTCCAATAGGTTAAAATAGAAAGTAAAGGTGTTAATCTAAGAGGTATAAAAGGAAAAGATGAAAATTAATCTGGGATTATGACCCATTTCCCCAGATTTCCATACTCTGCCCACTGTGTGTGAATGTAAATTTAAAAAACCTGATCAAAATTTCTTCAAATCTTCAAGAGAATACACAGCCATTGAATAAAGCACTGAATCACGGCTGAATAGACATATGCTTGCCATGTGGCACAGTAAATACTGATGGATGTTTTCCACAATGACCAAATGTACCAATGGTACTTTGTAGAGGTCAGGCAGAATGTATTTCTGTCAGGAGACAGAAGGAAAGATATGGCAGCTCACTGACCCTCCCAAATATTTTAAAATACTAAATGAAATCTCCGTCCTCTCATGGCATGCCTGATTGCCACTTTCAACCAGGAACCTTCACAGAAAACAACTAAACAAGTACAATCTCTACCAGAAGATGATGAGTCTAATTTAAAATATTGCTTTCCCAGATCAAATGCACTCTCAATTTGCCTTTAAACACTCCATCCATAACTAAAGCTTTCACTACAAGCAAACTTCTTTACATAGAGCCAGCACATCCCACAGCAAAGACCACAAGACTTGCTAACTCCTCTTCACGACCACAGCAACAAGTTCTGTCTCCACAGAAGTGTCACACCACCATCATCCAGGGCTTCAATAGCCATCATGAACACCATGAAGCTGAAAACCACCAACAGATGTGCACTCACACAAATTCATTTGGACACCAAGTTGCCATCTGCAGTCAACCTCTACAGAAGCTCTGAAGGTCACTGCTGATATTTCAAACCAGATGAAAGGCTTACATCTCCAAGGTTTACATCAGCTCCTTAACTTCTTCCCAGGACCTTTCTTTTAAGACCCTTAGGTGTAGTCTGTATTCTAATAAGAAAGTGCTGAATAAAATAGGATTTAGCATATTATTACATGGTCCCCAGTAATAATATAAACACTTTGTCTGCAAGAATTTTGAGATTAAGTGTTTTTAGAGAACCTATCAACCTTATCAACAATTCTTTTGCTAGTAGTATCATGAAGGTATCCAACCATGTTTTCTGAATGGCTAAGGAAATTAAATTACACCTGGTGAAATTGTTCTAACATGACATTTAAGCTACAGTTGATCCACAATAGCTTTCAAAGGAAAACCAAAGACAGGTAGTGCCATTGGGCTGAATATGTCAGCCACAAGCTTAACAGATGAACTGAGAGTTAAACAGACTTTGACGTGTAAGTTAATGAGGCCCAAACCAACTTAAACAAACCTCTAATAAATGACCCCTTATTCACCAAGTGTATGAAATGCAATTGCAGTATTGTTATCTGCAGAATTTCATGTATGTCCAGAAAATACTCAAAATAATGCTGACCTGCCTAATGTTGCAACATGATAAATATGTGATCCTGAAACAGGAACATTTTCAGAGAGCAACATAAAAAAAGTAAAATGATGGGTTTTACTTTTGGTACCAAGTATACCATATGCCAAATATATTACTGAAAGGATGCCTTGAAGAAAGAATGCCCCCTTTAAAGAAAACAGCACTTTCTTTAGACTTAAGTAGAGTTATCTAGTCATCAGTCTTCACCTAGACAGAGCAAAGAATATCACCAGAAAAGAGTCAAAGAGCAGTTCTCCTCAGCAGATCAGTACTCCACCCTTATACAGACGTGTCAAGTCAGGCACGGGTGTAAACCTGCACAATGTCATGAGTTCAGAGACACTTCTTTCCCTTGGATAATGCTTTACTTCTTTCTATTTCTAATCTACTTTGTATTACAAGTCTCCTTTATTGACATTAAAGCAGAACTTGAGTCAGTATTAACAAACAAAAATCGGCTTTTTGTTTAAATGAGACATTCACATGTGGCACATGTGGCTCACAATCTCGGATTTACATAGATTGTTACGTCTAAACATCTGTGTGAAAGTTTATGTTTGATTCACAAGTAGGTAAATGTTGTGTGTTCAGAAGAAAGTTATATATGTATCTTTGAATATGAGATTCCTGCTGCCTTTCAAACTCCATAAAATTTTGGTTATTTCCACTTAGAAGCTAAGAAATTATTTTATTAAGTTTTAACTCAACTTGAGAGCAACAGTGAAACCCCATTACTGTCAAAGTCTCACAAAAAAATGAAGTTTCTCACATAGCTCACAATCACAGATAAGAATTACAACTCTTACAGAGAAAATAAGAAGAGTTTGCCACTACGTATCATTCACCACATCTAGTTCTTGTGCCAAAATAAACAACACAGGATAGAGAATCCTTGAATATTCTGAAAAGTAAACACTGAGAACATTTAAGGCTTTTCTAAAACTCAATTTTGCCTGTAATGTTCTCCTTCTAATAGTCTTATCAGTGAAATCTATCTGATAGTGGAAAAAAAATGTCAACACCCACTGGATTATGCCTTTGCTTGTGGTTTTAGACTGCATTGTACTGTGATTGCTTAAGATCTAATGCTTATTTTATTGGCTCAGTAATACTACAAATCTTTTCTGCAAATTCAAATAAACAAATGTGTCAATCCTTCAGTTTGCCTTTATTCCTTCTTAGGATTTATAATCACCTGCCTCCAGTCTCATTTTACCACTTACTTATTTACCTCTAGCATGGAAAACAAAATCACCAGAAACAGGCTTAAATGAAGCTAGACCCAGTTCCAGTCCATTTTCAGCCATCTGAGCAATTGCCTGTTAAAATCATGGGTTTCCCCAACAAGTAAGAAAAGGGAAAGCAATTACTTTAGCTTGAAATTCTACATTACAACAACTTCTAAAATTTTTCCAGGCATACACAATTATCCTAGTATGTACTAAAAGCAACACCATGGTAGTCTGTGTGCAGGAGAAAAGACAGGCAAAGAATGTGAGCATTTATTAAATCACATAGGTCTTAGACACGACAACAGTTCCGCTGCAGATGCAAACAGCCAGCCATTCTGAATATACCTTAGTGATATGTAAAGCAAATTAGCACAAGGAACTAATCAGCAACTTGTTCAGTAGCTAGCATATGTGACCACTGATAAGAAAGAAGGCACCTAAAGAAACAATATATGATTAAAAAAGCATCCAAAGCTGGCACAGTAAGCAAAACTGAAAGACAGACTCAGCATCACATCTCCATATACAAAACCAAATTGACCAGATAAGGCAAAATGCCATTAACCAGACTGAGATGCAAAGCAATACAAATTCTGTACAGGACTGCAGAGACAGCTGTAGAAGCCACGCCTTTTCCCAAAACCCCAGAAGATAAAAAGACTTCTTTCCGTATCACTCAAATCAATGGTAATGGATCAGTAACTGTCTGCCAGAGGTGCAAGCAACACACCAACAATCAGTCCCAAGGATGTGTTCCTGCCTCCCTGGCATTCAGCAAGCTCCAGGTGATCAGCCTTTTGAGTGCCCTTAACCAAGGCACAGAACATGCCTCCCTTCCAAGGACTTAAGACACTGGTGGTAATAGCCAACAGAGCTTAGAAGCATTAATAAGAATAAAGTGTTTTTATTCATTTAGTTCTCTTTATTGATTTACTAGTGCTATTTACTAGATGGAAACAAAAGGAGATGTCCCAGGTGGTGGTGCTGTCCATGCTGTACAGACGACTGGCAAATTCTCTGAACAAATGGCAAAACTGAACATCACCATCTCTATACACAAAAGGCTCTGCTACTGTGGTAGATGCAACTTGAAAATCTTTGACCCAGTAATTACACGTGATCCTCAAACATAGAAGAATTTGATAATTTTCATCGTATCAACATACATTTCAAATGCAGTTGAAAAAATAATTATTGAACTATACTTTTAATATTGCGTCTGGAAAGGATCTTCTAGATAGTGAGCATGCCTGACTTTAAACCTCAAGAAATTAAATCACAAAGTTGATTACATCTAAATGGCAATCTTTAATCAGCACATTATTGAACACTCCTACCGTACAAAGAGTTAGCAAAGTACCACAGAAATTTGCTAATTTTCTCATCAATTACCTACAAACCAAAGGCGTATGATCAATAAACCACATAGGCCTCTACCTGCTTCCCAGCAAAAGATTAATTTACAGCACACAGCAGAAAAACATCCTATTATCAAAACACTTTTTTATTATCAAAAAAACTGTATAGGCCTCCTACTATAACACTATGAAGTAACCCCTTAGTAACACAAAGACTTCACTTTTGCTTAGTTTACAAATTAAAAAAAAGAAAGAAAAAACAAATTCATCAAGAAGATGAGATGGAACCATTTCATTAGCAGAGAAAATTAAAAAAGCAGAAGCCTACACACCCCAATATTTCTCTCCACATTAAAGGGAGCTAAAAAACATCTAAGAAAGAGTTCTTAAAGTCCTCATCTAAGAGAGGAAAAAAATTCAATATGTCAAAAGTTTAATTTCTGTTCTGTTTCAGTTCTACATATTAGCCTCTCAGTCAAATGGAAATGAAATATACCAGCTTCATCCATGGTTTTGTTTTGAAACTAAGTCTTGTCCTTAAAAATACAGAAAAATACCTGCAAAGATACTGAAACCAAGAGCCACTGAATTTTTCAGATATCTTCCAGAACACAGCCCACCAATATGGGGGTCATTGCTCTTCATCAGGCATTCTCTACTCTATGTCTAGGAAAAGGATGTGCTGCCATCTTTATTAAAAATCTATGTCCTGCACTGGTTAATTTTGAAAAAGTAAATTAAGATGCAACAGCTGCTAAAACAAAAGAAAAAAAGGGGGAGTAAAAGTGATGTAAAATTTGGTGATATTTGGACCTTGTAAACTAACATAAATTATTTGTAGGCATGTGCTGGCATCCACTCAGATCTTCAATACAACACATGTTTTCTACATGCAAATTACACACACTGCAAATTCCAGTCCAAATGTTGTATATACTCACCTTCCCTCCTCCTTTTCCTCTTCTAGTTGGAAGTACCACCTTTCTTTGTCATGACAAGTATTTTAGTCAAGATATGCCCACAGGATGCATGCATGTGTACACACATATGCACCTAAACAGCATCCAGGGCCCAGAGACAAGCCTCTTTTGGGTAAAGATGGTTAAGAAATCAGGGGAAAGAACTAAACTCTCACAGGTTTAATTCTGGGTATTTAACATTAAAATTTTTCAAAGGAAAATCCTAGCAACCTGGTAGCTTCTAGATGCGCCAGCCAAGAATGTTATAAAATGAGCTGGAGTTTCTCTCTTGCAACAATTGATCTCAGTCCAACAGCCGACCTCTCTACACCCAGCACATTAATCTACCTTCTAGTCCATCCAGCTGGAGCAGAAGGTTGAGTCCATTTAGCTCAGTTAGGTATTGTATCTCTCTCATTTCAGGTAAATCAGAGCACACAAGACCAATTCTGCAGCTCACAAGACTGCTGGAACATGTCGGGATTTTTTGATTGCATGAGACACTAACACCATTTCTGCCACCACACCTCGCCCCAGAAAGAAGCCGGGCACAAGAGCAACAGTGATATGAGGCCACAAACACATTACTGACAGTAAATGCTGCACTTGCTGAGCCTGCAGTGGTCCCCACCATGGCTGTTCTTTGCTGGCAGCTGCTATCAGAGGATGTCACACCCTCCACACAGGCAGTGGAGAAAATGATGCTCAATGGGCAAAGATGGAAGGAGAAAAGGCATAATTTCTCCTACTGGTCACATTCATTTATAGCTTTTCCTGTCCAAATCAACCCTCCATGAAGATTCTCTTGCCCTCTTTCCTTCCTGCCTGCCTGCTTCTGGGGACTCCAGTTTCCCACTCTGCTTCTAGAGTTCAGCAGATGTGACATCATGTTAGAAAGACCCCATTTCTGCCCCTCATATACAGAGGAGTAGGAATCTCCAACTGGTGAGTGTAATCTTTCCCCAGCTGTCCCAGGACTATACGTAGGCAGCAAAACTGTATATAAAAAAGACAAGGAGATGGCCTTATTGTTATCTAATTTTCAATTTTTTTCTAGACCCATATATCCGAAAACAGTATGTTGCAATATGCCACAGACCTAAGATTGATATAACTCTTTTGTATAGCCTTTAAAGTGAACTTAATAGAGTTTCACTCGTACGGAGAACAAAGGTCTTGCTAATTTGTCTCAAGTAGCATGTAGTTCTGAATTTTCTTCCTATGGCCCTAACACTAGTATTTTTGAAAGCAAACAGAAAGAGACTTCATTAGATATAAATACCTGGAAAAAAATTCAAGTAGGTAAAACTGAGCTAGGAATATCTGTTGAGTTTGGAAACACTAATGTTTAGTTCAACAAAGGCGCGTGCATTCTGTATAATACCTGTTTGCTATCTATAATCAGTATTCTGTTTCTTTACACCTGAATAATGGTACATTCTTAAAGGATCAAGAGAAAAATGAACAGGTTGACATGAACTGGTGAAGGGTCCTGAGGGAAGCCATATGCGGTGTGGCTGAGATCACTTAGCCTGAAAGAGACTAATGGAAGACCTCACTGGGGTCTTCAACTTCCTCATGAGGGGAAGAGGAGGGGCAGGCACTGATCTCTTCCCACTTGTAACCAATGACAGGACTCAAGGAAATGGTCTGAAGATAAGTCAGGGGAGTTTAGGTTGGATATCAGGAGTGGGGTTGGGCATTGGAACAGGCTCCCCATGGAAGTGGTCCCAGCACCAATACTGTCTGACTTCAAAAATCATCCAGACAATGCTCTTGTGTACACGGTGTTACTCTTGGGGTGTCCCATGCAGAGCCAGGAGTTGGTCTCCATGATCCTCATGGATCCCTTCCAATTCAGGATATTCTGTGATTCTATGAAGTTCCAAGAACCACTTCATGTGGGGCAAAAGACCACAGAAAGACCACCAACCTTTCCATTGTTCACATCCTGAGAAGTACTTTATAGAAAAGCATGTTTGTTTCTCCCTGGCTTACAATAATTTAGCAGTAGTTTTATGTTAAAAGAATATTACCGCAGTTCGGGACCTTCATATCCAGCAAGGCTGTCTTCTTATTGTTGTCATCTATGCAATATAAGTCCTGAGTTTCTGTGTAAAACTTGGTCTCTTGAAATTTCTTGATCCACATGATTTCACAGGAACACTTGAATGGATTATCCACCAATATCCTACAGGAAAAAACACCAATTTATATAGAAGGTTAAACACCAATTTATTTAGAAGGTGCCACACATACGGGGAAAAAAATGAAGGGCAGGGGGGCTTCAAGCATTCAGCTGGGCAAAAATGCAAGTTCATTAGGAAGGTTAAGGAAGGTAGGATGAACCCTTTAGTTAAGAGACATAACACATGCATTCTTGGTAAGCTCAGTGCAGAGTAAACTGCCAAGTTGATAGCAGTTTCCACGTAGGGAATTAAGCACTGCATCCACTGAGGGCCCAGAACATCACAGGCAAGAGAGACCACACAAAGGATTTGGCTACTATTTCAAATTCATCAGTGTAAGTCAGGAGCCCGTGGAGAATGGCTGCTCAAGAAGATCCATTTTATTTAATAAATCAGTAGGTTATTAGAATTCATCTCTCCTACACCTGAGCTACCACTCAGTTGCCTCAGAAATGGTTTACTGCTGTGGAGTGGTAAATTCTTTATAAAGTCAGTCTTGGATTATAGACACACTCTACCAACTTTAATCACAAAAAAGGATTTTGCCTAATCTTTAAAATTAATCTGCTACAACACTCTAGAAAAACCTCACAGTAAAACCTTAGGCAATGTCATGAAGAAATACTAAATGAAAAAATAGCCCTGAAATAGAAACTAATACAGTACCCTGCATGGAATTTAAACCACAGCTTAGCAAACTTAACAAATTGCAGTTTTAAAATTTAACAAAACTACACAACAGTGTAATGCAATTACATGCATGTTAAATATGAACAGAAACATATCTACATAAAGAGTGACCAGCATTATTTTTCCTTCTACTGGCATATATGAGATCCAATAAAGTGGGTGAGCAATGTCTATTTAAGGCATTTAATTGCCAAGAGAACAGTCATTCTTAACAAAGTTTTACACGTATTTTTGATGTACAGAAGTTCAAGTTTTTTGCAGAATCTATGCTCACAGATGCCTCCTGAAGACATGAAGTGTGCAAATAATGAAAAAAATTGTCTTATTAAAGCAGTTCCTCTAAAAGCCATCTCAAGTTCTTTGAGGAGAAACAACAGCATGGATCCTCAAAAGAGTCTAAAAAAGCAATTTGTATTCACAGAAGTCATCATCTGGACTTTAACACACAGCATGAACAAAAATTGTTTGCACAAGACATAGTATGAACATGATAACTTTGGGTCAAAGCCTATCTCATGCATTTTCAAAACAGTGACATTTACTTCTGTTTCATACTATGGCTTCCTGGTAAAGAGAAATTTGTCTTGACCAATGGCTGAGCAGTCTTCTTCTAGTGTTTTATTTTGTGTTAAACCCATCTAAGGAGTTAGGCACATCATTGGCTGGATGCTGGACTTATAATGACCCTCTACAGACAAGTGTGTGAAAAAAAATTCTGACTTACAGCAAGCAAATTCCTAGTCTTTATGTTGTTTGCTCTAATTTTATGGCTGCAGTTCATTTGTTCTAGAAGAAACCTTCCATAGTGGCATCTCCTGCTCTGTAATACCTGGTGACTAACCTCTACTACACATTATTCTAAACTTCTCATCCCTTTACATTTTGATATGCAAAGGTACTGACAGGACAAACATAGTTGTTTGTCAGATTGAGGGGAAGCTCTTTAGAAGCTATTTATGGCAATATTCATATCTCAGATTCACCTACCAACACTCTTCTTTCTCTTCTGTTTCTGATCTTGCAGCTATGTATTAAACACTTATCAACAGAATTGTTCAGCTATACTGATTTTATCACTGCTTGTCCTCCTTTCAGGCTCTGCTTTTATCCCTCCACTTTCTTTCCCTCATTTCCCCCACATCTGTTTATCTCACTTTATCACATTTGTTTGCATAACTTCATTTTGTCTAGTCCTACACTCCCTCTCCCAAGCCCACCACACTCTACCTCAATTTTGCATCCCCTTTTTCTCTCAACTTGTACATCATCATGCATTGCCTCCATATGACAAATACTACTCTCTTTAACCTTCACACTATCCATTCTTCCCATATCTGGTTCATTCCCATTACATTTGCCCTGCTTCTTCATGTGCAACCAAAAGAACAACAAAGCACATGGAGCAATGGGAGAGCTTTGCAACTACCTAGTCTCCTCATTAGAGACCTCAGCTCAAGTTATTAAAGAATATTCCAGTGAGCAGTGTTCCCAGGGCCATAAAGACTATACCAATTTAATTATCAACAAAGTATACCTAAGGGGCATAACTTCTTTTTGTGCCACTGAGCTTTGTTCATTTCACTTCTCACATGCTGAAGTCCACCAGAAGAGGACTAGGATTACGTGTCCGGTAATTAATACTTGGATTGGCATTTTGGACAAATTCTGACTCTGCTCTGAGATCCAGGAGAGCAACCTCCCTCTCCTCTGCAGCCACCAGATCTCCCAGAACTCCTGCAGACTCTCTGCATATTAGCAGAGGATGCACAGGATGACCAGAACTTTGGAACATGTATCAATAAGAATATATGGCAGATGTAACAGAGAATAAAAATGTTAGTATTGAAAAAAATCAATAAAGAAATGATTATCAGTGCTTTTATTGCTAAATAATTACATAAAGCACAGTGAAACTCAAGAATTTGAGAAAATAAAAACACTCTTAAATAGCCAGCCACACCACTGTAAGAATATGAGAGACAATCTTATGTGAATATGTGCAAAAGACTGTATTTTAACTAGTTCAAATACTTAAATAAACACCAGTAGTTTTGTGTGAAGTAATCTCACAATAAAATATCTTAAAGCTGAAGGAATAGGCTGTTTTGACCTCTACATTGCTTTAAAATAGATACTTAACCTTCTTGAAGCCCTGGAATGAAAATTTCTCTGCATTTAAGTGTCCAGAATTGATTCTTTCTTTGGACCAGAACTGCACTTCTAATTCCTCTGCCTTTAAGAGAGCAAACTTTGAAGTGTTATTCTTCCATTCCAGCCAAAAATTAACATATATTTTAAGAAATGACAACTTACAGATCAGACAAACCCAGATGGCGAAAAGGCTTCTTGGACAAACTTGAGAGCTTGTTTCTGGATAAATTGCTATGGCAAAAGAGAAAGATTGCATTAATTAGAATTGCTTCTTCTTACACTAAAAATACAATTTGTGTCTCTTGAAAAAGCAATTAAGAACTAGAGCCAGCTCTAAAAGTCCTTTGACTTCAGTTGTAAAAGGGCAATGTTCAGTCTTACTTGATGGTTTGAAGAGTTTCAAGAGTTTGAGTCCACTCAGCATCTGATATCAAGTACATTCAAAATCAAACTCAACAGGGATCAATATTTTCACTTTTAGCACTTTGGCAATTGCAGAAAAGCAGCAGATTTAACTGTGTTTCAAAAGTATTTTGCAGAGTCCAGGTGTTAATTATATGCTCAATTTATTCATGTGAAATGGGTGTATCCCTTTCTTTGATGCTGCACCAAACTCTGTACTCATATAAGCCCTCCTCACATGCTAGCACACATCCACATCAGAACTTTTTAGTTGTTCTTTTCAAATTGTATGTGCAATATGCATCCACATGGAAGATCAAAAGGAAAACTGTAAAATGCCTGTATTGGGCTTTTTTATGTCAATTAAGCATTTACGGTTTCCAGTGGTAATTAAGTGAAAGGTCTTCTCCCATTATGCAGAGCAAAGAAATGTTGATAGGAACCAGAAATACTCCTCCCCTCATAGCTTACAAAACTGCTTTCTCCACCCCAAAGCAAAATAATGCTGTTTTTGTACAGTCTTATCAGTCTATGAATTAAAGACAGTGAGGGCAGTAAACTGTTTAACTGCCAGCAGTAAAGCACAAATCAGTGTTATGAACCAAAATACCATGAGTTTTATGTGATATAATAAAGGTGCCATAGGGGCTCCACACTTAGCATTGCATTGCATCTAAACCCTGGGATTAAGTATCTTTTTTTTTTTTTTTTTTTTATCTGACTAAAGAACACAGTGTTTATTTCCAGACTTCCAGAGGTTGATCTTTGAGTACAAGATAATTTTCACAGAAATTACAAGTTGGATGTTCTAAAAATGTTTAGAGCACAATCAAAGAGATTATATTTCATCACTGATTCCTTCTGGCAAAGAAGAGTCTGAAGTTTACAAACTGACTGGTCCTTACATGTGAGAGCAAAACACAAGAGCTACTATTTCATTAGTCAGGTGAACTCACGGACCCTGATCATATAAATCAACATTAAGGAGCAATTTGCATATAGAACAGAAGTTATGTTTAAGCAAAAACTGTCACTATGCATTTTTTTCCTAGTATGCATATGCTTTGTGTTGGGAGTTTGACTAAAAGAGGCAGGATCCTCGTACTGACTTGGGCTTTTGCCTCCAACATGGAGCCACATCAAACCCCATCCCTCCACGGGAACCTCTTCACTCACCACACAGGAAGATCTCCTATTCCCATACTGATGAGAGATATGTATGGAGGCCCCTGTGATATTGCCAGACAAGGCATGCCTCTCTTACCTGCAGATCAAATAAATCCTACTTTTCTTCCCAAAAGGCAACCAGATATAAAGTGAGCTTTACCTGCAGACCACTGCTGTAAATGTAACACCTTAAGCAATACTTTGACAGTAAATTTAATTTTATATTTTTTTTTATAAAGTGATCACTTATTATTGACTACAGATATGCCTACTGTGGTCTCCTTAATTCATGTTAAGTGAAAAAAAATCACTGCCAGGTTTATTTTGAAGTAAGTAATGATCCCACTTCCACATTCATGGAAAGAGAATATGAATTAATTTCCCAATTCAATTGCACACAAAAAAACCACAGCAAGCAGCCCAAAGAAAATACATCTGAGGTTCTAAAGGGTATTTTATTATAGAAAAAAATGTCAAGAGTACAGAGCCCAGCCCCAAATCTAAACTTTAAGGAGAGGACCCAGATTCAGTCAAAAGTATGCCTGTATTTTACATGAAAATATCAAGCTCACTTTAAACTTGATAGCCCTAATTCATCTAAAAGCAAACCAGTGGCAATATGAGTAGAATAAAACCAGACTGAGAACCCACATAAAGATTATATCATCTATAGCTCTATCTACAGAATTCTATAGTTCATCTATAGAGTTCTATCATCTGTAGTACTTCTGAAAAGGGGAGGCAAGAAAGGAGGGAACAGATCTAAGGAGAACTGAGGGAAAGAGGTGAAGACGTGGCCATTTTGCTACACTCAGTCTCCCTCCACAGGCAACACCCTGCTCCTCCTATGGCTGGAACCAGCCGTGTGTGCAAACAAGGGGAAATCTGCTGTGAAGTTGATCTCAAATGGTTTCCTTTGGCTGCCTTACCCAAACCTGAACAGTGTAGAATTACAAATACAGTTTAATACCTGGAGCTGTACGTATACACTACACTCGCAATCTATGATTTAGTGATGCATTTAGATGCAGCCTGGCACATAACAACAACTATTCTTAAAAGATTTTGTAAAAAGGCACTTGCTGTGAAATGTTTTCATATTTAAAGGCACTGGCAATGTGCACGTGTATTACACAGGTCCATTACTGCTAGCAGCAAATAAGTGTATAAACTACAGCACTACTAAAATGAAACTGTAGGCTAACTTGAGTCTACGGCCCATGAAAACATCAAAATTAGATGAGCAAGGCTATTAATTACACTTCAATAGCATCTATTAGGACATTTGTTTTCCTGTTGTTTATGTTATTATTCAAATCTTCTCATGATAGATAATTTTAGAAAGATACTTAAGCTTTCCCAAAAAAATAAGAAAATTACAAAAAAGGGCTTGAGAAAATGTGTGTTAATAAGTTTCTTTTAAACTGATACTCTCATATGATTCATAAAATAAATGCTACTTTTATATAATATAGTTTCTTAACTACATCAAAAGATTTTTCATAGAACAAAAAAGCAAACTGTAACAGTATCACAGCAAAATTCAAGCTTATAAAGTTATCTCCATCTTCAGAAAAATGCTTTTTATTTTCTTTATGGGATAGTAAAAAATTTGTCTCCAAATAAAATTTAAGACTTCTCAAAGACCTGCACTGTACATTACCCTTGCAAAATGAAATTCCGTTTGCGCTTAATAGTTTTCACTGTCCCAGCCACAACAGGAGCTATACTTCCTTCATAGGCAGTCAACAGGATTTTTATTGCTGACGACAACAAGCCATGATTCACTGGGGCTTTCAGAAACATTTTAGTGTGCATAATGACTTGCCAAAGAAAACAAACAAATGCATTTTGCAGGGATAACAGATCAGCCTCGGTAAAAAAATACCTCTATACTTACTGCTTTGTACTGTGCATCTAGAGCAGCTGGTGCCACTTAATATTTTCCATCTTATCTGGGCTTATCCTGTGTCTGCCAACATTACTAAATCCCCACCAAAAAGAAAACACAGTGCAAGACTGGATAATCTTCTGGTTCATAATGTAAGTATTCTGCATCAAGAACTCATCTATATCAACTGAACAGATGTCAAGTCAGTCTAATTTGTTTCTAACAAGAAGCTTCATGAGTTACAGCTCTACCAAAGTCTGCTTACCAGCAGATATGTATTCCCAGTTTGCATGCTCAAATGAAGCCCCTGCTATGGCTGAAAAACTTTAAAGGCATCCTATCCAACTGGATTCTGTAAAGCCTAGCAGCTCACATATGTACAGTGATACCTTTCCTTTAAGTGGTAACTTTGATAGGGTCTCTCTGTTCTGTTCAACAGTCAGTTTTCTGAAAACTTGTTTACCTGTGTAAGTTTTGGTCAAAAGCAGACACTGGAGACAGACACACTTTGTGACTGCATGAAACCCATTTCCCTAAGGCAACAGGCATAAAAACCTCTCAGGAGGATCATACCAGTTATGACACTTTCTGTGGTGTCTACCTGCCCAGACAGCTGGAAAGGCCTTCCAAAATTCTATTGATCTTTCTCCAAATTAAACTCCTTATTTCTCACACTGTACTCATGGTGATGGAGAGAACTGATTCCTTTCCTCATCATAACTATTCTTCTTTTAAAGATAAGACAAGCACAGAAGGATAGAATCACAGAATAGTTTAAGGGACCTTTAAAGGTGATGTAGTTCCAACTCTCCAACATCTTCAACTACACCAGCTTGCTCAGAGCCTCGTCCAATGTAACCCTGAATGCTTCCAGGGCTGAGGCATCCACCATGTCTCTGGGCAACCTGTGCCAGTGTTTCATCACCCTTACTGCAAAAACTTTCTTCCTTATATCTAATCTAAATCAATCCTCCTTGGTTTTCAGATCATTATTCTTTGACCAATTGCAATGATGTATGTTCCTTTTCAATCTTCTCTTTATTGCACTGAACATGCTCAGGCTCTGAGCCTCCTTATATTACTTGCTTTACAAGCTTCTTCTGGCTCCACTGTTCTTCTCTGTAGCATCTTTCAAGATGAGTAGATTCAGTGTCTTAATCTACATACGGTATTCCAACAGATTCCCTCAGAGCAGCTAATGCATTGGGGAAAAGATGTAAAAATGTAACACAATATTCTTTTTGATCCCAGACTTGAATTTGCTTTGTTCTGCCTCATTGCACAGAGAGAGAAACCCACTTCTTTCCCAGCAGAATCACTAAATCTTTCTCTGCAAATATGCCCCTCAGACAGCATGTTCTTATTGCATATTTCCACAGCCAGTGCACATGCACTTGGCTTTATGCAGTTTCATAGTTTACAGCCATAATTCACTGAGCAACTGTTACACAGGCAAACACTTGAATTTACTCTGGAACATAGTTCCTTTATATTAGCAACTGATTATAGTAAAAGCTCTTTATTAATGACTATATGAAGTGATATAAATTTAACAGGCTTGCAAGATCTGGTTCACACACCTCTGGTGACTGTTCCATATTAAGGATAGAAATTACTGTCTAGACAGACACGGGCATTCATGTCCACTTCCTTATACAAATTAATTACTGTTGTTTAGAAAACACCGGTCAGAAAGTGATTCCATCCATGAGCAAAGCAATCAAATCAAACAGAACCCTGTGTTCTGTTCAACAGTTCTTTCCTTTTCAAGGAAGTATCTTAAAAAGCCAAGGTTTGGCATTATGTCTTCCCCATCTCACTAGGATAAAAGCAAAGGGTTCAGTTAAATATTAATATAGGTTAGTGTTCCTCTGCTGAAGATGTATGGACTAAAGCACACACTCGGAATATTTAGCTAAAACAGGGTACTTGTGAGGAACTAAGCCACTCACATGATCTCAGTGTTTTCTGGAGTAGATCCACAGTTTTCCATGTAAGTAGCAAAGTGAGCTACTCTATATCTTTCCCACACAGAAGGCACAAAAGTTGTAGAAAGAGAACTTTGATCAGTTCATCCTTTGCTAAATCTAAAGCAATCTAGGAAAAACACAGTCAAAAACCTGTGCAGGTACAAATTCTGCTTCTATGGGTCATGAACTACAAATTACATTTGGGTGTGAAAGCAACATCATTCCTATATTCTGCTCTGGGCGCATTAGTTCTGATCTTAAGTGAGCTTTCTAAGTGAATCACCTGTAGGACTTCAGGTCATAGTCATATCTCTGTCTCTGGGCACATGCACTGATCAAAATATTAGATGTGTTCCATGCATGCATCTCCTGCACTGCAGCTGCTAAAATATGCTCAGCTCATCAAATCAGACTAGAGCTAGTCAAAACCATGTCACTGAGTGTGATGCACACTGTGGACATCATACCCTCAAGAGACGCACTCTTTGTGCTACATTACTTATCACAAAAGACACAGCCAAAGTATACTTCTAGAGACAGAATAATGAACTGGATGGTCTTTTCACACAGTATGTTTTTATGATCCGCCAGTTCCTTACCATATATGTCTTATTTAAGGACAACTAACAATAGAAGACCATTCTAAGTCTGTCTTGTTAAAATATTTTTATATGATGCAAATAAGATAGAAATAGATTAAGAGATAGAAATAAATTTACAATAAATAAATTAACAGGAGTTGGTCAGTTTTGACTTCGAATGCAGACATTATTCTTACTCACATGTATTGTAGGTTCACATTTTTCACAAATGCATGACGGGACACAAATCTTAGGCCTGAATCCACCACAGTCCTAGGTAAATAAATAAAACTGTTAAAATGTTTCATTTCAAATATGATGGAAAGTGTAATGAAAATAACTATTAAAATAAGAGTTTGGATGAAATCTCTACAAGGCTGAGCTGTAAGATTAACAGCTTTCCTCAGTAACACACAAAGTTAGGGATACACCTTGATAAGGTCTCTACATGCCTCTATAAAAGAAATACAGAAAAAATAGTTGTATAAAATGTATCTCATACTCACAGATTTTTAAGTCCAACATAAAATCCAACCTCATTGTCATTGATACTTTCCAAATTTGGCTGATTTGCAATGTAACTGTTGAAAAAGCAAAACGAAAAGAAGTATGTAAGTGGATCCTTCCTTGACTTTCTGACTGTTCAGAAATCATACACTGATATATGGAAGTCAATCATGATTGCTGTCCTACTGTAATTAGTTCTAAGTCCTAATTAGACCGACTGCAAAGCAAAAGTGCTCTTTAAAATCTTCCTCATCATTTAAATGGTACTTTGTGGGACAAGGGAGCAGCTCATTGTTACACAGGAGAAATGAGGAAAGCAAGTCAACCTGAGGGCCAAATAAAGCTGCATTACAATGTCACCATTCTCCAACACACATGTCCTTACCCCACGGATTTAACAACAACAAAGGGGGCAAGTTTAAAGGTAGTACTGGAGTTATCCCCACTTATGAGATACAATCATACTTCCCTAGTCTTTTCCCTCATGTTGTTAACTTAACCACTTCTTTACACGTATTTTTCCCTGATACAAAGTAATTTCAGTTATTTTTACAAGGTGTGGCAATGGGAAAATTGTGAAAGCAGAGGTTGTACTTCTTGATGTTATACACACAAGCAGAAATTAAGAGACAAGAAACTGCTGTATCAGACTAAAGAACTGAGTCCACTCACATATCCTTAATAACTGCCTAAAAGGATGTGGGCATGCAAGCCAGTCCTTTGTATTATGACCATGTGAGATCTATGACTACCAAGTGACATCCCACAGACTGGAAATTAAAATGCTCACAGCAAATGTATCATTACTTCTTCTACAGGAAGAAAAAAATTTCACAGTGGAAATCACGCAGTCCAGGAAGAAGAAATCAGTGGAAACTGCAATTTTTCTGACATTATGGGCAGAAAAGTATGCCTGATTTAAGGGATGCCTTGCTAAAGGATCCACATGTTTCAAAATATTAGCCCAGTCCCAGAAAAACTTAAAGAGAGATTAAAACTTAAAGAGACATATGTTTTCACATGCATCACAAACTAACCAAACATGCAGGTTCTCCTGAAATGAATGAGTCTTTCTTTGTTAAAAGAAAACTTTTCTCCATTCAAAGCATTTTTTAAATTTATTTAAAGGGAATTCCAGTGAATTAGTAAGAAGGTATACTGCTCTTCCAAAGGTAACCCATGCACCTGAGCTGGTGCATGGATTACATTGTCAAAAGAAATTTATTGTGTTTCTAAATATCAACAGAAGCGTGAGTTGGGTTGGGTTGAGCTGGGTTGGGATCTACTCCAAAGCTGCAGTGCTGACTTGGGCTATGCTCTCACCATGCACCAGGAAAAGTAAAAAGTTTCCCCTAATGGCATCCATTGTCCCTTGGGAAAAAGAAGGGCAGTAAAAAGAATACATGATGCTAGATGGAACACATTTCTACAGCATCATATGACGTTGACTGCTCTGCAAGACTTTTCAGAATAAGCTTAACAAAGTGTATCCATTAGAAGATAAGAGTCCTTTGTTTTTCATACTTCCTTTTCTGAATTTTTAAGACAGAGTAATTTAATATCTCAATATATATGAATCTATTTTGTTTGGTTGGGGTTTTTTGGTGGGTTGGTAAGTTTACATATTTTGCCAAGTAATAGTGATGAAATAGTATACATATATCTATCAATTCCTTCATCTAAGCGTCCTGCAAATCAATGAACATACTTCCTTTAAACATGCCCTGAAGAACTCATTTTTGAGTTAAATAGCATCCACCTTCTCTGCCACTTGGACATCATAATGCTACAAAATAAAGTTATGCACGAGTTTTCAAAGGTACCTTCCTCATCCTGTCCTCAGTTATCAAACAACAGTAATCCTGCCAAGGTCAAATAGAGATAGGAAAATTGCATAAAAGCAGGAATTGAGGAAAATGGACAGTGAAACACAAAGTGTGAAGAGACTCAGATTTAAAGAAAAGAAACAAAATAACCAGTTGCACTAGCTAAGAATTAGGCCATCAAAAAAAAAAAAAAAAAAAAAAAAAAAACACAAAAAAAAAACCACACCAAAACCTCAAACCTGACAAACACTGCCAAAATGCAGATCCATTACTTAAACACACATACCACCAATCCAAATCTGAGATTTCAATTTTAATCACATAAATATTTAACCGAACCACTCCCTACAAGAAACTCCAGAACCTGACATAAGTTACAGTGTTGCACAAAAATTTGTATTGTATTAGATCCTGTGTTAAGCTTCAGCATAAAATAGTTCAGCTCTGTTGAAGCCAATGAAGCTTCACAATTTACATCAAACACAAATCTTAGCATGAGCACACAATCTCTATGAAAATATTGGTATCGGTCCATCAGGAAATAGACCAAACAAAGTATATTTGGGAAGTAGTAGTATGAGTTTGTGGTATCTTCCTTCCTTCTCTTATTGCATCCCTTAGAAGAAACCCTAGGTGGGGGAGAGCAGGGCATTCTTTACTTTGAGCTGGTACTTGTTTCTCTAAGATGAGTGATTCATAATTCCAGTTTCTAGAGGAAAGAACCAAAAGAAACCATTGTTTTTCCACAACCATACTGGCTGGGACCCAGAAGAATTTTTGCCTAAGTGCAATTAATTCAATAACTGCTCTGCAATACACTTGTAAAAGCAGTACAAAACACAACAGTAAAGCAAAGTTTATGTACTTGGAAATCCTTGAAGAAAGAGTGGACAGACATAATCTGCCATAAGCAGGTCACATCCTCTTACCCTTATTCATTGAACAAGTCTGTTTCAAGATAAGCCTTTGCAGCTATGTCATAGCAGTGAGAAAGGAAGGAGTAGAATGATGTAGCTGTACCCTATAAGGGGAAGTTGCTCTTCTGTTTAATTTAGAGGGAGATCTGAAATAAAACCTCTCCCTAACTGAAGTCTATTTTTACCTTCTTCACAACTACTTTATCTTAATGTTACTTATCATCAAACATTAATACTCTAAAAGCTTTGACTTGCAGTGGGCAACACTGAGAAATGCAATTTGCCTGCTTGCCCTTAAGAATATCAACCCTGTTCTTCAACGGAACATTTTTACTGTTACACGAAACTAAAACATACTGACTCACAGCTGCCTGAAGTCACGTGAAGAGCTTGGAAGCTCCCACTGCACATCACAGCACTGTTGCTCTGCCAGAACCTGGCTGGATAGCACCAGACAGACCACATATATCAGTTCACAAATACTGGCTGCTGCCTCTAAACCAAGCCCTTAGCTGCCTGCAAAGCTATTTGCTTGATTATACTACAGCATTCTGCATCTCCTTCAATGAGTAGAGAGTAAACAACAGTTGTCGTCAGACCTTTACCTTAATTTCTCCATTGTAAACTACTGAATAATTCTAATAAAGGGATTCAGAATCACACACCTAGGTTGCACATTGCAACCTACAACAGCATGCTCATCTCACCACACTTCAGCAGCTGCTGAATAATGTCACACACTCACACTTCACCACTGTCACAACATTTTGGAAACAACAGTTTGAAATCCTAACCTATAAGAGTCAGCTCCTCCAAGTAAGATCTCCTTTGAGAGGGTGGTCTTCACTTTTGCTCATTATCAAAGTGAAGGATACAGATTATGTTTAACATCAGTGAAGCAACTTCTGAACTGGAAAAGCATGAAGAGAAAGTGGGCTCTGATCTTTAAAGCCATCTAGATTATTTAATGTTCCTTAGTAATTTAAAAAATGGATTCCATGCCAATTTTCAAATATTTTCCTTAACCTGAATATAAAAGACCAGCAGAAATATGCCTTCCTAGCTTACTTAATCTATTTCCTCCTGCTTAATGTATGTTAAGGTGTACTACTCCATCTGGAGCTATAAGGACATAGTGGAAAAAAACTAGCACATGCTCGTCTTAACAACATAGATGCAAAAAAATAACACTGTAATGCAGCTCGAGAAGTATTTCTGTTGCCAAAAAATCCCTTTATGGGAAACATATTTTCTTAACACTCCAAAAAAATAAATAAATTATATGTCTAGCTCTAGTTCATAGAAAAAAGGATTTTAAAATTAATAAACACTCACTGGTGAAATGTTTCTGAACTCTGAAAAGCTTTATATTCCAAGGTGTTTTTTCACTAAGTCTTTAGAGGACAAAGGCAGCACACTTCAGACACTGAGCTGTCAGTAGATTAATTACCATTTAATGACAGGTCACTATGTCCCTAGTCTAGACTTCTGTGAGAGCTGTATGTTAATATTGGGAATTAAACATTGCAATCTTCCCTGGTGCCATATCTTCTTACAAACTCGAATGCAATACCAAGTTCTTTAAAAAGTAGGCTAAAACTTAAGAGGCATTTTCAACAAATGCAGACTGATTCATTGTTATGCATTAAGATCACGTAAAATTTGTAAACTATACAGTACTTAATGAAACCTGGCATATTGTACTGGGTTACATTTGTACCCCCTCTGAAACCAAGTTTAAAATAATGCTGAAGTGGTACAAACTCACAGTTAGAAAATGAAGCACAGAGCCACACAAGCTGCATATCAGGAATGTAAAGTTTCAGACAAATGTAGGCATCAATGCTATAATCTCTGTTCAATCAAGAAAATCTTCCTGCATAGGACCAACCTTCCTCAAGGAAGGAATTTCCTAACAAGCAATGAGTGTGATACAGACACCTAAACCCAGCAAATATTCTGCAAATACACAAGCTTACTCCAATTATTTTATTCTATTTTGCTTCCTCCATCTGGTACCAAAAGTATGAGATTTAATGAGAATAACTTCAGGAAACAGAAACTCTACTGCTAGAGGAGCGTGCCATAACTCAGGAAAGATGCAGTATGTCAAGACCATCCACGGTGGACCTACCTAGCATTCAGAAATTCTACCAGTGCTTGATTTCTCCTTTGGCTGCCCAGTGTCTCCTGACAAACTCTGAGCAAGTGCTGCAGTGGTTTTTTGGGTTTTTTTGTTTTGTTTTGTTTTGTTTTAAACCGTGAATCACCCTGTGTTTCACAACGAGTGAAAAACTGCTTGTCACTATCACAGGTTCCCTAAGGGCTTTTTCCTCACATTTAGAGTATTTAACCACAAGTCACAGAAGAGTTCAGGAAATAGCTCTCCACGTGCCAGTACAGCAGCTCTGGAGACAACAAAATTAGCTCTGGGATCTTTTTTCACAGACACAGACATGCCCATTTTTTCAGCAAATCCTGCAGTACAGACATCCCGTACTCAGGTAATGCATTGTTCAGGACAATCTGGAACTCAGCATCTCACAGGCAATGTCAGAGATCGGTTAATTTCAACAATTCCCTGTTCTTGATGTGTGGCTGTGTCAACTGCCAGGAGGCAGCAGGGCCCAGACATTCTGTGCCACAACAGTATACTATTATTCAGTTAGTAGCACATAGCTGCCACTGCAAATTGATTCTCCAAAGCCATCCTCTTGAACAATCGGTGCCAACCCACCAGTTTAAAGCAGAAGAAAATGGGAATTCAGTGGAGATACCAAACTTGTTTTGGTACTGCAGGAACAGATCTGCGCTCTTGCTAATGGCGACAACTGCCTGGAAAATGGGAAGTGTCAAGCCAACATTAATTCCTGCTTTACAGCATGAAAGGCAAAAGTAAAAATAAATGAACATGCCTGGAATGCAAAGTTTAAAGAAAGTTACTGTAAGGCAGGGAAAATGAAACTTAATTCACCCTTGGTCTTATGTTTCTGGTTTAGCTTCAAGGTGTTTGTTTTATTTTATTCAGAGATCAGACTACCAAATCAAGCAAACTCTCAAGACATTTCATGCAGCTTTCCAGATTTATGCTCTTGATGAGCCCCATATTCAGAATTACTTTCCCCCAAATGCATGCAGATCTTAAGTATTTTCTCCATTTAGAGACCTGTCCTCCCCTTTGAGATCCCTAAGTTTGTACATTTGATATTGCATCAAGACATTAATTTTTGATGTTTTTCCAGGAATACATGACAGCTACAGACTTGTTTTTCTTTAGCAAAGATATTTTGGAAATGTTGATATTCCATTTTATTGTCAGAAGGCCAAACAATGACCTATTATTCTAAAAGATATTTTTTAATCTCTGACCTTATACTTATCTTCAAAACATGTTTTCATCCCCTGTGTATGAAATAATCCATGCAGATTGCTAGCATGAGGCTTAAACTCCCATACAGACCCTTTATAATACATATGCTAAAAATCACACAGTAAATTAACACACAAAAGGAGAGTAGCGAAGATGGCTTTCCATTATTTCTCAACAGAAAGCAGTCATAAGACTAATCTTTATTATTGTTGTTGTTGATGATATTATTTTCTTTGCAAGGATGAAAGAACATCTCAAAGGAATGAATAAATACAAATATAAGTGACAGATTTTTCTCCCGCAGAACCACCTAGTCTTCAAAAAGTAGTAATGCAAATACTCTCTTTTCAGCACTTGCATACACCATCTCTATAGTTGTCACTGGCCTTGATGCAAATGAGAATGGAAAAACATCCATTCCACAAGAGCACAGTAAGATTTCACACAGCCATCCCTTATATGCATCTTTTTAAGTCCCTCAGTGAATCAAAACATTAAAGCTTCTTGGTTGCTGTCAAAACCTTGGAATTCTCTTCCTTTCATGCCCATACTCAGACAGAGACTTTCTGGAAGAGATGTCTTAGGTAGCCACACATCCTTTGTAATTAGATAGCTTCTGACATATATCAATGTCCCCTACAACAGTTTTTTCCTCCTCTGGGTTCTGACATGTTCAGTATTCCTTGACTCTTTCAGTCAACATAAGACACTCCTTCTGAAATATCCTTTGAAGTCAGTCTTCTCCCACATATACAATTCCCACTGTTTGACATTAATATTTGGTTTTATTCAGTTTAAAATTACCGGCTATTAGAATATCAAATACTCCAATCAATCTGCTCTGGATCATTGGATCATCAAGACATATACCTGCACCTGCTACCCTGTTTAATGTCTCATTCCCTGCATGCAGTGCACTTCACGCCGGGTACAGATCAAAAGGCAGTACTTCCAAAGAGTGGAGCAAAGATGCAAAATTTAAAGGCCTCTATCCAGGAAAATCCATCTATATCCTATCAATACATTACATTTGCTGAACAATTTGACTCCTGACATCTCAAAAAATAGTCCCCTTTCCATTAGCCAGCAAAAAAGTTTCTTTCTTCTGTTTTTATTTAAGTCTTGAGAGCCTATATATGGTCATAACCTCTACCCCTTTTCTGTGCAATTATTACACTGAGAACCCAACAAGTAGATGTTTTTCCATTCTGCAAATGATACCATTTGCTGCCAAAGTTCACAATTGGTTTCCTAGACCCCCTTCCAAAACCTGTGAAATATCTTCTGCAGCCCTAATCATAGATCTGTGTCTTCTCCAAGACACTCTTGTCTTTTAATAAAAAACATACATGAATAAAACTTTACATTATGTTACTGAAACATTCCAAAAGGGTTATGGATTGTCCTTTTCATGTTTACCTCACCCTGTCTTGTACCAGAAGAGGTTGCCACTTTCTGTATGATGACACCAATCTTACCACTTAAAATTAGCCTATGTGTTTTTCAGAGAACATTTCAACATCATTTGTATTACCTTTCAGATTCATTATTCACTGTTTCACATTTATTTGCTCTTCACAATTTCCTATTTCACTTTATCACATTTATTTACATTATAGTATAGTCCACTTTTCATTGCAGCTGGCCAAGCTTTTGAATTCATAGCTTCTTCTGTTAGCATTATTCCACTTGAGGAATCCTGTTCTTCATTTAATATAAGTAGTTTCTTACTGGCACTGCATATATTATCATAATGATGTGTTTATTACACTTTCTGCACAATTGTCAGAATCAAGAATATTTCTAATACTTGTGCTGACTGCCACATTGCTGCTACTGTTTCCTTTCCACATTTCTGTACTAGGCCAGTTTAATTTTGAGCAAATTCTCTGTCACAATGGCATACCCAGACAACTACCCTGTGTTTTTGAGTTTTGTCTTTGTATTTCTGTTTGTTCTGCTATGTGGCACATGCAATGCTCCTTCTAGACTCTGATCTTGTACTCATAAAGCCTGCTCGTGGCTGTATTTGAGCTTGTACTCATAAAGCCTGCTTGTGGCTGTATTTGTTGTTATACTTTTGAAGTATAAGGAAAATGCACTCTTTTGTAAGCATTTATTTTAGTTACATATTATATATTACATATTACATACTATATATTATATATTATACATTATAGTTTCAAACCTTAGATCACCTTCTTTACCATTTTGCCTTCAAATGAAACTCTTACCCTGCATGTACCTCTTTCACAAGGTGACATCTTTAGTTAGTATTCAGCCTTCTTTACTAGCTCTGAAAAGCTGCCTTCTCCTCATCACCGCTACTTTCACATCATTCTTCATTTACTTTTACAGCTTTTGTCCCTGCCACTGCTTATGAGTAGAGCAGTACTTCTCTCATCCTCCAGCCTGCTTCTGCTTATGGTTCTCATGACTGCACCCCAGTACCAGACACACTTTTCAGCATTCCTCCATCCTACACATCCTCTGCAGCAGTGCCCCTGGCCCAAGACATAAGTGGTGATGGTGAAGTGCTCACCCGCAAATGTAAGATAGATTGGTATTTTGATGATACCTCCAACTGTTGGGATTCTCGCCTCCTAAAACTTTTCTTTCAGACACTCAGTGTGAAGAGCAACACTGCTACAAGTTAAACTGTCCATTAGAACTCATGAGAACGTGCAGAAGTGCTCTAAAGCAGGCAAAACCCCTGCACATAACCAAACCATGCAGCAGAAGGAACAACTGCCCTGTGTCAATGCAGACAGGAATGCCACAAAGAGTTGGGAGAAATGCTGGGAGTCTTTCTTCCACCCACTTCTAAGGCAAGTGGTATCTATTTCTGCACCTGTGCTACCTTCATATTCCCTAAATGACATAAGTTTCAGGCAACAAGGCAGTCATAGCACACAAACACGATCTCAGATTTGCAGTGATATCTATAGCAGAGTAGTATCCAGCATTAGTATTTTCTACTTAGGTGATCCTTGTGGCTTGATGCCGCATGGATTTGCCTCAATTCAAAATGTTTGTAATTTTGTAATTTTGTTCTATTTATAAATAATGGCAAAACCATAACCAGCCAGTCAAGGGAAGGGATTGTTCTGCTTTGCTCTGCACTGGCCGCACCTTGAATATTGTGTGCAGTTTTGGGCACCACAGTATAAGAACAATATTAAACTATTAGAGACCATCCAGAGGGCAGCAAAAAAGATGGTGAAGGATCTTGAGGGGAAGCCCTATGAGTAGCAGCTGAGGCCACTTGGTGTGTTCAATCTGGAAACTGAGGACAGACCTCACTGCAGTTACAACTTCCTCATGAGGGGAAGAGAAGGGGCAGGCACTGATCTCTCCCTCTGTGGTGACCAGTGACAGGACTTGAGGGAATGGCAAGAAGTGTCAGTGGATGTTTAGGTTGGGTATTAGAAAAAAGGTTTTTCATGCAGAAGGTGGTTGTGCACTGGAACAGGCTCCCCAGTGAAATGGTCATAGCACCAGCCTGACAGAGTTCAAGAAGCATTTGGACAATGCTCTCAGGAACATAGTGTGACTTTTGGAGACAGTGCTCTGTGCAGGGCCAGGAGCTGGACTCAGCGATCCTTGAGGGACCCTTCCAACTCAGCATATGATGTGACTCTGTGATTTGTGCAAAATACAGTCTTAGAAAGATGCTTACTTGCTGCCATTCTAAACGTAAAACTCTTAAAACAGTATATGTGTTTACCAGGTGACGATCACTGTATGCATAATGTGTTCCAAAACCTGTTTCTAAAAATTAGAAGAGGCAAGATTGGAGAGGAGAATAGGAGATGAATAGGCAGTAGACTATTCACCCACCTAATGAGTGAGGGGAAAAAACAAAAAACAAAAAACAAAAAAAACATCTTTTTATGAGGTTGAAGATCACACATTTGGAAGAAATGCTGTAAATAATGCTCCAGTGGCATCTGGGGCACCAGATTCAATTTCTTCGTCTCCCTAAGGAAACATGATTCCAGTCTCTCAGAAGATACCATATTTACAAAGCCATCTGAAAGAGGGCAATCTCCACCTTACCTGTTTGTGCTGTTCTCATTTTGGCTGTAATTTGACACTCAGTGAAGAGAAGCAGGACTCAGCCATCTCACTACACAAAAAAGCATCACAGCTTCTTAGCTAAACAGACTGTCCTGCTCTCTGACCCAAAAGCACATGTGAATGTTCCATGCCAAAGAAGGCAACTCAGACAGGAAGAACCAAGGCAAGCCCACATCTGTACACCATACAGGACCAGCAGTTAAGATGCTGACATGCAAGACCTTGGTTCAGACCTATGCTCTGCTTCTAGCAGAGCAGCTCTTCACATGCATGCTGAAATGGTTCATCTAGGACCACAAAATCAGTTTACCCCACACTGTGACCCCACTTGCTAAAAGGAAGGTCTTGTTTTTGTCCCCCACCCCAGTGAACTGAGTCCCCAGTGTTTTCTTAATAGTCAGTGGGCATGGAAGGGGATAACTGCATGGGGTAATTTGCAGTGGGAACCTAATTTAGCCTCCTGAATCACTTCCTGGAAGAAGCACATTCTCCATTGTGGAGAGTAGCCAGTTGAGTTAAGTGCCTTAGCTACACAGTTAGTAGGGAGTTGCCAGATTTTAAATGCTGAGGTCTGAGACAGTCCCAGACACGATTAGTAGGTCCAGCGCATGATGCCCAGAGCACATGCTGTGGGAAGGTCTTCCAGTCCATGCCCAGAAAGTCTGACATGCCCAGGATGTGCACATGATTTATCCGCATATGCTTGCCGTGCCGTCTGGCATTCAGAAAACCAGACGGTTATTGCAAAAGAATGGGAAGTCACACCCAGTGCACTCTTCACATGAATCTTACTGCGCAGTGTGGGGCAGCCATGGTCCACAAGATACCTGCTGAACACAGCCTTACTTAGTCTTACAGGCATGGTTAGAAAATTAAAAAGGTAAAACTAATTTCATTTATATCTAAAACTGGAAGATTTCTTTTGGCTCACCTGTCAAACCAAGAGGAAAAATAGGTAACTTTCCCAGCCTCAGCTATAGCTCTGTGGACAGATCCTTTCATAAGAAGCTCAGAAGTGTTACCATTTCACTGTTGTCTGTTTCAGCAATAGATTGATTAATTCACTCCTTCTTTTTATTTATACATCAGACAACTGTATACAATGAACTATATATCCTCTACCAATACATAGCTGGAGCTGCAACTTTTTTTTGCACAAGGAGATTCATTCCAAAGCAAAATTATCTAAAATGTTGTAAAAGGCTCCTGCCTGAAATACTCATTTTTAGCTTCCTCTTACCTCAAAGTATTTAATATTCATACAGAACGAAAACACATGAAAGGCAAGAAAAACTGCAAGTCAAAAACACATCAAGTAATTGAGCAACAAGCCCCATCTCTTCCAAACTTTAAAAAGGCATGAAAATGCCTGAATCCTTTCATCCTTCACATACATACTCCAACCTATGCTGGCGAAACACTAACTCCATTCATTTTTGCCACTGACTTTACATAGGCCAGAATCCCAGCCTCAGCTTCCCCCTGAAATAAAAGGCATGTAACTACCTTGCAAGATCAGGACTAGTTTGCTTTAGCAAAGTAAAGTTCAAGTTACACCACTCAAAGATTACGATCTCTCAAAGTGCCTCCAAAAATACCTTGGACACCTTTGGCCTGCTTCCTTCCATTTTATCTTACTTCTGAAGAAAAAAAAAATCTCATTACTTTAGGCCTTGTCTAGAAAAAAAAGAATATTGACCTGAAACCTGATCTCCAATAATTTATCCTAACAATGAAAACACTACACAGAAACACATATAGCTGAATTGGTGTTAAAAATATTTAAGTTTCAGCTATAGCCTCTGTCTACGATCAACACTCAATGCAGGTAATTTTCTTACAAGAATATAATAAAAACATAAATACTGAACTTCCATGGTGTGGCTCCTTTCCAGTAAGTCCACTACAATTCTGCAATGTGATCATGAGATGATTGTGGAGTTCAGCATCTTGCATGGAGGAAGCAGAGCAGCAAGTGAGATTGAAATCTTGGATTTTGGGAGACACAGCTTTAGCTTCTTCAAGGATCTTCTTGGAAGAATCCCATGGGAATAGGCCCTGCAGAGAACAGGGGTCCAAGAGAGGTGATCACTAAATATTCATGCATCACTTCCTCCAGGCTCAAGACCAGTGCACCCTGAGGAATAAAAAATGAAGCAAAGAGGGCAAGACAGCTGCATGGATGAGCAAAAAACTCCTGTCAGAAGTGAAGAACAAGCAGGAGATACACAGGAAGTGAAAGCAGCAACAGGATACTTGGAACAAATAAAAAGATGCTGTCCTGATGGGATGCATTCACAAGGAGCTGAGGAGGAGCTGGCACACACCGCAGCTGGGCTGCTTGCAGTTGTCCTGGAACAGTCATGGCAATCAGGAGAGGTGTCTGAGGACTGGAAGAAAGTAAACATCACCCCAGTCTTCAAAATGGGCAAGAAGGAGGACCCAGAGGACTACTGGCCAGCCAGCTCCACCTTGATCCTTGGAAAGTGCCCCATTCTGGAGGCCATCTTTATCCACATGGATGCCAAGAAGGTGATCAGAATTAGTTATCATGGATTCAGCGAAGTTATCATAATTCAGCATGAATTATGCTTGACCAACCTGATTGCCTTCTATGATGGGACAATTACCTGGATGGATGACGGCTACCTCAACTCCAGCAGGGTTTTAGATCTTGTCTTACATGAGATCATCATAGGCAAGTTTAGGAAGCACAAATTAAATGAGTGGACAGTGAGCTGGATTGAGACCTGGCTGAATGGCAGATCCCAAAGATCTGCAATCAGTGGCACAAGGTTTAATTGGAGGCCCATCACAAGTGGTGTCTCCCAGTGTCATTTAACTTGTTCAGCAGTGATTTGGACAAAGACACAGATGCCTCCTCAGCAGGACACTGACAGAACAAAGCTGGGAGCAGTGGCCAGTACCCCAGAGTGCAGCCTTGACAGGATGGAGAGATGTGCAGAGAAGAACTGTCTGAAATTCAGCAAAGGCAAAAGCAGGGTCCTGCACTGGGGAGGAAGAACCCCAGGGACCAGAACAGGCTGAAGCTGATGCTGGAAAGCAGCTCTGTGGAGGAGGAACTGGGGTTCCTGGTGGACAACAAGCTGTCCATGAGCCAGCAGTGTGCCCTGGTGGCCAAGAAGGCCAACGGTGTCCTGGGGTGCATTGGGAGCAGCATTGTCAGCAGGGTGAATGGGGTGATCCTGTCCTTCTACTCAGCCCTGGCGAGGCACATCTGGAGTGCTGTGTCCAATTCTGGGCTCTTCAGGACAAGAGGGACAGGGAGCTCCTGGAGAGAGACCAGCAGAGGCCTGTGAAGATGATTAAGGGACTGGAGCATCTCCTTTACTTGGAAAGGTGGAAGAATCTGGGCCTGTTCAGCCTTGACAAGAGATCACTCAGAGGTGATCTTGTCAATGTATGGAAGTATCTGAAAGAACAATGTCAACAGCCCAAAAGCAGGCTCTCCTTGGTGGTGCTGAGCAACAGGACAAAGGCAATGGACAGAAACTGATGCACAGCAAGTTCCACCTGAACATGAGGAAGAACTTCTTTACTGTGCAGGTGACCAGGCACTGGAACAGATTGCCTGGAGAGGTTGTGGAGCCTCCCTCACTGGAGATACTCAAGAACCATCTGGATACAATGCTGTGCCACATGCTCCAGTAGACCCTTCTTGAGCAGGAAGGTTGGACCAGATGATCCCACCAGCAGTCCCTTTCAACCTGACCCATTCTGTGATCCTGTGATACTGTAACATTGCGATTATTAGTAGTTATGTAAAAACACGGAAACCCCATATGTGCATTTCAGGACAGGCAGTAGTTCAGTTTGCCTTTTGCAGTTTCTGAAGATATAGGTTCACAATCAACCAGGAATTAAGATGCATCCCAATTATATATGATCATATATAATTTAACAGCAATGATGTACTACATACATCTAGATTAAGAGATCTTCACAAACATAACAGCATCCTGTAAAAAACATATTCACAACCTAAGCAATAGGTTGCAAACCTCTATGGATTTATCTCTCCATTTGAAATGCATGTAAATTAGTGATTTTATACAATCTGCTTTGCTTTTTAAAGGGCAGTTTTAAAGAGCAGTTTTTCAGAGGTAACAAACTAAATATACATCTGACATCAACAACACACTGAAGCAGTTTTAGAATTCTTTGCTCCATTACCTGCTATATTTCTCCTGCTCTGGCAAGGGTATCTGGATACGGCCTTAAGGGCCAAACCCATTAGATATTTGTGTAGAGACATATGACAAACATGGGTGAATGAATTGCAATCCAAAAAAAAAAAAAAAAAAGGGAGATAGGAGATCCCTCTTTAATTAAAAATGAAAACCAAAATGGAGAAATCAGGCCCATGTTCAGTTACGTAAAATTTTTTTGCTCTATGATGATTAGGGATCCAGAATATTGCTAAGCTACTTTCTCTGTTACACTTGTCAGCATAAAAATAATGGAGAAAAAAATAGAACCTGAGAAATCTGGAAAATGCCATCCTAAAGATATCACAGGCTGCACTGCCAAACCCTATTTCCTCATTAGTATGGGAAAAAATGGAAGTTTCTTGAAAACAATGTGTTCAAGACAAAATCTTTCATCGCACTATATACATCCCAAACCTTTTTCAAAACTCTTGAGTGACCAAAGATATTGAGGGAGAGATAGTGTTCCTGCCACCCTGCCCAACACTGACTGCCTCCTGAAGGATGATGCTCTCTTCCAGCCTCATGAGCTGTTTTGTCTCTGCCTGATTGAGACAGCCTCAGTGGAAACCTTCAGGAGCCCCATTAGTCTTCACAAACCAGAAGGGCAACTTCTAGAACAAGACATACAAAAGGTTTCCTGGGAGCAAAGAAAAGAACGTATATAAAATCCAGTGCTTTGTGATCCTGGAGTATTTTTAGAACCTAGAAATTACAAAACTGATTTTCACAGTGCTTACTTTTAACTCACCTTAACCAATTATCCAGATCTTTAAAGGAAGTTAAAAAAAAAAAAAAAAAAAAAAAAGAACAAATTTCTAAATGAAGCTATTACATCACCACCGTCCAAGACGCCTTTAATAATTTGTAGCCTGGTGTCTCATGTTTTATTATACAATTCCAAGTCACCAGAAATAACTTCTCAATCCAGTCAAGTCATGCAATGATGCACAGCCAGAAGTTGCTTTGAGGAGGAAGGGGCTAGAGGCTGAGGAGCCTTGTAGACAGTTTTATATGACATTAAATCTACAACAGTCTCAAAATCTAGAATAAAAAAGACTCAAAATACCAACAGCTCTGAGCTTCAATGAATTTAAACGCGCTCTTTTTTTTAGCACAAGCTCACATGACTTGTTAAATAATTTACTCTATAAATTACTTATCCTGTCTTACTTATTAACAATTCTAGAGTGCTTTATATAACTGCATTAGAAATTTATTTTGTGGTTTTGAAATGTACGCAATACACAATCACCTCTCTTTTAATAGGCAAGAGCTTAAAAGTCACCTACTATTTTGTTGGCAAGCAGTTCTTCCTGAAAAACACCAATTAATTTCAAACCTCATTCACCTGAATAATCATAAGTAAACATATTAATGACTTCACAGCAGAACTGTGAAGCTAGGCCGGCAATATATTTGTACTGCAAGATGTCACTTTTAAATCAAAGTCATTTGAAGAGTCATGTACACTGAGATACAACAGCAATACATTTTCCTTAATGAGAAAATATTACACTGCTCCTTTTACACAAAGTCCTGACCACTCTAAAAATTTCTCATTTACTATCCTATCAATATCTTTGTATGAGTGATCTCGACAAGGCCTACTTATTTGCCATTGTGTCTGCAATGCATGGATTTTACAAAACTGATGAAGTAATTCTGCTTTTGTCACTCTTGGTCCTTGGCTTTTAATGTACCAATGACTGATACCATTTATCCTAATGCAGAATCTCACTCTGGAGTTCACTTTATCTCCAATAAATAATACCAAAGTGATCAAACAATTATTACAAGTACAGTCTGTTATGATAAGCACCAGTACTTGTTTTCCAGATAAAGACCAGCTCACTCCATCATCTTAACCAACCGGGCAAATCTAAAATCTGTCTCATTTACTGTAGTAGAGCACTATGCAAAAACAGCCAGGAAGGGAAAGAGTGAGAGAGATGACTAAGAAAGCACCCGGCATAAATACTCTTATGCCCTCCCACACCAAGTTTCAGCAGCTGGCCTTCATAGGGCTGATGCAGAGGTACCCTCTCCATAGATTTGGATGCTGAATCCCAGCAGGAATCAAGATATAGCTAGACTGGGATGAGACTGCTTATAAACTCTAAAGCACAATCCTTCTGCGGACCAAAACAGTGAAACACCTGAGTGTTAGGTGGTGGTGGCTGCCAGATACATGGTACCTCATCTCTGTTATTCCTGCTGCACCACCCCATCTTTTTCCAGCTCTTAAAGCCAAGTGGAAAACCCTGGCTGCCCACTCACATCCTGCCTGCTCAGTGCCATCCACCTGGCCCAGAGCCAATCCTCTGCACCACCAAGGGTTTCACACTCTGACCATGCAGTTATCTCAGTGCTCCCAGTGCCTGTGGCTGGGGTAAAGAACTGAACTCAGGATCCACATCCTGGGTGCCTGTGGGTGTTTTGCCTAGGACTGCACTCCTGTCAAGACCAGGACGTAACCAACAAATGAAGGATTGATTTCAATTGATACTCATGAAACACATGCAAATAAATTCTTCCAGTTAATTGTCTTATGCTTTCTACATGTTATTTATACCAAGAGTAATTGAGTAATTCCACCAGAGACCAACGGAATGTATCTGCAGAGCACATAAAAGAAGAAATAGGCCTGAAGCTACACTGAAGCTAAGTGAAATGTAACAATCCAGTCTCTTAAACCTGTTTCTTAGCTAGAATTAAGCAAGATCTGTGGTGTTATAAACAGTTTCACAATCTGTACCTACTGTATTAGAACTGCTTCTGTATGTACTTAGTGTTTACTGAGCTCAAACAATGAAACAATATGACAGCTACTGCAGTTCAATTTTTAATTTGTCTATAAACTAATTAAAGGGTCCCTGTGTTTTATGTTAAAAGCACACATGAAAATACCATCTTAAATACGTGCAACAGCAACTCCTGAGAAATCCATGACTCAAAATTATTTTTAGATCACCAAACAAAACAATGTGCAATGTCACAGAATGATACAGTAAAAACCAAAAAAAGCAATAAAGAAAATTATGCTTAAAAAAAACGTGAAAAATTAAAGCCAAAAGTATCAATGTAAAATGACTAGACATATTTTAAGCTCATCATGGAAGAAAACATATTTACAATATGTGTTTTCTGTTCTGGCCTTCCAAACTAGAGATTAAATTCAAGATGAAAATTGCTCTGTTACTTCTAAACAGAATGCAATGGATAAAAAAGCAGCCAAAGCCTATAAAAATGATCACAGAGGCATAGCTCAAAGTAATTTTTTTTTTCTACTTAAGCAATCTACAGAAACATCTGAATCAGTAACAGTTATAACTCAGAAAGACCATTTCTTTATCACAGGTCCTAAAAAATCTCCCAAAGGTAGGCCATACATGAGTAGTAGCAATTAATGCCTCCAGCTTTTCCCCTAAGCAAATGCAGGGAAATGCAGCAAATTGACTTCAACGAACTGTAGGAATGCAGCCCAAGGGCTAGAATTTAATCTAAACTCACACAGTATTTCACAGTACTTTTTTATTTCTTCTAAAAGACACTGAAAAACAGAAGAAGGATGGAGAATACAAATAGTGAGAAATCTGTGTAGATTTGGGGCAAATATACTGGTATCTTTTACATTAAATGTCACAGATAACAATTAAAAAACGGGAGCAGAAAATACAAACAGAACCGTTTGGGAAGGTTTTTCCCAAGATATATCATCTATACATCCAGTATCTAAAATTTTTTGCTCCGCAAGAGGTTTTCTTAGGCAATGGACATGAATGCCATGGTGCCCTGAACTATGAAACTATTGACGGATTTAACACAAAAAGCTACAGAACTCCCTCATCAAATTCTGACTTTGAGGCCAATGAGGATGGAAGCTCCACATGGCAATGAGAGGAAAAAACTTTTTTTCTTACTCTTAATTAGGGTTGTCTAATTCCCTCCCAAATGCTGACAAGCAGCCCTATGTTCATTCCTCTGCAGGTTTTGTATTTTTCCCTTCCAACCACCTCCACTGAGAAGGTCAAAGCAGGTTCGCATTCCTATGGTTAGGGTATGAAAGACAGTTTGCTGTCACTTTCTGCCGCATCACTTCCTTTACTTTTTCTTTTTTTTTTTTTACCAAAACAGGAGAAATCTGGGGTGAAGGGCAAGCCACCCACTAACATCCTCGGTTCGCAGCGATAAGCTGAGAGAAAGAAAGAAAGAAAGAAAGAAAGAAAGAAAGAAAGAAAGAAAGAAAGAAAGAAAGAAAGAAAGAAAGAAAAAGAAAGAGAAAAAGCCCTTCGTTTCATACTTGCTGCCGCCGCAGAGGTGTGGGCTGAGGGGTGCGCACCCCTCGGCAGCAGCTGGGGCACCGGTCGGAGACGAAGCCCCAGGGCCGTCCCGCTCCCCGACTGCCCCGTGGTCCCGCTGCCGCCGACCCCCCGCCCCGGTGCCCGCGACCTACATCGCGAACAATTAGGATTCATCATCTAAATGGGCTGGCAGCGGCAGCTCTGGTAAGCCGCGTCCAAATAAAATCACACAGGGCTTTTAGGCTTCCAGCCACCGCATCTGCCCGCGGAGCAAAAGCCTCTGGCGTGGGTCAGTTCCCCGCCGCCCCCTCCCGCAGCTTCCCCCGCCTGCTCCGGCCCGTCGCCCCCGCGCCCGGCCCCGGGCCGTACTCACATCTCGGTAACATTGTCGCCCTCGGCGCTCCTCTGCGGCACGGGGAAGGAGGCGATGCCCGGCGACGATCCCGTGCACCAGATCCGCCAGGAGCTGCACCCGCAGGACGCGGGGCAGCCCAGCGCACTCGGCCAGCAGCCCAGCACCAGGCAGCACAAGCCCCACAGCCGCGCCAGGCAGGGCCCCGGCCTCCGCCGCCAGGACACCATGCTCACTCCAGCACTGCCCCGACGGCCTCCTCCTGCTCCCGCCGCCGCCGCCGCTGCCGGGGCGCACGGCCGGAGGGTGCGCAGCCTTCCGCGCCGCGGGCGGACACCCCGCGACCGGGGCTCACATGGGCGCGCCGCAGCCGCAGCCACGGGCGCCCCGGGGCTCTGAGCGCCCGGGCGCTGCGCGGGGCGCTGGGGGCCGGAGCTGGACGCCGCGGCGACAGGGGTGAGAGGGGCCTCCGGCGCGGCGCGGCACCTGCCCCTAGCCCCGCGGGCGGACAGCGGCACCGCCTGCCCCCGCGGCTGCTGCCGATGATGCTGCAAAACGCGCGGGGCGGTGGGGGCAGGTGGCGGAGGCTGCGCTCCTATCTGCGGGGGCTCGGGCGGCCGCTGCCCGCCAGAGGGACGGCGAGCGGGCGGCGAGGGAGGCGCAGCGAGCGGCGGCGGCGGGGCTCAGAGCTCCGCGCTCGCCCCTTTATGCACCGTCTCCTCCTCCCTCCCTCCAGCTGATAATAAAGCAGCTCCGGCTCCTGCTCCAGCCCAAGACGGGGAGCTGCCGGCAAAGTGACGTGGGGCTGACGCAGAGAGGGGCAGAAACTCCACAAAATGAGCCTGAAATAAAAATGGAAAAAAAAAAAAAAAAAAAAAAAAAAAAAAAAAAAGGGGGGGGGGGGGAAGGAGGAGGAGGGAAAGGGGGAAAGAAAGGGAGGGTGCCGAAGAGCAGATACCAATAGGCAGCCCGCACTTGAGCTTTCAGCCTCGCACGTACATGTACATGTACACACATACTCATACAGGCGTACACGCACCCCACGGGACGGGCAGCGCGCCGCGCCTGTGAGGACTGTGTGGCCCGCCGGGCGGACGGAGGCACCGTGCCGAGAGGCACCTGGCACGCCCGCCAGGGCGAGAGCTCGCCATCGGGTAATAAACGGGCAAGGTGCGAGAACTCCGGGAGACGACGGATGAGAGACCCTAAAACGCCTTGTTTTCACCTTGACAGCTCCGCGGTCGGGGCTGCTTTTCGTTTTTCTGCCCCCACCCCCGGTTGCGGGTTTCCGCAGCGCTGCCGGTGCACCGGATCCCGCCGCAGTGCCCCGCGCTGAGCGCTCCGCAGGCGCCACCGCGCGTCCCGCCGCCGCCGTGCACCGCGGCCCGGCCCGCGGGGCGTCGCGCAGCCCCGGCCGCACACCCACCCCCAGGCGCCGGCTGGGACGGCACACGGCGCCCCTCAAGAAGTAGTTATCATTCCCGTACATCGAGGCTGAGGCAAGTCTGAATGACATACGTGTGTCACGTATTCGCAGGTGCAAAGACCAGCTGGTCTGGGATGCTCTTCCATTGCCGTTTCTGAGATTCTGTGCTTCTGTCCTGGCACATGACAGGTAGTCCTTCGTCTGTGACAACAGGTTCTTCACTTACCACCTCACCATTAAGTATAAAGATGTTGATAGTCCTTTCTTACCTAGTTACCCAGCTGAGTATTTTGAAGTTACTAAATAAGGGCGAATTAAAGAAAAAAAAGGTTACAGAATTCCTATTACAAAGGTACAGAATGAACAGTTAATATGTTGTTAGAAGGTGCTTTCTTAGCACCTTCTAACAACAATACTAAATAGAAGTATTTCTCTGAACAAAATATTAACAGAGGGGTAAAAAGTAAAATTAAAATGTCATGCAGCAATTTTCTAGAGGAAAAAGTTGGTGATTACTAAAGAATTTGGAGGAAAGAGAAAGAAAAATTAATAGCATAAACTGCAATATGATGCAAATTAGAAAAAACCTTGAGAAAGAGCCTTAATGCAGGATAAAATTTTGAAACCTGTAATTTGCTGCAACACCCGCATTACTGTTCTCCAGCAAAGTCCCCTTACAGCTTTGGAAAATGTGCTTTATTCCCTCTCTCTCTCCTGGAGGAACACAAAGATATCACCTCTTTAGGGCAATAAATACCATTTTAACTGTCCTAGTGATTCTTTGGCAACAAGCTCACATTAGTCTAATCATATATACTGAATCAGCATGTATACTAATCAGCATATACTGAACCTTATTCTTTCACAGACATCTCTGTTTTCTGTGAATCTGTGAAATTGAGGAATTGCCAAAGAAGTTTTAGATAAAACCATGCAGTTGGATGAAATTGGCTAATTAGATAATTCAACAGTGTTGAAAAAGTAAAGTTCTGTAGGCCAGATCATATAACCATAAGGCTGCAGACCAGTGTTAAATAAAGCTTGAGGCAGCACTTGGAGAAGGGTATTATCACCTGTTGTGGTAACATCAGTTTATGTTTGGTGCAATTCAACATATTTCTCATAGGAGTGTTGCTGAACTGTACAGTAAACTTGTCTTAGAAGTTTTGAGATGCATAGATTTCTATATGACAATGCCAAAAATTGCCAGGTATGAAAACATGATGGTTAAATTGCCAAATACTGTTTAAAATCTATTTTCTCCCTAAAATTAGTATTTTACCAAAATTGACTTGGAGAAGAATGTGGGAAGAAACAAACTAAAAGTGTCATATTTTCAGGCCACCAAAGTGGTCAAAATGAAAGATACAGAATGCTCAATCAAAAAATGCCATTGTTGGCTGCTGGGGGAAACAGCAGCCCTTTCTACAGGCATAAGTCCTGCTTCGAGTCTTTAAATTCTAGAATTACTAGAAGGTAGCTGTACAAAGAAATTTGATGGTAAATCATGACTTCATTTCTACATAGAGAAGTTTTATTTCTATGTTTTCTGTGTATATTTTTCTCACAGATTCAAGAAAGTAGAAAAGAACTAAAATGCTCAAGTACTTCCTATTAATCAGTACTTAAAGAAGGGCCACAATAAGAATCAGTATTTAAGGAAGAGCCACAACTAAACCACTAAAGACAAGTAGCTTTCTGGTAATGCTACAAGACCAAACATCATCCTGAGGATGGTAAAATTATAGCAAAGACTTTATAATATTAAAAAGCTATAGAGTGTGATCAGAGGGCTAGAAAATATGAATTGAGTCAAGATTGAAAGAGCTCACTTTCTTCAGTTTGTGAAAGTCTGACAGGAAGTTCAATAACACCCCTGAAATATGTAACAAGGACAGGTAATATTTTTTGTCTATAGGATAGCACAAGGATTAATATACTTGATTTACAACAAGGCAGATTAATATCTGACATCATGAAAACTTTTGAAAAGGACAGTTAAGCACAGCAAATAGATCACTTCAGAGAACACTCATCTTGAGTAATAGAGCCTTCTCAGAGTAGATGAGGTAAACATTTTCTGAGCTGGTAAAGAGGTTTGCCTTGGGTGAAAACAAATCAATGACTTCCCAGTTCCTTTGCAATACACATTTCTTTGCCCATTTTTATTTTACTGACATAGATAAAGTTATGGGAGAACCTTCATCTGAATATATTACAAGGAAAACCTGAAGGTGCTGAAAAACTCATAGTTTGAAATCACTGTTCTAAAGTTGAGTGATTACTTCAAAAGTTTTGAAACTTTAACTCATACACCATACATAAAGAATGTGTCACAGCATAGGAATAGTAAATATCTGGAAAGATTTAAACATGTATTTCTGGAAAACAGGTAGGAGCTGAAAACTCAAAGACTCCTTGTGCAAGTACTGTTATTTAGGTGGAGGAATAAGGAATTATACCACAGAGTCTGGGAACAGGTAAAGGCCACAAAATTTGTGTGTGTGCTGTGGTATCCTATCCCATCCAAAGGAATGTGTACTCAAAGACCAGTCTTACCAAAACTGTGCAGAAATAAACTGCTTAAACTTTGCTTACAGTTTGAGAATTTTTAGCTGTTGCAAGAGGGAGAGGTTGGACAGTTCATGGGACCTTATGATCTTTTCAGAAATGTTTTTTTTTTCCAGAGAAATATCCCAATTCCCATGAAACTTTTCACATGAAGATGTTCTTGCGTTCAGGCTAGAACTGTGGTCAGAGACACATGTCTGTACTATGACTCAGAGCAAGCCTATGAACTCTAGTTGACAGCATCTTTTGGGCTGACAGCTACTCTGAGGTATACCTTCTCTTACGTGAGATCCTACACCTTTTCCCTAAATGACAAAATTTGGCTTCCATACAACACTTTTCTAAATTTCTTCCAAACATGAGGCACTCTCCGAGTGTTTTAGCCTACATTTTAATCTTTCCAGTGTCCCACCGATTTACAGATTTATCTAGCTACTTTGTCCTGGCTCATTTTGCATTCCTAATAGCGTGTTTACCTTATCACTTTGAAGCGCTGCTCAGCCTTCTTTGGCTTTAAAGTGAAGCTGAATCCTGCCACCTTGTGCTCAAGAAAATAAGCACATCTCTTTATTTTGGGAAGGAGAGAAAAAAGAGGAAAGGCAAAGGAAAAGTTTATTAACTACCATGTTTTTATCAAACAAGGATCTGAAAATTTAATTGTTTGAGTCCAGTTCGATATTGCCTGAGATGTCTACTTGAGATCTTCTCAAAAGGACAATCACTCTCCTAGAGACACTGTCCATACCATGAACAGCCACTTTTCATATCTCCACAGGGTTTTGAATCTGTGGCCTCCCCCATGACCTGATGGATATCCAGCCTCTCATCCTATAACCTCTCTCTGTTTGATGTCTCAAGGTATTAATCACAGTGTTCTGGTTGTGCTTGGTCACATTTGCTATGAGACCAGAATTGTTTTCTTTTCATCAATAAGAAATCACATCACAGACTGGAAGGAAAGAGCCTTCTCATTTATAAAAAAAATAAGAGTATTGTTTGAGGGAGTGGTAAAAGTAATGCTTGTAATGACCAATGGATGTCCTTTTTCTGCTGAAGTACAAGTCAGCATTCTTTTTTCTGTATGACAGGATTCCACCAGTACCTTTCTGGTAATGCATGAATGCAAACATCATCCCAAAGGCGGTAGAATTGAAATAGACTTGGGAAGGTATCTTCCTCCACCACATGCCCAATTGGGCCTTGTCCTGTACCCCTGCCCCTTCCTTCCCTTCATATTGTCACTGTGAGCTCCTACCTCAGCATCAGCCTATCTTATCCACCACTCTTGTGAGTCTCTGTGTAGCCAGACAAACAGGGCAGCCTGTTGATTCTGCAGCTATGCACTTGCCACATTGGATGCCTGGTAGCAAACATAAATGGTGTGCCTATCTGTAAGACTTCAGCAACAGACATCCCAAAGCAACTGGTCAGCACTAATGTTCTATTTTGCTGGGTTATTTCCAAACAGTGTTAGTTTAGGTTAAGTTTATATTAATTGCATGGATTTCCTCAGTTCATAGAAGTAATTTCTTCCTCAGATAACTCAGCTGACTCTCTACAAATCTGTTTGCACATACATATTTTGTTGTGCAAGTCATGCTTGTCTTTCTAATTACAGAGATTCGACAGGTGGGAAATGGCACCATAATAAAAATCTGACAGCCAGTTCTGAGTTTTCTCCCCATTTAAAAGCTGTCCAAACAGTAAGGATTTTTTGGCCATGTTAAGCCAATGATATTCTGAATCTTCCTTTAGAGTAGTCAAGTTAAAATAAGACAAAGAAGAAAAAGAAAAAGAAAAAGAAAAAGAAAAAGAAAAAGAAAAAGAAAAAGAAAAAGAAAAAGAAAAAGAAAAAGAAAAAGAAAAAGAAAAAAAGAAAGAAAAAGAAAAAGAAAAAGAAAAAGAAAAAGAAAAAGAAAAAGAAAAAGAAAAAGAAAAAGAAAAAGAAAAAGAAAAAGAAAAAGAAAAAGAAAAAGAAAAAGAAAAAGAAAAAGAAAAAGAAAAAGAAAAAGAAAAAGAAAAAGAAAAAGAAAAAGAAAAAGAAAATTAAGCCAATGATATTCTGAATCTTCCTTTAGAGTAGTCAAGTTAAAATAAGACAAAGAAGAAAAAGAAAAAGAAAAAGAAAAAGAAAAAGAAAAAGAAAAAGAAAAAGAAAAAAAGAAAAAGAAAAAGAGACTCCCCAAAATGCGGTCTCCAGTACATTAATTTAAAAGATCCAAAATCATCAGTCATCTGAAAATTTAGTTACTGGAACATTGCAAACTAGCTTCATTTAGCACAAGTTATTGAGTTACAGCTGCTCTCATCATTTACATTCACACAGACTATATAATATTTTGCATTGCCTGTGGTAATGATTTTTACCTCCTTGTCCTTCTAGGCTACAGCAAATACAGAGACCCGAAGAAAGAATGTTCTGTAATTTATTGCTCAAGATAGATATCATTTAGGTTTGGATGCAGATATCCTTATCATGGTTGTGCTAGTTAGTATTTCATTCTAACAGAGAGCAAATCTCATTATAAGGCCTGTTTCTCCAAGGGGAAATACTGCTTGTACAGCTGAGTTCATTGTTGATAGCACACAGAGGACACAGTAATTGCGTTCCAAAACTACTGATGGTGTCTGAGCTTGCCTCTTGTCACAATGGCACAGATAACAACCATGAGCAGTGATAAGCAGTCAAACCAGGAGAGACCTAGAAGGTCAGAAATCAATTGCTTCCAACTGATCGATTTAGGACTGACAGATCCTGATGGTTGGTATAGCAGCTGTAAAGGGAGGTAATTATTCCAGTTATGGATAATATACTGTGAATGTCTTGGTAAATCCAATCTTCATCTAACTGAAAATCATGTGTACAGGACAATGATTAATTTTTCTTTCCCTTTTTTAAGAATATTGGTACTAGAGATTAATAATACGTAAATGTAATACTTGTTAACGATTTCTGTTTCCTGTTTGACTCTTCCTGTGTCTATTTATATTTTACATAGCTTGGTGCAACTTCTATACAATAGAAGAATTTACATGATATTAACTCTTTTTCAGACTGAGCAAGAAGAAAATAGGAAAACTTTTATAAAAGGCCTGGTAATTTCTTTGCAGTACAATAAAGTATTCTGCTCCCAGAAAATGTCTATCTTGCTCACTGTTTATGGAATAATCTCTTGATGCTGACAGCTGCTCTCTGGCCTGACTTGAAAGAACATATTGACAAGTTTGCTGCAAAGTCACTCTGCTATCTTCTGAAGGTTTCCCTCAAGATTCAAGATTATTTTCACGATGCAGTCTAGCATGGAAGCTTTAACACTTTTTCTGGCCTTCTGTCTCCCTACATCCTCTCCCTGCCTCAACTACTTATGAAGCCTCTCCCTTGCTGATTATTCTCTATGGTTTCCAGAGCCTTTAGTGACCACCAAGATTTTCTGATATTTTTGTATTTTCCTACAGAGTCTTCTCCTCTCCACAACACCTAGTATTGCTCACAGGGCATAAGGGAATTTCTTACATAATGTTCTGCAGGTTTCTATGGTACTTCCACTCAGTTTCCCACAGCAACCATACAGAGCAGGAGACATTTTAAGATGTACCATCACCAGTTATAAATCCTTCTCACAAGATTGAGATAACATTGTTTTTTCACATGGTCATGTCCAGCTAAGACAGAAGCACCATTTGGTGTCAGTCTTCTAAGTTCAACAATATTGTCTTGTGCCTCTGAGTCAAAGAAAGAGCTGATAGTCATCATTCTGGTGACAAGAAATGCAAAAAAAGTTTGAAGTCTGGAAACATTTGGGTTTTGAAAGTGTTAGCTTAAATCACTGTGGGTTTGGTACCTTAGTCAAATGTCTAGGTAAGGCAGTGTCCAGCTGCCGCCCCCAAGCAGCTGGACCAGTTAGATTAAGCACATTAAGTACAATTCTGTCTAGAAACAATGCTGAACTAATGACTGTTGTCAGTATTCACAGTCATTTAAGGTGAATTCACCTTACATCTTAGGTCCTGAAGATAAAGTTGGTGAAAAATTCTTATTACCTTCACTGAAGCTTACGTATCATGCACAGCTTAGTCCTCAGCAGTTAAATCCTGTTTGGGTTGTACTTTTTTGCTTTGCCTCATGCGCCATCTGTTAGCTTGAAATTACAATGTGGCAAAAGTTTATACCTGCTTTCAGTGGAATTTGCTTTCAGTTTTTGAACAGATTATCTTTCTTAGATGTATGAAAATTCTTGTTAGTGTATTCTATTCATGCCCAAAATACTTGATTTTGTTGTCTTCCTGTGGGGTTTTTTGTTTAGTTTTTTGGGGGTGTTTTTGGTTTTTTTGTTTTGTTTTGTTTTGTTTTGTTTGGGTTTGTGTTTTTTTTTTTTGTTTGTTTGTTTTTGTTTTGTTTTGGTTTGTTGTTGTTGTTGTTGTTGGTTTTTTTTTTTGCTGTTGGGTTTTTTTTTGTCAACAGTCCATGCTGATGCCTAAATTTTCACTAAATGTATTTTCACTTGAACATTTGATCCACAAATTACAGGGTGAAAAGGACCTTCTATCAAACTCATCTGCATAAGGCAGTTAATACTTGCTTTTCCTCCATCATTTGCAGTTTTATTACTAATCTTACCTGAAGAACACCTTCTCTCTTCAGAGACTGGTACTTTCACTTGTCATTTACATAGGCAATGCTTTTTGGAATCTGTTCCCATCAGAAGTACTTCCTAATGGCATCTCTTTCTCCCAGGGCCACTACTGTCAGATGCCACACCTCACTCATGTCATAGGGCTTCTTCTAAACTTTTTTCGTAAATACAAATATATAGGTGAGGTAGCTAACAACACCAGTGGCACATTAGCTGTAGTGTTCAGGTTTTTTCTAGATCTTTTATCTCTTCAGCTATTTCAGCATTTAGTCCTTCCCAGCTGGAGAGACAAGCAGATGAAATAACAGGAGATGAACTCACCCTGTAACAGGGAAAAGAAACGCTTACTGTGGATTCATTGCTCCCCACACTTAAGAGATGAGTTTGGCATGACACGTTTAAGTTATTCCTTACAAGTACTACTGACCACTTATCTCTGTGGTAAAAAATTCTCTGATTTTGTTAGTAATTTGGTGCCACACCTAGAAAAGAAGCTGAAAAAATCCATAAGTTTGATATCAAACATTATACCTGTTGACATCAAACAAACACAGCCTTTTTTAGCTGTGCCCATTTTAATCTGCTTTTGAAGACCTTTCCTGGAGAATCTTTTGAAGAAAGATTTTCCTTAGCAGCAGAGGTGGACTTTAGCATCAGGATTTGTCTTACTACATGTGGAATTTCACATCATAACTCTATGTTTCTTTTATATTTAGTCAGGAGAGATGGACAGTGGTTGAAATATCTCACCCTACATAAAAGTCTGATCCATGTCAGATTGATCATTTCCTGAAAGTATCTATTTCTCTACTGATTGCAACGTGACTACCTAGATGTGGAAGCTTTTATTCCAGATGCGTATATTTAAGTGACTCTCCTTGATCATTTCATCCCACAAAAAATATTTCATGATTACAAGTCATTTTTTATCTCTGTCAATGAAGTAAAAAGATAAGAAAGAGCATTCTCCAGAAAAACAATGAGAAAATCCCCTTCAATTTCATGTGTATCACATTCCAGTACAGTTTGTATATTTACAAGGTTAATTTCACTGACTAATAGCCAGTAATATTTTGTTTTCATCTTGATTCAAGCAGATGATTCTTCATCAAGTCTACATGTAGTGGAATTCTTTTGCCAAAGATGTAGATGTTCAACAACCAAGTGTGTTATAAGACACACGCACATATCTGTAACAGTCCAGTTTTTGCTTTTTGTTTCTGCCCCTGGGGAGTCTCATACTTTCAGAGTAATTGATTGGTGTTTTCTTGCTGAATCTCAGCTACTCAAATACTTCAACCTATTTTAACCAATGAAGCAGAGCCCTCATGAAGCAAAGTAATTTCTGAAATCTAGCCTAAAAGCTCATGTTCTTGTAGCCCATTCCTGTTAATTTATCTACCCCAGGAATCTTTCTTCCTGTCTACTATCCTCACCAGTATTCAAAATCCCACTATTCATTTTCTTTTAATGCCTACACTCAGAATGAAACATCTTTTGTGCAGCATTCTTCTTCTTGGCACATGACCATGCCTCACTAGAGCTTTGTGCCGCCATATCAGCCAGGGATTTTCCAGTATTTTGTAGAGAAGTATAATTTTCTAAAGTCAGGGTTCACAGATTGCCAAATCCATTTCATGTGTTAGTTTTGCCCTTTAGTACAGGTAATAGTTACCCACAGTTGGAAGTGAGTAACTCTCTCTTTTGGCATCCTAGGTTGCTGGTCCAGTCCAGATTCTGCTGCAGATACAGAGCTTTCACCAAGCCTGGTCCAGGTGTCCCTGGCCTTTCCACTTCTTTCCACTTGTGTGACTATTCTTGAAGGCTGAGGTACTTATGTTAAAAATAAAGGGGGTTTTTTCCTATCATTTCTCTAAAGGAAGGAGTCTTGTGTCCTCCTTCACAGCTCAAGAGGAGTCACTGAGAAGTAGTTAGTCTTCTTTCCCATCACTATATATGGTGTTTTGACAGGATTTGTTTCATGGAATGACTCTTGCATAGCAGTCCCTAAAACTTTTTTTTAATTTGAGAGGCAGTGGAGTAGTTGAAGAGGTTTCCAGGCCTTCATCCACCCAGAGATTCTGGTCATAAGAACATGTAGGATGGATACAATCCCTTGGATGCTGTTTGAAGCACAAGCAGTATTTCTTGAAAGGCAGATGGCCTGATGGCTAAAAGGTTAAAAGCTTTGTCAAACATGTGTGTGCATTGCCATTGATTGTGGATTTTATGGTATTTAAGTGTACTGTGAAAGGAAACCACTGATGTAGGTCCCTCTCCTTGTCATCCTTACTCAATCCCAGTGTGAAACCACCTTACAGATTCAATTTATAAATTGACCACAGAATGTGGGTCAAAGCACTGAAGTACAATGGATGATAGCTACTGCAGTTTGTTAAATCTGGGTACCTGGAAGTTCACTGCAGCTTCAGTGTAACTTTCTATGTGGTCAGAGAACTAACAAAAAAACAGGGTTGAGTTGACACAATACATCTAGCATAGCTGAAAAAAATCTTTTCAGGTTGTTATTGTTAAAATGCAGACCTTCAGAGTTCGTTTCAGGACCTCATTTCACTTGGTAGACTTAGGCATGTGTGGAAAAGAATGTTACTGTTCTGAAAAGCGAGGAAGGAAATACTAAGAATATCATCAATAAGATGTTATGCAAAACTTATGCGCAGAACTCACCATTAAGATTATATGCAAATTGCACAAGGTTTTTAATACTTGTAGGACTGCTTAATTCTTTCTGTTATGGTCTTTTGACCTGAAGTTAAAAGAAATAGTTTGCCTTGCTTCCTTAGTTGTACCTGGATTTGTAAAATTTGTATTTAATTTAAAAGGTAAGATACAGAAGAAATAAACAATGATAACAAAAATGATAAGTGATGGTACAACAACATGCATTTGTGATTCAATTAATAATAGACTAATATATACACAAAACACTTTTGTTTACAATAATATATAACCATTAGCATTATTCTTCCCAAGCATTTTTGTAGTCTCAAAACTTATGTAATTACTTATGTAAATACTTTATGGTATTTAGAGAATTAGTGTGGTAGCACAGTCTCAGAAGTCACTGGTACAACTAGTATTTGGTAAAAGTTATCCAAGATCACAAACGCACTGTGTTACTTCTGTTGACCTAGAAATGCAGACCATAAGCACAAGGATGCAAACCCTTTAAAACTGACAAAACAGAAATCACATCCTTCTTCAAGCAAAGCAGCAGCCATGAAAATATGTTCTTACTGTTGCTGCTTTTGGATTAAGTTCCTGTCCTGATTACTTAGAATGATTCCTGAGAATTCAGAGTCATATGAAGACCAATGTATTGATGAAAAAATTGTAAAAAAGTATAAAAAACATGCAGTCCCTTTTTAAAATAGATACTATTTCTTCCATTTCTTAAGGTACTGTGGTTTTGTGGAGTCACCATGTGCATTAACACATTTGTCTGCACATCCTAAGCATTATCCATTCTAGTAACTCAGGTAAAATGAGGAAGCTGTTCAATTGTCACTTGAGACAACTTGGAAAAAGGGGATTTTTTTTTTGCCTCAGTAGTGTGAAGCAAAAAAAAAAGAAAAAAAAAAATTGAAAATGTCTCTTACTTGAGGCTAAACACAAGATTTTGCTTTGCAAAATCAAGAGCATCTTTGAGAACTTACCAAGACACCTCAAAGCAGAGCACAGAGTGATAATTGTTGGTTGTAGAATGGTCTCCCATGAGAACATTCTTGGATGTACCAACACTTGGCACATCTAAAGTCATATCAAATAAAGCAGTATAAATTCTGCTGTAAGGCATAGACTTTCACTGGCATGCTAATGTTCTTGCCTTTTACCCTAGTGATGCCCAATATCATCTTCTAATTACCAAACCTGTGACATAGCGCTTCTTTTTAAAGTCATTTTCATGTTTGTGTAAATTCAGGGCTGAGTCAAAAGTTGTTTGCCATTATGCTAAATCAGACTTTTTCCTGCATTTAAAATTAATACTGCCTTTTTGGAGTTATGAGGTGGAAAAATAAAGAAGCAGTTCATCTCTCAGTGAAGTTCACGCCATTTTCTGTGCCACTTCTTGTGTGTCTTTTCTCTATAGAAGGTGATCTGATCTCACAGAACATCCCTTAGCTTTTTATTTATGTGGTGTACATTGGCCTAGATGATTTCAGAAACTGTGAAAGTGGTTGTTCCTAACTGAAAAATTGCTCAGTGTGTTGTTACAGGCACTTAATTGACCATTTGACTTTTAAGCTCAATCTCAGTCTGAGAAGGTCAATTATTTTGAGGTTTTTCATGCTTTTTGACTGCAGGGTGTGACAGCACTCTGTGAGAAATGTAAAGTAATAAGGGAATACAGTAGCATTTTGAACCCTGATTAAAGGAAAACAAAGCGAATAATAAGAGTAGTATGCCAAGTGTAAACGTAGGAATAATGCTGGAGTGTTCTTAATAGAGGCCTGGGGCACTGGAGTAAGTCAGGCTGTGCTGAGCGTTCAAAACTATCTTTCTCGACAGTGTAATTATCTCTTTGTCTGGCAATAACGGTGCTAAAAACTGTGCTTTCACAAAAAATACAGTAAGACAAAAGGCCTGACTCAACAACGAGTTACCCTGCTTTTTTGTCATAGTAACCCCTCTGAAAACAAGCTGAAGCAAAAAGATGTAACTGGGTGTTGAAGATGTTAATCTAGCTCATCTTAAGGAAAAGATTTCCACTTGCCAGTTTTGCTTACTAAAAACATCTTACTTTGTTGAAACAGAACATGAAACAATGTTCCATAGCATTATATTTAAGCTGCACAATCTTATAAATGTCATAGCAAACTACAGGAATTATATTCTGCTTCTCATCTATGTTTTATGGGCATTGTCATCACGAATTGTTGATACTCACAGTCTTCAAAATATTTTTCTTAGCATGCAAAACAAAAGAAGCTATACTGTATTTTGAGAGAGATTCCATATGAAGGCAAGCAATCAAGGCAGAAGAGTTTTTACTTTTGCTTCAAAATGTAGGTATTTTCTGAAGAAAAGTTGTATCTGAAAACAGGAACAAATATTATTGCTGGATTGCTGAAAGAAGAGGTTGGCCCTGTGCAATTTAAAGACCCCTAGAAAGGGAGAATATAAATAACAAATACATGTCTTGGAGTAATCCTAGACTTTGTAAATCATTCATTTTGCCACTTGAAAGACCCTTTGAATGTGTTACCTTGTACCAGAGAAGAGATCCAGGATCACAATGAGACTTGGAAAAAAATTGCAGAAGTTTTAGCCATTTAATTATATTTTTTGTAAGGCTGAAGGAATACTGCAGAGATTACCCCCTGTAACAGAGAGCATCTGCCTAAGGCATTGAATTCCAGGCACTCCCAAGGGTTCACCAATGTAACTTTTAGTCTTGGTGTTGAGTAGTGGGTAACCAGTGCAAAACCAGTGGGCCCATGGGAATTCCTGTCAGAAAGAATTGCCAGAATAATAAGTATGACCTAGCTGAATCCAGAGCCTCACATGACACAGTTCCCAAATTCAGAGTGATAATCAAGGCACATAAAATAAATGCCTAGTAATTTCCCAAGAAAATACAGCTATGTACCAAACCAACCCAGGTACCAAACCAAGAACTAACTGGGTCATTGTTCAGATAAATGAGCTCTTTTGTTGGATATCTTTCATTTGGATGGTTGGTTTTGCTTTAGCTTTACCCTTTTTTGCAAATAAAATATTTACTAAAAGCATCATTTTATCCCATGCATGAAGCTATTTCCAAAGAAAAGCATTCCTGCTACTCCTCTCAGAAGACTATAGAGAGAGGTGTGGATTGCAGCATGTGGAGCCATAGAAACAACATCCCTAATTGTGCATTATTGAGGGAATTGTGATGGTTTTGCAACTTGAAAACTTTGAGAAACTTTTCAACACCTTTTGAAGGATCAGAATTGAACATTAGTCAGACAGGAGAAGTGTGAAACCAGTGATATTCTCCTGCAAATTTCTGGGGAATGATGTTATTCTATTTCTAAATTTTCTTAACTTGTTCTTATAGGATTCGCCTAAACTATAAGAAATTAATACCATCTCCAAATAGATTGATAATGTTTTTCTCCATCCCTGTACTTCATTCTCTTTCAATATTAGAAATCATTTGGGACAATTTAAACTTCATTCAGCAAATTGATTTTCTAGTGGCAAATTCCTATGCTTTGTGTGCACAGCATTCTTATTATTTGTGCAGACCAGGCCTTTTAACAGTAAAAAAATAGAAGTTCCTGTAAGTGTTGTTCAGGTTTCTATCTTCAGAGAGCAAACTCATGTAAATTTTTATAACTATATCAAATACTTCTTGCCTTTGCATGCTATGATTCTCTTTCCTGGATCAGAAATTTAGAGATTCAACTCACAGGCTGTGAGCTTGCCTCCTACATGAAGCTGACATCACAGTTAATTAAAAGAAAGTCACCATACTACTGGCATTCTTGAGGAGGCATTAGTGTAGCACATTCTGGACAGCATACAACTCCTACAAATTATACCACAAATTGCTTGGCACAGACACAAGTTCTCATCATTAAGGGAAAGTAGAAGAATACTTTTGGGATTCCTGATGTAGGGTAAAAACAACAAAACCCCTCCAATTATTCAATCTTCAGGGATGAAAAGCACAAAAACTACATTAGTGGGTACCTGATGGCAAGGTGTAAACTGCATAAGATTGCACCAGACAATGCTAAGAGGTAGTAGCTGCCACTAATTCCTCAACAGAAGTAGGAAGTTCTTATGCTCCTCTCATATCTCTTTTGTAACAGGATATGTTCATTCATTTATTTCCCAGGATGAGGATGAGCACAGTGGATATATTCACACTTATCCCATTATTCTGTATTTCTAGGCATTTTGTTTAACAATGATAACAAATGAGTGAATAATACTTACTGTCTCCTCTCAGCCAAGTATTCAGAGTCCAAACTCAGTTACTTTTGAAGCTGTCTGCACTCCTGTTGGTTGATGAACCCTCGATCTTTGTCAATTTTTGTTTTAGATCAGGACTTCCTGGTAAAGCTGATGTCTGTGGCAAGCCTTCTTGACTCTGTGATTCCCAGAAAATGCAGAGAATAGACACCCCAGTGACTATGACTCACACTTGGAAGCTACTGCAGGTCCCAGCTCAGAAGCTCTCCTTGTTGTCTTGACTCATCAACAGTATAAAACAATCTATGATCTCTGAACACTGCTCATTACAGACAAACTGAAAAGAAGAAAGAAAATAAAATGAAACTCACTTCTGTTTATAACCACGTTTTCACTGCAATAGGTAGAAGTATCTTTTCTCTGCCATACTTTGTTGTTTTGTCTTCTTCAAAGTCATCTTCTACTCTGAGCTGGATAGAGATTCTAATTTCTAAAGAGAAGAAACCTATTTTTTAGTTGTTTTTAGGGTAAAAATTTAATAAAGCAGCTCATTAAATAAGTTGGCTCAGTTTCCTGGATATGTCTCATGTTCTGTCTAATGTGCAGAGAAGGATTTGATTGCCAAAGCAATCAAATAGCCAAGAATATTTATGTTTTGCTAACTGTTTCTCCTAGTCAATAATCCTGTTAACATGTAAGGTGTGGCATACCCTCATATCTGTAATCATAGGTGCCTAGGAACAAATCACATGTGTGCAAACATGCGGCTTTTTTTCCAGAGGGATAGTAAAGGATAAATGCTTTTTCTCCATTACAGATTAGATTAGACTGATTAGAAACATCTATAACTCACATGCATGCTCTGTGGTGCATCCATTTAGGGCAATAGTAGATCCCTTGGGTCATCTCTTAGTCAGAAACTGCAGGCACACTTCCCTGCTCTTCTGCCAACACATGCATTCCAGACACTAGACAGCACCAGCAGTGTCCTCTCCATGTTTTTTTTCTCGTGTTTGAAAAGGAAATTTGAGGCATAGCTTGTCCCAAAAGGTTACAAATCTGGGCAGCTGGGATCCTCCAGATTCAGCTATGAGATCTGGAGTGACAGCCAACATTTTTCCACAAATCCTTATAGCTGAGAGGTGTTGCAGACCTTCAAGCCTGTGATGTTAGACCTCTCTGAATTTCCTGAGTTCACTCGTAGTTGTGTGGACTAGTTCAGGATGAGGAGAATGATCTGAAAAGGAAGGCGGATCATATTAGAAGTTACCAATATCATCCCATGTCCTTAAATCTCTAGAGGTCTACATTGTTCAGAGAAAGAAAAGAGAAGTTGAGTGTGTTTTTTTAAAACCATGCAGAAAACTTTATTAAATCACTGCTTCTTTTTTGAAAGAAAATAAGCAAAAAGAGGTTTTATGAACTATATTATACATGTGGCAAATGCAATGTTTTAAGAGATTTGCATTGTCAAAATAGGTGGTTCATATGAGTGAACAAAGTTACTGTTCTGCTACGCAAAATTCCTGTACTTATGGGATTGAACAGCTAAATATGAAACAGGAAGAAAAAGAAAAGAAGAAAACAATGGGAAAAAGTTTTGCTTTAAGTAGACAAGCTCATTTATTTGTTTTGTTCCTACACTTCACAACTGTAATACAGTATAAACCAGCTAAAAGTGAAATTCACCCTATGAGATAACTGGCTTTTCACTTCTTCATTTGAGTCACAGCCAGGTGATGAATCCAGTCAAAAATGTCACATCTCAAACTGCTGACAATCTAATCAGAATTTCCTGACAGTTTTTAGTCCACAAGTGCCCTGCCAGGCAGCCAGATAAGCAGATCTTCGCCTTCTCACACAGGAAGCAGCGTTTGCAGGGATTGACAGACACAGACTCTGCTATGCCAGCAAAGCAAAGCCAGTTCATTACACAGTTTACCAGTATTTATAGGTCACTGTTCATACAAAATTTTCCACTCAGACCCCTTTGTCTTGGTCCTGATACAGCGAGGGAGAGACAAACTCAAGGCAAGAACAGAAGTGAAGACATCGTGTCTCGTGATGCTGACTGCTCTGACGAGAGAAGAGATAACAAGGACATTGCTTGGCAAAAGAGTTTAACAAGGACATTACCAGTGTAAGACGGAGTATTGAGAAGATTGTGTTTCTAAAGGGGACCAGGAGGTCAGAGGCACTACCCAGCTCAGCTTCTGTAGCCGTCTGATCTGCCACACACAAGTCCATTACAGTTTTCTGCTAGAGAAGAAAGATTTCAAGATACTTTATTTTTCTCTCCTCTGCTTCCATGTCTTCAATGTCTTTTGATATGTTTTGGGAAGGGTTGAGGTTGTGGTTTTTTTTGTGGTTTTGGGGTGGGTTTGGTTTTGTCTGGTTGGTTAGTTTTATTTGATGTTTTTGTAGTTGTTGAGGGGATTAACTACAATTTAAATTAATTAATCTCCATCTTTCATTTTCTCAGTATCTTTCATGTGCATGGAAATTTGGTCTTAACTTTTTGGAAACCTCTAAAAGATCATTTAACTGATATTTAGAGCACCTAGGAAAGAGTGGCTACAAAAACACAAATGAGAAGCATCTGTGACTTCCAAGAAAGTATTAAAAACAAAGTGTGAAATGGTATTAGCTTGCTTGTAGATCAGATCCAGATAGCTCAATACAGTCCATGCTCTGTGGACATTTTTATTCCTGTTAAAAATTTAAAAGGTAGCCTTTTAATGTCTTTGCATTAACGTAAATTGTAGTCAGTCTTTAAAACAATCAGAGAGATGGTATTAAAAGCATATTAATAATAAAACAGATGCTTTAAAAAAACTTAGTAACAACCTGAGTCTACTTTATATTTCATAGAGCTTACCTGGATGAGAATTACTGTATTTCAGTCAAATTTCAGCCCCGAGTGGAAAATTCTAACTTTTCACTGAAAAAACAAGACTTGATTATCCTGGTTAGTTACTTTTTAAGAACAATATGCCACTTTGGTCCTTGAATTAACTTCTCAAATCAATTAGCGTAACTTACTTCTAAGGACTGAGGCTAAAGTATGAAACAGTTAATCCACAGAGGATTAAACAATACCGTCTAATCAGGACAGAGGCTTTTTTCTCTGTTAGAAATTACAACAGAAGAAGGAGTACCTGTCATTGTTAACCTCCTGTAGTTTCACCAGCAAGAAAGTTTCCAGAAGCAAGGCTTGACCACAGCTAGTACAGGATCTGAATAGCAAAGTGCAGAAAAGCGCATCGCTTTTCAGAGATATAGAAATATTTGGGCTTCAGTAATTGATCACACTTCAGAATCATTCTTCAGAAAAACAAGTAGAGGTTCCATTTTACATCCTTTGAACAAAACAGAAACATGTATACAAGCACAACATCACAGAAATAGAACTTTTTAAAGCTGGATGGGATTTAAGTGCTATGTGTACATGTGTATTTTTAAATCCATATTTTTACCATTCCTGATAGCCAAGGAAATTTGAAAAGTATAAGATATTGTTGAAAGACACTTTTCCTCTGAGTCATCCTTTTCTCCCACACTGAATGTCAAACACTTATGGGCTGTGATGCAATAGGCACAGGCTTTGTTAGCGGGCTATCTAGACAAATACCCACTCCTTGCGCCTGGTCTCCTTCAGATCACTACCTCAGTGCTGTTGCTGAGATGCTGAGCCATTTTACATCAGGGGTCTTCCATAACTGAGGTGAATTTTGGTAGGCTTGCAGAAAGGAAGTCACAAACTCTTGTGGATTAATCCAGCACTATTGCCATTTAAATGGGAGAACTTTAGGACACAGTGTAGCCACAAGCTAACTTTCAAGAGTCATATTCTTCATTTATAGAGGGAAAGAGAGAAATAAGGCATTCCCATAAAAATTTATACTGGAAAAATGCCAAAAAAAAGCCAACTGAAAACCTGGCTGATCTTTTCCTGGACTGCATCACATGTCACTATTTATATGAAGATTGGAGATTTTATCTGCATCTTAGATCTGTAAGAATTTTCAGGAGTATTTTTAGAACACTGTTTTTGTGCTGGCAAAAAAAAAAAAAAAAAAAAAAAAGAGTTTATAATTAAAACAAACTATAACTGAAGATGAAGAAGAGTATAACTTTTGGGTTTGTGTGTAGAAGACTTAGAAAATGGCAGGGCAAAAATATTCACAGGCATGTGATAGTAATGCAATTGCAATTATATAACAAACATGAAAACTCAATAAAGAAAATTTTGAGTTTTCTTTATCAGAATAGTTATATGAGTATGACAGAAACTGTCTTTCTAAGCACAAAGCACATGTATACAAAATGCATAAGGCATTAACTCAATGAAAAAGAGAGCCTTTGATGCTTCTAAATATCAGGTTTCTTTAAGAGTTATTTTAAAAAATCTAGTCTGATCTTTGCTCAGCATTTGTTTACTAATTTTTACTAATTCTAACACTTTCCAAGTTTTTTTGATAGTTCTTTTATATATCACAATGCATTAGGTTTGCATGGCCAGGTTTTACGTGCTAGGAATGGCTCCTGTGAGAAGCTGCTGGAAACTTCCTCCACTCCCTGTAGAACTGATCCCAGCTGGCTCCCAGAGAGATGGAGATTGGTGCCAAGGCTGGACCAGTCAGAAATGGTGGTAACACTCCTGTGATAACAGGATAGATTTAAGAACAGAGGAGAAAAAAGTGACTGTGCAGATGTAACTGCAGCCAGAAAAGAACAGGGTGAAAACACGTGAAAGGAACAACTCTGCAGTCACCAAGGTCAGTGGAGAAGGAGGGGCAGCACGTGTGTCAGGTGCCAGAGCTGAGGTTCTCCTGCAGTCTGTGGGGCAAACCAGGGCGAGGCAGCTGTGCCCCTGCAGCCCATGGAGGTCCATGGGGATGCAGAGATCCACCTGCAGCACATGGAGGTCCAAGGGGATGCAGAGATCTACCTGCAGCCCATGGAGGAGCAAGTAGATGCCTGGGAGAAAGCTAGGGGAGACCTGTTCTGAAATAGGCACTTGGCTGGAGCCTGCAGACCGGTGGAGAGCATAGCCCACTCTGAAGCAGGTTTTCTGGAAAGACCTGTGATCCCATGGGGGACCCACAGTGGAGTATGTTGCATCTAGAGGTCTACACTCCATGGAAGAATGACGTGCATTGGAAAAGTTTGTGGAGGACTGTTGCCCATGGGATGGATTCATGATAGAGAAGCTTGTGGAAAACTATCTCCTGTGGGAGGGACCCCACACTGAAGCGGGAGAAGAACTCCTCTCCCTGAGCAGCAGCAGGACAAACCTGTGATGAAGTGATCGTTACCCTCATTTGCTATCTTCCTGTACCATTGTGAGGGAGCAGGTCATGTTGCCTGGAATCAGAAGAAAAACTTCTCCAATGTTAAAGTACAAGTACAAAGAGCAGATCTTTAATGAAAGCTTTTGGGTGCACAAAACATATTTATGAGCATGTGTAGTATAGGATTTCTACTAATTTTATAAGGTTTATATATTAGTGTATTTAGCGGGTACATCCAATAAGAGACAAGTTGTCCCAGTAATACACCTGAGGGTCAGCCTCTTGGAGTTGGTCCACGGACTTATTTCCCTATTTCTTTTTATGTCTCCTAAGCTCCAGTGCAAAACAGAATGTTAGAAATTATTTTCTTGAAAATAATTCTAAACAGAATTTCAAGAATGTGACATAGCTACTATTCTAAAGTGTGAGAAAGGGTAATAAGGTGCTAGAGGCTATAAAACTAGGCATTAAAAATCTACAAAGTTACAAATATATGAAAAAATATATAAAAACAAAAAAAATCTTTAGGCATCAATAAAACTTGAGAAAGAGGGAGGAGTTGGGGAAAGGTATTTTTCAGATTTATTTTACTTCTAATAATCCTGCTCTGATTTTGTTAGCAGTAAATTCAATTCATTTCCATGTGCTGAGTCTGTTTGACCCATGATAGTATTTGATGAGTAATCTCTCCCAGTCCTTATCTCATCTCATGAACCCTTCATATTTTCTCTTCCCTGTCTGGGTGCAGAAGGAAATGATAGAGTGGCTTGAATGAGTGTCTGGCACCCAGCCAGGGCTGACCCACTGCACACAGGTATTCTGAACATCTCTTTTCTTCTTGTTTGCTCTCTTCTTGGTTTTGCTACTACAGCCAAGACAAACTGTAGGATCTAAAACACATAGGTAGAACTTTACAGCAGGAAGCACTTCTACTTAAATTTAATCCCTTACTAGACTTTAGGTGTCGTTCTATTTCCTGTAAAAAAAACCCTCCAAACCAAAAAACAATACCACATGAAAAATACTGTGAAAGAATAAAATGACGACAGAAGCCTCAAGACTTACATGGCACTCTTGGAAGACAATGAACTTGGCATAAATCTTTTCACTTGCATAAATCTTTCTGAAAGTCTGTGAAATTTCCAAGTTTTAAACCAACACAAAGCTTTACCTTTCTGATAAATTAACCCTGCCCCTCTGTGCTTTTTCACTTTTTCCATCTCTGTCCCACATTTCATTATGGCTTTTTCGGTTCCTTTGGACTACACCACTTCACAGTTGGGAGAATTTTGTTCCTAAAGCTTCACATCTTAGAGCCCTGATTCAGACTAGGACCTTTGACTACCGCAGCAAGATTATACCAAGTTAGAAATATGCCTTTTTTCCTCAAAAATCTTTTCAACTGGGACTACCAAATGATATAGAAAGAAACATAGTCCTAAACATGTTAGTAGCTCTCGCACATGCAAAACACATCAAAACCACAGATATGATAAGCCAGTAATGCTGATTCATCCATCTGAATTTCTCTTTTTCCTGAATATTTCTAATGTGATCTACCATTTTTCATACTGAGAACACTTCATATCTTATGTTACATACCAATTAATGCAATGTCTTGAGATGAAATCTGAGAAGATAAAATATTAGATGTACAAGCAGGCCCATTTCTAGTAAAGCTTTCTGTAATGGAGACTTATTTTTAGAAAGTTAATAAAGAGATTGATCTTCCAGACCAGAGGCAGGAGGAAAATTAACAATTGTTTAATCATGCAGATCAGTAAGATGCTCAATGTTAAGTGTAAGACTAGTCATTGACCCTTTCTAGTGAATGAATGGATTATTATGTTCAACATTTCAATTTAGCTCAATACCACAAGTGCATGGTAACTGCGTTTTTATTATACAGCCACAAAAATAATGCAGTATTTTTAATGATCCATAGCCTTTAGAACACCACACTGAAAGTAAGAAAGTAGTACACTCTGTTTAATTTTTTCTGACATTAAAGGCAAAAGAAACACAGAAATTTCAACAGCTTTAAAGAAAACATCAACACTGTAGAAATGAAATTGTCTCGCTTTAGCATAGTACCTGTCAATCAATATGTGGATGGTTACTTAGGAAATGATTCTGTAGTCTTAAAAAGAAAATAAGGACATTGCAATAATAAAGTCTGACTTAATATACTCATTATTTTGCCTCTATACTAAAATAATATATAATGCATGTAGGATATTTTAAAATTTAACACTGCAAATAAAAACCCCATATGTTTCATTATTTTCTTTAGCTCTTCCAAAACCAAGATATTCTTTTCTAGTTCTGCAGAAAGAGCAAGGACTTTAGGGAAAACACAATGTTGAACAATTGCTTTCAACACAAGGATCTCTAGGGAGGCTCTGTTTCACTCTCTGTGGGAAAGGACCTTTTTGGTTATTTTGTGATTCATCAGTTTTCAGATTGCAGAGAGCAAAAGTATGAAAAACATGAGTGTCATGCAGTGAAAAGCATTGCAAAAGGAGGGTTGGATGTAGACATTCTGATGTGAGTGGGTGTTATTTGGACAATGAGCAATACTAGCTCTGCTCCTGGGTTTTCTTTTTGAGTATCTGCCTTTCTGACTGACACAGACGAAGAATTCTCTTGCTTCAACTGCTTCCATTCATGCACAAAACTCTTACAACACAATTGTGTGCTTATTGACTCGAAGGTGCTTTCTCAGCTACAGGTACAAGTGCGCCTGCTTGTATTGCAGCACAGCACTAATGCTTCATTTCACATTTATCAGAAACTACAGCACACATGCGTGCTTGTCTAATGCAGACACAATTTTCAGAGCCTGTCTCTTGCAGTTCTCTCACTGTTCTCTGCCCAGCCTTCTTTTCTGGGCAGTTTGCTGATATGTTTAAATGGCTGTGGTCATCTTCTCAACAGGTCAGCACCACCAAATGCTCTTTAAGGCTTTTCCAAACATCTTGCACATTTCCAAAGAACATAAGTAGCTCCGATTTGGGATTCTTTTTTCCAGTAGCTCAGTGTATTTTCTCTGTGTGATCCAATCTTGTTGGAGTGCTCCATAATTACTCAGTCACTAATTTGCTTAATCATGGTGTCCTCACCATGAATCCTAGAGCAGCATGTCTGTATGTCATGATTTGCACGGAATCTTATTTCAAGAACTAGCTAGTTAGATCTGTCAATAAACTAATTTAAGTATGCTAAAAGTACAAGATAATACTGTTCTTTGATGTTGCAAAGATCTTTTAGATATTCTTTGAGCCAACAGAATCAAACAAATATTCCTCAGCCTTAGTTCCTCTGTCTATTATTCTGCACACTACAACTAATACTATAATTCTTAAAAGTTCTTTGACTTTCACAGCAACAGATTTGATTATCTTCCATCTACCAAAACACTCAGATGTGATCAATATTAAACCTCACTAGATAAGTTTCTTTACAAATTGGCTTTGCCATCAGAGTTGTTGCTGTAAAACATAATCTAAACTTCTGTCTGATCATTAATTTACCCTTGGCTGATTTGGGTTTTTATTAATTCTGCCAAGAATTACATATTCTGAAATGAAAGGAAAGCAATAAACATGGTCACATGCTCATGTCTGAGACACATAAAATTTCAATTGCTGAATAGTTTGCCAGAATAATATCAGTGATCTGTGAATTGTGCTTTTAAGCATTACTTTACTGACTGTTGTATAACACGTAACCCTGGGTATGAGCTGCTCCCTGCTTGCATGGTGACATTTACAGGCACTTCAAGATGTGTAAGACCAGGTCCAGAAAAAAAATACCAATGTGGTTGTGAGATGTGGTGTGTGACATCATCCTGCTACTGCCATGTATACAGAGTTGCTAACATAGAGCACAATGGATGGGTGAATAATTCTAGAAAAAAGAAGAACAGTCCTTCAAGACTGCGAAAGGAAGGGGAGGGATATTGAAGTAAGAGATCTTTCTTCACTGTCATATGAGTACTTCTGTAATTTCTTGATATTATGACAAGGAGCACGTAAGTGAAATGTAACTCTCTCACTTTTCACAATTATTCCCATAACTAATACTACTGTTTCAAAATAGCACCTTTTTTATCAATAATGGTGTGGCCAACAAGATGGAAGGGATGGAAGGGATCATCTATTTGTCCTTGGCACCAGTAAGGCCACATGTCAAATCAGTTTTGGGCCCCTCACTCACTACAAGAAACACACTGAAGTACTGTAGCATGTCCAGAGATGGATAATGGAGCTGGTGAAGGGACCACTAGTCTTATGAAGAGCAACTGGAGAAAAGGAGGATCACCTTATCATCCTCTGCAACTACCTGGAAGTAGTGTACTTCTCTCAGATAACAATTGACAGGACAAGAGAAAATGGCCAGGTGAGGTTTAGATTGAATATTAGGAAATATTTCTTCATGGATAAGCATTGCCAAGCATCGGAACAGGCTGCCATGGAAGTCATAGAATCACCATCTCTGGCAGTGTTCAGAAAGCATATGCATGTCACACCTGGAGACATGTTAAATGTTGAACACAGTGGTACTTCATTAAGAGTTGGACTGGATTGTCTTAGAGGTCTCTTCCAACCTTAATGATTCTGTGATTCTGTGATTTGTCATTAGGCATGAAAAGTCCTGATTTTTGAGATCATGGATACACTATTTCCCCTTATGCTACTTTACATCAGTTCTAAACCTCCAGTTAAATAAATAAATAAATATACAAAAGATATTTCCCATCTAAATATTTTGATGCAAAGACACATGAAAGGTTTCTCCATGTTGTCATACTCACTGGTTTAAAAACATGACAATTTTAAATTCTTCAGTATTCTTTCAGTCCTGGATGGCCTGGATGATAAGACAAAGTATGCCTAGCAGCAAGTTTGCACATAATATAAATTTGGGAGAAGTGGTTGATACATGAGATGGTTAAGCAGCTATTCAGAGGGTCATGGACAACCCGGAGACATAGAAAAGTAAGAAAACAAGTTCAAAGGCAATTTGAAAGTCTTTCCTCCGGGAAGAAATAACCCCATGTATTATGGAAGGAATATAGCACACCATGTACCACCCGCTGGAGGCTGACTGCCTGGACAATGGCTGTTCAGAAAAGGCCCTGAGAGACCACAAGGTAAACATAAAGCAAAAATGTGCCTTTGTGAAAAGAAAGCCAACAACCTCCAGCTTCACAGGGAGTATCACCAGTAGTCTAAGGGGGCACCTTCCTTTCCCTCCCATTTGGAGTAATGTGTCCAGTTGTGGGCTTCCTACAAGAGATAGACACACTGGAGCAATTTAACCAAAGAGCCTTAAAGGATTCTAGGAGACTGCAGCATCGTTTTTGCAAGGAGAGGGTGAGACAGAGGGGCCTCTTTGGCCTTAGGAGAAGAAATGTCTCTGGGGAATCTTATAATAGCAAAAGAAGCAAAGAATATGGAACCAACCTCAATGGTTTCTCAATGGAGGACAAAAAGAGTTGAGCTAGAAGAAAATCCATTTAAGCCTAAACCCCACCTTCTTTGCTGGGAGTCTGGTCTAGGACTGGAACATATTTTCTGTGAAGGTTGTATTATCTCCATCCTTAAAGTTATTCAATACCAGACTAGACATGGCTCTGATCATGTTTGATCGTGTTTTGAGCTGACATCTTGGACTTAGAAGAAATCCAGGCATGCCTTCCAAACTTAACTGTTGTGTGATTCTGTGAGTTTTCATTTACTATGTGCAGTCAAGTTCTGAAGACTGATAAAATCTTATTTTTCCACAGTGTATCTCCTGCCTCGTTTTTTTTTTTTTTTGTATATTCCTGACTTTTACAAAATAACTAGATAGGCATACACTACCCTGAAAATCTCAAACCTTCAGAAAACATTATCTATACAAATTTACATTTTGTGCGACAAAATGGTAGATAATTTGTCATAATCTTCCAAAATATTCATGCTAAGCTTGGCCTAAAATCCTCTGTGTTCTCTGATCTCTTTCTGCAGCCTGTTCCCATATCAACAAAAGTGACTTTTAATTAAAGCAATCTCCACTTTACAGTGCTGAAATGCTGTAATTTTTTGTTGATGTTTTCTCTGAAAATGTTACAGCGCTAGAAAACAACAAGTGATACAGAATAGAGGGGAAATTAAAATATATATTGAAGATAGCAGTTGGAATTAATGTAATACCTAAGAAACATCTGACAAAACTGGAATTCTGAGAAGCTGTAAGGTTTATTATCAGACTGGAAATGAAACTTCTGCTTAGATGCACCAGTAATGTGAGCTGCCTGAAGGACAGCCTGGCTAGAGGGGAAAAAGAAGCTGAACAGAAGAAAATGGCTGCTGGAAAATACTGTCAGAAAATGCCAGCTTGGAAGGTATGAACCTGGGAACGAAGCTTGTGAACTGGTACCATCCTTGAAACAGGCAGCTGGTCTCTTGGAAATACTCTTGGTATACCTGGAGAGAGGAGACATCCTGAGATACTATCAATAAGTGCAAGCACAATTAAGTGAAATGACACCTTATCATTCAAGAAAGTGGAAAACAGTCTAAGAAAAACAGAAATTTCTCTGAAATAACAGAAAACCCCATCATCAGTTGAAAAACAGAAATTGAAGCATCTATTGGCTGCACAAAATGATGATATTTCATGCCGTTTCATGTTTCTAATATAAAACAAGTCTAATTTCTACACAAAGCTCAGTCTTTCTTCCTGGGAGTATACCTTGCTTGCCGCACCTACTTTTTCTTTTCTAAACTGAATTCTCCACATTAACTCTCTATGAGACCTTGCTCTGTACCACAGATCACCTTTGAAGAGAGACAGCCTGTAATCTCATTAGTCCCCCTTTGTGAACCCACTTTTGGGGCAGGTTTGGTTTGTGTTCTCATTTCTGAGATGGTTGGGTTCACCTCTGGGATTAGTTTGCCCCTCAGTTTGGGGTGGTCTGTTACCTTCTGAAATCTGTCTGATTCCCTTGATGTTGATATTATAGATCTATGTAAATAATCTGTCATATCTGTTACTACACTGTTGATACATTGCTTCAGTAATGAAAAGCTCATAGTAACTAACATAGTATCTAATTGGTAGTTGCTGCTAGTGATTGTTGTTCTGTGATTGATTGCTGCTATCAGACTATTGCTACCATACTATTGACTGATATATTATTGATTGTTGATACTACTTTGTAATAGCTGAGTGTGTATATGTATATATATATATATATATGTGTGTGTGTGTGTGTGTGTGTGTGTATATATATACACACACACATTTTGCTCTTTAATCATAAGTATACTTGCTATACCTGTTTTTTTACTACATCTTTTGTGCCACTTGCTAGTTTTAAATTTTGTAGTATTTGCGGTAATTTGTAATACAGCAGAGAAATTTAGAGCATGAAGATATGGAGATATTCTTGAGCATTAGGGTATCCTAGAAACCCATAATCTCTATACACCCTCTCTTACTCTCAACACCCATCTCCTGCACTTTCATCTCCTCATTAAATATGTACCAACAAAGGATACAAAAACCATATAGGCATGTTCCTTGCACACAAAAGTATCTGGGTGGCATACTAGTTGCCTGTTTAGTGCCCTGTCTCTATTTCACAGTCCTACATAGGGGATGACTTTGAGTATATAATCTGTCACTTTCAGGTACTCCCAGATAAAATCAGTAACCTCTGCCAAGCTCTCAGTTGCCCAAAAAATGTTAAAGGCAAAGAGCTGGAAAGGAAGACAGCCACTGAAAAGGACAGAAAGACAAGGAGACAAAAGGAAAGCTAAAAAGCAGTCAGAAAAGACTATCTACCTTGAATTTCCCACCTATAAATGCAGCTAATGGTATTTTTATCTTTTACAAAGTACTCAGTTGTATTCAAGTCTGAGCTGAGTGCACTTCAGTTAATGCAAAATATCTCTGTCTCATCAGGATGTGAACTACTGATTGCAGGTGGTAATGTATGTGTAATTCCGACAACGTGACTGACATTCTGATTTTATTTTTTTCACATCTAGTTGTGACTGTCAGTAGTACTACAGCCTGCCTGTAACCTACTGTATACAAGAAAAAAGGATAGGCAGAGCATGACAACTCTACTTCACAAAGATTTGAGGAGTTTGAAAGACTGTTCAGCTGGGAAAGAAACAGAAAAATCCTGCATATTAAGGACTGTATCGCAAAATAAAGTATTGCATAAAAATTTTGTTCTCTTGAAGTCTAAACACACTAGGTAGGAGTCATCTTACTGAAATTAAGCATCAAATACAATATTACAAGTCAGCCTCCCTTTACAGTCAACAGTAGGAAACAGGTATTTCAGAGGAAAATTAGTCAAATCCATGTCAAAAGCCAGATGAAGGACTGGATTCGTTATACTAAGAAGATGATGATTTTTTGTAACTAGCTTCCAAACGTGGAGCATTCATACCTCACCTTTTAGCTTTTAGATGATGCCTATATCAATCATCAGTCAGAACTGATGAACTGTACTTTTGAAAGAAATATGCTTACCTCAGTCTAGGAAAAACACACCTTAAGGGAAATGAGATCTATCCAACTTCCCAAAAATAGCATAAGTGTACTGATTGGGGACAAAATATGACAACTAAGATGTCACATGCTTCTTTCAAAACACACAGGTGCTCACACTGTTGGGAATTCAAAAAAACAATGCAGTCCGAGCCAAGATAGGAGAAAGTCTGCTTTTTCATAGGAAGTGTAGAAGGAAAGTAACTAGAGGAAAGAAAATCATGATTTGCAGTAAAAATTGTATTCAACTACAGGCAGGCAGCATAGCTTTTACAGAGATATTGAGAAGACAGCCAGCAAGAATGACAAATTTTACATTACCGTGTTCTAATTATTATTTCTTCAAATAGTTTCTTGTAAAATGTGTAAGCCTGTGTATTTGTTTGCCTTTGCCTTTCTATCTCCCTGAAGAGCTGAATGGTTCATCGAAACTAGCTAGTACAGAAAAGTCATGTCCAAGGTGAGAATGGGTCAGATGCTCTGTTTCTGTCAGTGAGTTATCTGAGTGCCAAAGCCTCTGCATCTGCGATGTGAAACAAGTGGACTAAATCATCCAGCTAGTGTGCTCAAAAATTCAAGACAAAAAGTCAAACAGATACATAGTCAAAGGCAAGTTTAAAAAAAAAATCACATCCAATACAGTGAGACCTGAAAGCAACAGCCTCACAAGTGAGCAGTCAGGGAAACTATATATACACCATACCAGTACTTATACGAGAAGATGCTTAAAATAAAAAACCAACCAACCAACCCAAAAAACCAACAACAACAAAAAAAACCCTGCAATATCCTTAAATATTTTTCTCCAAAAATGACAAAACAGTTTGTAGTGTCCCTCCTCCCCGAAACTTCCTCAAGACCAGCACAAAAAATATCTTTTTTACAGATCATTTCGATTCAATGGTAAATTGTTCTGCCAAAGCTTTCTCGTGCAGTCCTAACTACAAATATTTCTTTTACATGTAAGTCAATTGTGCTGTAAAGCTAAATTTGGTTTATTGCCCTTAATGGCAATAATCCAAAGAGAGTCCCATTATTGTAAGGATTTTACCCCTAAGGAATTATTAAAAAATTTTGGTTATTTTTGCATTCAAGTCTTCCACATCAGTTTAGTGATGTTCAAAAGACTGCATCTTTTTGTGGGGTTACTTTCACCTTTATATAATTGAAATTCAATTAGTATTCTCATGTTCTATTTTCAATACATCATCATGCACAACTTTGCCGATTTAAAAAATGTTAAGTTGACACAGAAGTAATAAAAATTCCCAGAGGAATTCTTTTTCCACACTTGTACTCTATATATTATTTTCCTAATAAAGGGTAAGTACCATTGTATACCTTAAGGTCTAGATTTTGTTTTCATTTACTGTAGAATTAGACACAGGTAAATTCATTAAGTAAATGCACCTGCCCCACTTATAACCACCATAAAAGATTGCGAGAATCTAGCCACCATAGAAGCAGTAGCACCAACTACATTTTAGACTGAATATTGGTTTCCAATTTTCCCCCAATTTTCTTGAAGACAAGAGTCAAGTAGTTATGCCCTCCTGATGTCATTATCAGAGGGATCAGCAGTCTGCCAAGTCTTTCCCACAAACCATAATATTTGAACAAATGAGTAGGTAATTTCAGTCAAAGGAAGGAATCACTGTTCTTTTAAGTTCTGGGAAAACAAGCAGCTTTTTGATTAGGCTTAGTAAGTGACTTTTTAAGCTCAGTATATTGAATTTGGTATCATCTCAAATGAGGAAAAGAGATTAAAATAAATTCAAATGTTATTAGATGCCAAAAAAAATCCACATTACATATTCCATATCTTTAGAAAAGCAGCAGTTGTAACCTGAATCTTCGTTTAAAAAGTCAGGTCTTTTGTGTAAGACACAAATCCACTGGAATCCAGACCAAAAGAATTTTTTTATTACTCATACATATGTACTCTGCCTGAATTTTTCAAGGAATGGGTTTTTTTCTGTAGACAAAACTTTGAACAAAACAAGTTCAACTCCTTTAGAAAATAAAGAATGCTGGAGAAAAGCAAAATTAATTCCATTTGTTAGGATATAATTTTTTTTAAACCTTCTTACCTGGGAACACAAAAGAAATAAAGTGTGAAACCTCTTGCCTGTCATTGTCCTGGGCAGCAGAGAGCATGTCTATGACTCTCAGTTCTTTGTTCACTGAAAATAATTCATTTTTATAAAAATGCTACATTCTTTCCAGTGTCAATCAACAGCTTTAGATCCAACAAATATGTGATGGCTAAAGTAAAATAATACTAGAGCCAGTATTTAGACAAGAAAAACATATTGCATTTTTTGGTGAATTGATGAACAGCAATTGAAAATACTTCTGGAATTCTTAGAGGAGGTGGTGGATTTCTTTGGACGGTAGATCCTAACTTTTTGTGCTTCATGATCTCACAAAATGCAGATATGACCTGAAAGCACTCTTGTAATTTTTATGTTTGTTTGACTGCATTGCTGACAGCCAGCAAATCTTATGGGAATTTAAGCAAAACACTGTATTTTAAAAGAGAGCTTATCACATGGTCAAGCCCTTTGCTTAATTCACTTAACAATTTTATAAATTGTGGCTCAGCACAGCTTATTTTCTGGTTAGGTAGAAGGCTATTTACATTTAATATACAGGTCTTACACTTCATTAGTGTTGACTTTGTAAGTTAGTCTGAGCATCTCTTAAACACTACGTTTTTTCACATCTTCTCTTTTTGTTAGCAGAAAACAGATTATCCTTTCCTTCTTCAAGTGACATAAAAGCAAATCATACCCATGTCTTTTTAAATTATGAGAAAAAATTTGAAGTGATAATATAGGGTTTGGTCCCAAGTAATGCAATATCTCAAATGGCATTTTGCTAAACTCTGTGAATCAGATAGACAGATTGAAATGCAGCTTCTTCTTTCCTTTATAACCTGTTGCTGTAGTTAATATTCTGAGGTTCCTATAACTTGAAGAAATCCAAATCATTTCCATGAGACAACATTTTGTCCTGCTGTCTTTGCTTATTTTTGAGATCTTTCAATCTGAACATGTCCAGGTAAATGCACATTAATCAATGTCAGTTCTCTTATTCATGACACAGGTAGTCAATCATTTACCAAAAATAGAGATTTAGAAAACTGTACAAATGCAAACACAGATTTTGTTCCTGCCACCTTCTTGATTCTCACAAAACCCAATCTCCATTGCATGATTTATCTCACTTAACATGCTGTTACTAAGATTCACTGTATATATTTAGAATATCTATGCTGGAGATTCAGAAAATAGTAATTTTCTGGCAAATCATAAACATTTGTTCAGATAGTTAATTTTAGAAGACAAATAATGGCATTCCAAGGAATTAAGGAGAAAATGGCTGAGAACTGAGCAGCATTGCCTTATTCTTTCAAAGATGATGTTGTCCATTCATCAGCTTGATACATTTCATTAAGACTGTCAGCAACTACAAAGTGATAAGATAATGGAAAGCATTCATTTTAATTATCTAGAACATTTCCCCTGTGAAAGTTGAAAATAGCTTCAGTTCATTCTAGTAATGAAAGGATAAAGAAAACAATCATTTTATAGCTAGATACAGTTGAGCAAACAAATGCTGCATGGTTTACAAAGAGACATATTTTTGCATAAATTTACTTGACTTTTTTTGCTTGCTTGGTTGGTTCATTGGTTAGTTTGAGGGGTTTTTTTTAAATATGGACATTAATCTTAAAAGTAAGAGCTCCTTAGTAACCTTATTAATTTTGAGTTTTCTTTCTCTAAAATTGCACTATAGGCTTTCAAACCTGTTTTTAAACATACATTATCAGTTAATAACTTTGCTTTTTTGTACATTGAAATGTTTAAATTTAAGAAACTGTTCTGATTTTGAGTGTGGAACATAATAGAATCTATGCTGACTGTGCTATTCTCATGGCTGCTATCGTACATACCTGCTGGGATCCTTTCTCTTACACTGACCAATGAACAATCATCTACAGTTCACTATGCATTTACTAAAAATGCATACGAGCACAAATAAATCAAAATTCAGGAGACTTACGTCTACCTAATCCTAGTGATCAATGTATCACTAGCTGTTAAAAACAAAGACAGGAAATCTAGAGATTTGTATCGAAAGATAAATTTTGAAAACAAAAATAAACAGAAAATATGATTATCAGTCATGATACTTAAGATCATTGATGAAATGCTTCACTAAAAATCATGGGATGTAACCTTGAATATTTGTGGACTTAGCAAAGGAGGCTTTTAGTAGTAGGGGATTTTTGCTAAATGCAGATTAGAAAGGTGGCACTCCGTGATATTATTTATCAGTTATGCTTCTACCACAGTGTTAGACCAGGAATAACTTAATTAAACCATAATAACTTAGTCATAAAGCCCAGATTAAAGAGTGACAGTGGGTAACCTGTTTTTTCAAGTGGATGAAGGATTCTGTTCGGATCGAGGCTCTAAGTGAAGCTGAGTTTTTTGGCAGCAACAAATCTTTTCAAGGATGCTTGCCAAAACACCGTACATCCACTGCCTGCTGGAAGTACCCACCACTATCCAGCAACCTCAAAACTGGACAGAATAGGTGCAGTCCTAAACAGAAAAGCTAATTAACCCTTCCCAGAGAGATCATATCAAAACAGCTACAGTGATTTTTATAGCAAACACGATCTCCTCTCTCCAATAAGGTTGACTTTAGTTTTGCATAATTTTGAAAACATCAGCGTAGGAATTTGATTTAAAAGTGAAGGGATTCTCTCATACAGCGGAAAATATGATTATGCAGGTGTTAGGATAATGCACTGGACATGGAAATTGGGAGTGAACACCGTTCAAATAATCAGGATTTCCATTCTCTACTTACTCATAATTCTTTCAGCTTCTAGAGCAGAAACTGAATTAAGAATAAAGATTTTCCCACACCCTGGCAAGCCTGGGTGAGCAGTCTCTGAAATGGGTAAGAAATCGGTTATCAGGGCACACTTAGGAAGGGGTGATCAGTGGTTTTCACTCAGGTAGGTAGCCTGTCACAAGGGGGGTTCCTCAGGAATTAATGTTCCACATCTTCACAAATGCTCTGGACAATGCCATCTTACAAAGAGACCTGGACAGGCTGGAAGGGTGGGGCAGGCAGGAGCAGTCTGCCCTGCGAGGAAAGAGAGAAGGAGCTAAGCCTTTTGTCCTGAAGACAAGAAGGATCAGAAGGGGTATCATCACAGTATTCTAGTACTCAGAAGGTGGTTAAACAGAATCTAGATGTTCTCACATCACAAGGAGTCACATGGTGAAGACGAGGGGCAAAATGTACAAAACCACATTTTATTGACATAAGAAAGACATTTTTCACAATGAGAACAGTCCTTCATTGGAACAACATCCCCAGGAAAAAATAGAACCCTCATAACTGTAGATCATCAAGATGCTACTCTAGAGGATGCTAGATAATCATCTAGTTTCCCTTTCCCATGAAAATGTGGCCCAGATATTTTTTGAAGTCTCTTACAGCTGTGTTGTTCTGTGATTTTATTGTTTTTTTTCATTAATGGCCACATAATTTTTCATTTATCTTTCTCTCAATATTGAAGGGTTGTCTTCAGGGCTCTAATTATTGTTGTTGGTGTCTACTCTAGCACATATCAGAATTTCTCCATAGAAACAAGATGTATGAGGAATCTGAACATAAAAAAAAGAAAGAATTAATTGTAAGTATCAGCTGAGAAGTGCTTCCAGCAATGATTATTCTGTCAGCCTTCAGTTAATTGCTCAACATGTTATTAGAAGATTTCTGATCATGTTTAAAAGCAAACATAAATTATTTTCTTGAAAAGGAACAAATAACATAGACTTGACTGTGATGTCATTATATCATCTTTTTATACACTGGCGGCTGGAGCTGGGTCTGGTTGCAGTTAACTTACAAAAATTCAAAGTTGCTCTGTTGATCTGCAAGACTTCCTTCAGATTATACACAGTAAGATCAGGTTCTAGATCCTTTGTTTTAATAGGCAACACCTAATTTAGAGCAGCATGAAATTACAATCAGACCTGGAATACGAAAAAACAGTGGAGTTACACTTTTAAGATATAGAAGACTATAATATATTGAGAATTGTGTGCCCAGTACACAGGGTGAAATATGAAAAATGAAGGTTTATGTTCACACCTGAAATGCAAATGTAAAACAGATGTGTAGCTATCTCCTTTCATTCTATCAACCTCGCATTGAGCACAAAAATATGTAACACATCATAATCGAACTGATGGAAAGGCTGTATTACACAAGGAGCTGACTGTAAGGAGCTCTCTGTAAGTATATCTGTTTTAATTTGAACCTGTGAAGTTGGGTCTTCCCCTTGAGCAGGCCCAAAACACCTATGGCTGAGAAGTCATTCATTGCAAAAATACCCCATTAATAACTTGTAAATCCCCAATGCTGTCAAAATATAGGGCTTCAGTGAATTATATACTTATTTATGCAGGGTATGAGTTGACATTTGCCTGTTCATATGTATCTAAAATGGCACATATTTGTGTGCATACGTACTTATTTCATTTCAACTTGTTCATACTAGACCTAAGTTGTTATTTTTTTATTATACTTCAGCTGAATCCCCTGTTACCTCAATTTTTTTGTATAACATTATTTTCTTACAGTACGACACACTGGATTACTGAAATGTACAGCACAGATTATAGGAATTATTTATTTATTGTGTCTAGACTAAAGCAGCCAGGGCTGCTAAATTTCTTTTCTTATTGTTCTACACAAAAGAATCCCTAGTGTCTTTGTGTCCTGGGATACACGCCTACAAGGAGCTTAGAAAATACTACCACAGCTCTTCTTCAGAAGGGATGGTCTATCATTAAATAAGGCATTAAAAACCTTCAGAAGGTATTTTTTCAATTCTCCATGCTGCTATGTGGTGTTCTCTTCATGTTCTTCAGGATTTTGCAATCCCTTCCTGTTTTAGTCTCCCAGTAAAATGAAAGATTGACATTATTCTTTGAGGTTCTGACAATCTATTGATCTGTGATGTCTAGAATGAACTCATGAAAGAGCCTTCACTGTCCAGAAGACCACATGATAAAATCAGGTACAGCAGAGGCCCGAACATATGGTGCCAGAAGCACCACCTAGACAAAGACAGTAACTTATTACAGGCTGAAAAAGTTCCTACTTTCACAACTAAGTGATACAAATAACAGAAACAGAGGTTACAAAAACCGGTTGTCACAGGGAAGGATGACAAAAAATGTGATCATGAAACACAGAATTTCCCTTAAGTAATCTGCAGGAGGAAAGGTCATTGCCTAGTTCTGGGATCCAACCAAAGCATCCTTGTCCTGCACACATCTTTTTTATTTCAGCCAGTTTTGGATATGATTGACAGGATACATCATATTTTGAGCAAGGAGGAAATCCAGAGCAATTTCTTACTACACATTTGTGCTCCTGCAATCCAGAAGGGCTAGCCCCAGCATTAGATTATCAGATGCGTACGGGTTCACTAATCTGTTAGCTATTACATCTGCATTCCAGGCTTTTCATAAGAAATGCAACAGCTGTGAATCTCTGAAGTGTCTCCTAAAGCAAGGACTGCCTTTGGGGATTATCACTCCCTTTTCCCTTAGAACAGGATGGGGTTTCTCCTGTGGCTTCATGCTGCTGGAAGGGATTCTGGATAACCTCTGACTGTTTAATGCCTGCAAACCTTGGGAGTAGTGCAAGTGTGGGTGGTGAATGAAGGAAAAAGTTTTCCTACTGAATTCTGAGAATTCTTACCCTTCAGGTGCTCCCTCTTTTCCAAGAGTGTCTGTGATCTGCTGTCAAAATGTTCAGGAGACATTTGAAGAAAAATATTTTTCCCTAGGCTGAGATAAACCCAATGTCTCAGAGATGCATAGACAAGTCCAAAAGGCTGGAGGAAGAAGAGAAGCTGCATGCAGACCTTTCTAAATAAAAGAGCAACGTCATTTATTAAATAAAGTTATTATTCTAAGAAATTGTTTATATTCTAAAAATATGTTAAGGGCATGAATAGTGAGGAAGTGAGTTAAAATTAAATTTGGAGATAATAAATAGCATTTAATAGAATTGTTGAATCACAGAATATGCTGAGTTTGGTCATTGAGTCCAGCTCCTGGCCCTGCACAGTGCCATCCCCATCCCCATCACACCACGTGCCAAAGATTGTCCAAACATTTCTTGTACTCTGTCAGGCTTCTGCCATGACCACTTCCCTGGGGAGCCTGTTCCAGTGCCCAACCACCTTCCGGCTGAGTAACTTTGTCCTGCTGTCTAGCTGAAACCTTTCTTGACTCAGCTTCATGTTGTTTCCTTGAGTCCTGTCTCTGGTCTTATTTCAAGGCAATGTAAGAAAAATAATGAATTTGAATGCTTCAGATTCAAATAATCAAACTTGTGTGAAGCTCCACAAACAGTCATTAGCAAAGAAATTTTACTGAAAGGTTTACCCAAACCACAAGCAGGATATTTAAATTGCTTGTCCCCTCTCTATCCTTAATCTTTGCCTTTTGATCTTAAAAAATTAATTTATAGAAAGTCTTCAAGCTTTTCTCAGATCTTAATGTGAGATTATGAAGGAAAATATAGCTCATCTTTCTTTCTGAAAATTATGATCTTTGCTCTCTCAAACACCAGGGAAAGGCAAACATAGGTAATGTCTCCAGCTGAATTCATTCCTTCTGACAAAACACAAAGCAGAAATTCATGCTGAGAATATCCTCAAAGCCAAATTAGTTACATTCAAACCTGAGTGTCTATAACAGGTTGTATTTCATCTGGAAGACCACAGCAAGCCAGGTTAAATTTGTCCTTCGCAGGAAGGACTCATGTTGGCTTTTTACCATAGATCCATACTGAATGAGTGCAGAATCACAAGATGAAGGCATCTGAACTCAAAAGTGCTCTGCATTTCAGCCCTGGGGTGCAATCCATCTTGAAAATGAAATCAAGAATATCAGGCCAATTTCTATGAAAACATTCACGTACTATCTTTGAACCTGTACCAATATGTATCTCACTTTATAAAAATTGCTTTTCATCTGGGACCTTCTGAATCATTGGCAAACCTTTTACTATTCAAGATCCCCGTTTTGATTATCCCTTGATCTTGAAACTTCTGACACTGCTTTCTACTGTAATGTCTCCTTGTTCCCTTGTCATGGAAGAAGGCAGAAGAAAAAGACAGGAGAGAGAGGATTAATTTTAATTTGGACATAGTTAAAGTGCAATTTCTGGACATTATAGCAAGTAACTTCAGACACACTGAAGACAAGTCCTAAGGTTTTTGATGATCATGTAACGAGTACAAAGAGCATTACCCTCCCAAAACAGTATCATTTATTTTAAAGGTGAACTCAGCAATTTAACATTATGTCTTATGTGTATAAATATTTTGGCTCAGTTTGTATCACTTTTAGCTATATTGGCTAAAGATTCCTTTAGCATGTATTGTATCGCTGAATTTAACAGGATGAAGAAACTTCAATGGTTCCTGTCCATAACACATTTTCTAGAGGAGTGGAAGATACTATGACTTTGTTTAGACTCAGCTACCATTTGTTACTGTTAGTTTATGCTATTTCTCAAAAATCTAAGAGCTGTCTAGGAAGAATAAAGATATTCTATTTTTCCAAAAGCTACCATCTGTATTGGATTTAGGGAGCTTGTAAAAACCTAATGTCAAATGAAGTTGAATATTTTCAGCACTGAAGGATGAAGAAAAATTGCTTAGAACAACATATTTGTTTAGAGCAATTGATGTCAGCTTATTACTTTATAAAATATTCAGATTATTTCTTCTTGCTTAATAGACATACTAGATAAAATGAGACACAGGCTGAATAGATAAGGTATGGCCATGGAAGAAAATTTGATAATAATGCTAAAATATTAAACTAAAACAGATGTTGCAAAGATTAAATACAAAAGACTAAAAATTTTCAGGAACATGTGTATGGGATGTATATGCAGCTTAGGCATCAATCTACGATCCACATAGTCTATTTTTCAAAGCGGTTGACTATTCAGTTGCTCTGGGTGCTCTAGAAAGTATATTTAGATACAAAGAAAGTTTGCAAATTTTATTAACTTCTAACATTTTTACCCACACTACAAGAATGTCCCTTTATGAGCATTTTGAAAAGCCTTATTAGTACAGACTGGACACACATTTTATCTACTTATTAATAGGAAACTGTATTGATTGTTCTCCAAACACAGTTTGTTAATAGATCAGTGCTCAAGCAAGGTGCCAGAAACTGCAGTATGTAGCAATTTCTAGAGCATAAATACCAAGAGACCACATTTCTTTCTGTTATAACTTTACATCAGTCTCTTCTGCTCCTTCAGAAACTGTGGATCAAGTGACATGAGGGCACAAGGGAAGCAGATGGACCAAAACACCAGTGCAGGACAGAATCAGAAAAAAAAATATATAGTGTATGACAATGGGCAAAATGGAGCAAACATGACCTTGAAGCATACACAACTTTCTATATGACACAAAAATAAAGCAATTACACTGTAGGTGCCCTCAATTAATATATATAGGAAGTTAACTGGGTGTAAAATAAAGAAAGAGAACTTTGAATAGGAAGAAAGCAATCTCAGAGAGCAGTTTTAATTGCTTTGTAGTTCCAAAAATGGCCAGTGTTTATATTATAAATCTTCAAAATCTACTTTATTTCACAGTCATTTTTAACTTTCCACTTTTCAATTGCTTTATTGAAGAGGGGATTATGTCCCATTTTGTCAATTGCAAAGGTGTAAACTAGTAGCTGGGAATGTGCTTGTTTTAAATATTTCTGTTTAATGCAATGAAGAAGATATTGCAGATTTTGATATGATTCTCCTTGCAGATGCTTGATTGCCTCATCTTTTATCATTGAACATTTTACGAAACTTTAGGGTTTGTTCAGAGTAAGATAACATTTTGATATAGGTTTGAACTCTCAGCTCATGCTGTAAGCTGTTCTTTATGCTGTCTGATCTGGTTCTCAATCACTTTACTTTTATAATAATTTTATTACCATTAGTGAGATATTAATGAGATTAGGAGCAGACAGTTGTCACTGTATTATCATTGCTCACATTGTCTAGCCATGAGTCTTTTCTCTTTCCATGTCCATACACATACCTGCATAGTATTTAATACAATAAATGCTGTTGATAGACCAGAAACAGGCTTTTGCAATTTCTGGTGTTCATCCTGCAACTGCATCTAACTCTGAGTCTCACCTGAACTACTGACATCAGAAAAGAAAAAGAAAAAGCAGTAAGGAGTCACTGTTCTGTCTCCAAACTGCATCCTGTGCAAGAACAGGAGGGAGAAGCCATACTGAGCAGGATGTATTCCCACTTCCTGCTCTCACTCAGTCCTGGGCCCTGCAGCAGGACAGCCTCACCTGGGACCACCACAGTCTCTGAATCACCAGGATCACACCATCTAAGTGTCACTGGACTGTGGCTGCTGTCATGCCCATATCCAACTTCTGCTCTCATCCACACTTCTTTGTCTAAAACCAATGCTGGAAAAGAGGTAAGAGCAGCCCATGAGTGGCCACCTAAGACAGAACAGATAATGAACAGATATTTATTATTCTATATAATAAATAAAAACAAACTGCTTTAACCAGATCCAAAGCAGAACACAGTTGTTCTAAAATTGTTTGACTAGTGTTCTAAAATTGTTTGACTGGTGTGTTCAATTAAGACACGTAGTTCTTATGGAGCAGGAGGGGGTTCACTTAGGACAATAACACTAAACTTCATTCTGGCAAAAATTCCATTCATTTGATCTGGTTGTTTTCATTTTTCAGTTCAGGATAAACTTATTAATTTACATCAGCAGATACAGAAACTGGTTAACATTATTTCCTACACCTATCAAAATCCCCTCCCTTTAAAAATATTTTAAAACATATACGTGACTTTACTGTAACAACAAACAAGTTAAATAGCCACATTTATATTGTCTAATAACAATTGTATATATGAAAGTCCACATATTAAGCAGGATAAATGGATGAAATTGTTTACGATTCCACCCAAATATAAAGCATAAAGTTAGAGGCTAAAACAGAAAGGAAGGCAGAGGAATTCTTAAGGCATTTACAAGCTCTCAGAATTAGGGTTTAACTGCAGTGTAAAATTATTTGGGATGAGAGCAAAGCAGATAAGAGAAATCTACTTTTAGCAGCCCTTTGTTTTTCACTTCAATAAAAAGTTATCCCACAGACTAGGGCAGACCCCCACAGTAGTTTGTGAGATGGCTGTTGTTGAATATACTTCTCTCTGATGGTTGTGATGGTACAAGGAACCCCGACGGAAAAATTCCTTGTAGGATGTGCAGCTCAAAGCCTTAAAGCAATATAATCCACTCTGCATTTCTTCAGGTTTTAAAGTATGCAAGTGACTTCACAATCACTAAATCTATGCTTTGGCTGGTATTTTTTCAAGTATTCTTGCATCTTTGTGGTTCAAACTGAAACACAAACATTTTTAGAGAGACCAGAAAATATTTGCCAAAAATTCTAATGGTAAGTGCTAAAACAGCTCTCAACAGATTAAATGCTTATCTGCTTTGCTCTTATGCCACAGAAATTACCCTAGTGCTTGACTTCGATCTTCCAGATAAAAAATTCAAAGAAGAAAAATCAGATTAGATACTGAAGCTTAAGGGAAGATTTGGGATCCTCAGTACTGAAAGAAATCATGTTTATTGGATTTCTGAACTGTTCAAATTCTATCACATTTCTGTAAGTAGAGAACAGGAATTTATCCATCTATAACAAATTCTGCAAAGTATGGATGGTAAATGAAAGATTTATCTTCTCAGCTTCTTGAAAGATCACTAAAAAGGCTTCCAAAAGGAGTCACAGTTGTTAACAAAAGTAAAAGCTTGAATCCATGCGAATTTTAATCAGCACTTGCTGATGTAAAATTTTCTGTTTTCCTAGGCTTCTGTGGGTCTATATGGCACATTGGTGCTATGTAAGAATAGCATAGCTTTGTGGAAAAAACAGGATATATAGCTTTCACTTAAATATTATTGTTGAATATTTTATAGTGATACCAACATATATACACTTAAGTGTTCAAGTGGAGGAAATTAATTGCTTCAAATCACTGAAAGATAAAAGTTATCTGTCAGAAATTGAGATTGACTGGGTAACATCAATAATCTTCATTTCTTATGGACTGAGGTGGCTCTTTTGATGAATAATGAGAACAACAGACTCTTATGAAGACATATTGAGCTTTTATAATTGCTTTAGTAATTATAGAAATTACAAAAGAATAACATTAATAATGTACCCTGACTAAACACAAGATGCCAAACTTTCCCAAAACCCTGATTAAAGGCTATTTTTAGAATTATACATGCTTTTACAGACATCTGCCTTCAGTGTAGCCTTCTTTGGCTAGTCAAAATCTAACATGGTCCCTGTACAGCTGGTTTTGAATGTTGCAAACCAGCTACTGAATCCTCATAAGGGTAAGGAAAGTAACATTGGTACGTAAGGGAGCATCACTGTTTGGAGTTTGGTGGAGGTGGCACAGCAGGATGGGAACTGACTTTTGGCCATGAATGGTGACACACACCCTGAAACTGAACAAGGAGTGAAGTCACAACTGGGAAGCATGATAGGAAGCATAACAGGTAAAAAAGTCTTAGTCTGCCCCTTATGTGACATTTAATGAGAGTTAGTTCTGCCATGACTACTAGTGCAGAAGTTGGGATTCTGGCAAGATTTACCTATATCCTAGCCAGTCTGCTATGATGCTTTGAAAAATTGGCTACTAAAGCATGTTCTGGAAGCTTGATTCTTCCTGGAATCCAGAGATCTTCTCCTGACCCTGGCTGAGGGCAACTCAATGGACATCCTGGCTTGAAATGGCCAGGGTTTTTTGACAATTCTTTAGTAGGTAATGCTATACCGTATCAAGAACTCCAAGGCCATCTGATTATAGCGGGGGGTCAGACAGTCAGCCTGGTGCATTTCAAAGTTTACACGTGGTAGTTAATGAAAGCAATTGGCCATCTCTGGCAGCAGATGTTTTCTTAAGGGTGTATAAACAAGCTTTTAGCAGAGTGATCCAGGTCAGCCCTGCCTGCCTTCTTGCATGTGACAAAACCAGACGTGACAAAAATAACAGCAAATCACTCTTTCAGGAGCTTACATTGCCAAACTGTGTAGACTAGACATATTAATTTCTCTATGTAAAATTTGGAAAAGGTCAGTGCATTTTAAGTGTCTCTTAAATGCATTTAAAATCAAAAAGGTTTCATTTAAATGCATAGTGATGTTTTGGTATTTTACGGCATCAGTTCATTGTCAAAGAGCTTTTAGGTGGCTATCATCCACTTAGACAGATTAGACAACTAGAAAATAGTTATTCTCACCTTTCCTACTATTGACTCTATTCCCTGAAATAATTACGTTTACTGGTGTTTCAAGAACAAACTGATCCCTTCTGCATTAATCTCTTGCCAACACATTGATGTTCTACAGTTCACATGAATTTACATCTCAACTGGCCTGAGGCTGTTGCTTAAAAAAACCCCAACCAACCAACCAACCAACCAACCAACCAACCAACCAACCAACCAACCAACCAAATACAAACATTACCAAACTTACATGAGAATCCAAGGCCTGTGATTTGAATAATGAGGCACTTACTGTGATCATCTGAAAAAAGAACTTGCTTAGTATTCCTGATAAGTGATTGTCAGTTTAAAACAAAAACTTTCCATATTCTGTCTCCAAGATAATTAGTTAGAGAAAGCTCCTGTTTAATTTTTACATTTTGTTTATGATAAATATTATCTTTTTTGTAATCTGCAGTTTATAACCAGTATTTGACACATGAAATGAAGAACCTTTTGATTAGAAGACCCTAGAATCCCATATGATCTCAGGATTATTTTTCAGGAGCTCTTCAATAAGGTGTATTTCCAGCCTGTCTCCAATTATATCACTGCTTCCTGTCAGTCATGAATGAATGTACCAGCAGAATTTCCTCTTGAATCTTGGCACTTCACCAAATTAAATGGATTTCAGCTTTTTCAGAGTGTAGATATGTGACGCCAGTGGTCTTGCATACAAAAATATTTTGATAAATTCACCTTTTAATGATTATAATAGAAAAATACATCAAAGCCTGAAGAATTCCATTCTTGCTTTTTAAAAAACTTCAACTGCCAGGGACATGTCTCTTTTGACCCAGAAGTTTTTGACATGAGAACTGCAAGCTCTAAAAAACACCACTCAGTTTTTTGTTGATAACATCACAGATATTGCTAAAACACATTCCATTCATTTCCAGCATTTGTCAGTGGCGTTTCAATGGCATGCATATGAGAGCTTCTAATCCACCAAAATTCTTTGGAATAGAAACTGTTCCACTCCAAATACAAAGACTGCAGAACTAAGGTCTACAGTTACACATTTCCCAGAATTTTAATCTGCCTCTAGACACAAAAGTAAGATATTTTAATGCAGGAAAAGGGTTGGGTTTTCTTCCTGGTTTTTGGTTTTTGTGTTTTTGTTTTTTTTGTTTTTTTGTTTTTTTTTTTTTAATATTTGCCAATAACTTACTGCACTCCAAGGAGAAAATTATTCAAAGGTGAGGAGAAAAAGACAAATATTGAAAGATTAGTACAATGCAAACCATCCAATCACTTTATTTGTGAGGCATGTCTGAGACATAAATGCTTTAAGATACTCAGAATTAGACAAGATTATCCATATGACTTTTTGGTCTTATTTTTTATAACTACCTTAAAAATATTACTTTATTGTTGCTGAAAGAAATGGTGTCATATCAAATTTTATGGCATCAAATGCTTATTTCCCCATTTACCTTGATTTTTCACTACTCCTGTGCCAAAATGAAAGGTAAGTATTATGCCAAGTATATACTTGCTGAGCATGTTTGGGGATATGATATCCTGTGCTATGATAGATAATACGCTTTTGTCTTCTAGTGTTAATTGCTATATATTAAAATATACATGTTCTTTGTGTTACTACCACACATAATAATGTATGAATAAATACAGAGCTTAAATCACTGGGGAAAGATGTAGCTTTTAAAACTATTGGTAAGTGAAAGGTCTTCATTCAAGGACGCTAACCAATTTCTAAATATCCTGGACTACTTTGAATACTTGCTAACGATTCTGTACCCAAAAATGAAGACAAAACTAAACCATTTTGACTGCTACTTTTAGAAACTCAAAAAGACAGCATCTCTGCAAAGAAAAAGTAGACCAACCAGAGCTTTTGGTATCTCCCTCAACGAGGTATATGGCAATTTGTCAGACTGAAGCACATACCTCCAAATCTCTCTGTGATTTGAATGCTATCAGCATTTTGCTGTCTTATCTCTCCTCACCCACTCGCACATGAAGATACTCTCCAATTAGGTTTTCTACCACCAAGGAAAAATTAGGATATTTCACCACTTGTAAGCAGAGTGACCTGGGGGATATTTTGGACAGTACGCTAATGTTGCTATACCAATCTGAATGAAGACAACCCGCAACATATTGACTGGGTCTCTAAGCATCATACACTGGCATAATCAACACGTATGAGTGAGAAAATGGCTCTCAGCAATCCAGCAGTTCCTAAGTTGGCTAAAGTATTCCCAAATGGAAAACATCTCCTCTTCAACAAAGATTGTGGAAATATTTAACTATGAAATCATGCTTCTTGAAGAACACATATCATCTGCTTCTAACTTTGAACACAGAGATGCTCTGTAGATAGAAAGTATTTACCTTTTGACTCTAATGAGTTTTGCAGCACAGACAGAAAAATAAAAAAGAGGATGTACCTTCTTCACAAAATAGTGTCAGGTATATGATTGATCTCAAGTACGCTACTTTTCCTGAAACTGTCTTTAAGTGTGGAGCTGCTGCCTATAAAGCATTCGACAGCAAGATTGAAGTGCAATTCTTCAATTTTAAGAAAAAGCAAAGGATACCTGGGGGTTTTTTTGGCTTCATATGTTTTGTGGATGGGGTTTGCAGGTAAGACTTGCAGCACAGCATTGGTGTGGTTAATTGTACTAGTTACAGTCTTCTGTGGCGGCATCTTGGAGTCCCCAAGTTCATCTGGTTAATGACCATTCATATCCTATCACTCAAAGTGGTTAGCCACTAAGTGGCACCCCTCCATAACTGGGTCTGCTTTCACTAAGCTCTTATTTATAAGAACTGTTGCAGTTTATCAATGATATTCTCTGACTCACTGCCCTCACTGAGACCTTCCCAAACCACACGCCACTTTCTCCCCTTCTTTCCCACTGGGCAGGATAGAGTTGGAAATTGGAGGGACAGAAGGTGAAGACCACAGGTTAAGATAAGTATTTACTGGAAACAGCAATGAGATAAGAAAACAAACAGTAACAACAACAATATTAGTTTTAAAAGTATACAAAAAAGAGGGTCAAAATGGTAACCACAGACCCTGACACAATGAGCAATGGTGGACAGCCTCTCACCTGCCTTACATGTTTTTTCTAGTGGAATCCTTGCCTTTCTTCCTCAGAGCCAGAGAGCCCCTTCTCCCTGACCCCAGCAATGATCTAGGAAGGATATCTGGGTCATGGTCATGCACCCTCAGACATGCCACTCTGCCCAACTACTGTAAAAAATCAACCCTGTCCAGGCCAAAGCACAGAAACCTTCTCTATTTCAGTATTGCTTTAGAGAGTGTGTTTTCAAGTCTCTGTATGCCTAAGCCATATTACTCAAAATACTGAACTTGAATTCCTCATTTTTTGAAAAAAACTATGTGAAAATAAAATTTTGGCAAAAGTAGAGTCTGAATTCAGTCTTTAAGTGCAAAATGTCCCAACTATTTCAATACTGCTTATAGAGATTTTAGTGTAAAAATAAATGAGGTATTGGAAGGTACATCTATTTCTGTAGTAACTATATTGAAACTTTTTGGTGACTCATGATGTCTTCATTTTACTTCATGTTCTATTTTTGTTAAAATACATTGGTAATGATTCCTTCCTAGGTGAGTGTGAAGACCTTTGGTTTGTCACATAATTAACCTGGAAGAATCCTAAGCTTTGTCATGGTACTGTCGCCTACTTAGTATCCCACCCTGCAAGTGTCCAAGCATATTTATAAATTATCTGCTTTCTGACAAAAAAGAAGAATCCCAGTGGTTCACCAACACACATGCAACTTGGTCTGGTAAAATGGTGCCACAGTATGACTTAGTTTTGGTGTTATTCTCTGCTGTAGTACTGGAGCACTTTCTAAATGCACCAGTCCATGTCCTCCTGGAACCCACAGTCAAATCTTGGGAGTAAGGGCCAATAAACTCAACTATTATTTTATTTAATTATTAATTATTTTATTTGATAAAAATCAATAAATCCATTGCACGGGAGGACAACTATTTTATCTAAATCACTTTTTACTCAGTTCCCCCCTCAAAAGAGACTTGAGATATGATTAGATACAGAGATGGAATGAAAGCCACATAAACAAATGCACTTACTTCTGGAAAATAAAGAGGGTGTGTGCTATTAAAAAGGCTTCATGTTTTCCTAAGCTTACTTATCAGACATAATTACCCATTTTGTCTGTTGACATTTTGTCAAAAAATTCCCTTCAGCCTCTCTTTGATAGAATCAAGATCTACTTAGTTTCTCAGGACTTTTCCTATTTGTTGTCCATCCAGAGAAGAAAAACAGGCTGTTGCAATTTAGGAAATCAATCAGAGTAATCAGTTTGCAGGAAGGCATACTTTATTCAGAATTCTGATTATTACTGTTTTTACCTTTCAACTACAAAAATACATTTCAGGAGAAGAAAAAATTTTATAGATGAGGAATGAGTTATGTCAGACTGAGAGTAACAGGTGATTATTCCACTTCAGACATCAAATGCATGCCATACAATGTATGAGAGTAAGGAATCACAACAGAATTTTTAAATTCAAAACAATATCACCTTTTACATACTCTAGAATGTCCAGAAGAAACTGTAGACGTATTCTTCCAAAGAAAAATGATAGAAAAATATTATGACTTACACCTGAAATCTGAAGGGAAAAAACTTGAGCACTACACTCTTTTGCCACTAGGTTAGCAGTAGGATTTGTGATTCTCTCACCACAAGTTCATATCTGTGTCTAAGGCATGGTATCAACCATCTACCTGGTGAAAAACCTACTTAGAATATAAACCAACACACCTGAAAATACATTTCCTATGACACTATTCATAAAATCTAAGGTAAAAGAACATTTGTGGAGGATCTAAGAACAAAGAGGAACACAACAAACACTGCAATATTCATTTGCAGTGTTAGCAGAATTCCATGACCACACACAGTACGACCATTCATAAGAACTTCTAAGTATTTAAGCCTGAGGTTATCCTGAGGTTTCTTCTAGAGGGGGCATATCTCATGGGAAAACTTTCCTGGCAGTTTGGAGTGAAGACAGAGCTGAAGTATGTCATTGCTTCAAGAAGCATATAAAGGGTTCAGCTGTAGAATTTCTTATTAAAACCCTGGAATGCTGGTGTAATAGCTAGTGGATTAGTGGATGGAACATCTGGTAATCTAATGCTGGGATTTTTGGCCTTTGTGGATTGCTGGGAGCACAACTGCAGCACAGTGGTGCTCTGTATGTCCTCCCTTTTTATAAAGCTAAAATGTTTATACAAAAATGGCAAATCGTTCTGTGGGCTGATATGCAAGTTTACTCCTACTTAATTCTGGACGACCTTTTACCTTGCCTGCTGAGATGCCTTGAAGTTCTGACTTCAACAAGAACTTAAAGGTTAACTCCATGTGGACTCCATACTAAATAGCCTAGCATCAAACAGGAACACTAACTTTGTTTTTCTTGTGCCTGTAGAATTGCAGATTGGAGCCTTTGTCCTCATGAGTTGACCTCTCTCCAGCTTTTCTGGAAGATGCCCTCCTTCCATCATGAAAAGCTGAAAGATGAAGCCAATTGGCCTTTATTGCCTGATCGATGCACTGCTGCTGTCAGGGAAGCTCTTGTCTTCCAAATGGCATCAGTATGGAGTTTGTTGGAGAGTGGTAGGTGGAACAGTGCTGGAACAGCACTGTCATTTCAGGTGGGATTTACTGGCTGTCCCCTGGAGACCAGCAGCTGTGGGGGCTCCCTGAGAGGGCAGGACAGAGCCAGCAGTGAGGGCTGTCCCACCACACCAGTTAAGGAGCAAAAGGGTAACCCCAGCTCAAGGCACAGCCGAAAATCCACTCCCAGAGGAGAGGAGGGCCTTTGACAACTCCTCCTTGCAGGGCATCTGGAAGGCTCTGGCACTAGGGGAACACAGACATCCTATGAGCTGGTGGTCATAGGTCCCAGGGGGCCAAAACTCCTGGAGAGGCATGATGTTTCCAGGCTGTGACATAAAGTACGAGAGGTATAAAAACCATGGGCCCAGTCTTTCCACTGAACAGCAGAAAGAGTGGCATCTGATCCTCAGTTCACATTTCCTCTAAAAATCCATTTATACTTCAAAAATTAATCTGTGTGCTCACATGCAGATTTTAAGTATCATGACGTTACCAGTCAGACTCTAGACTTCTTGGAAAGTACTTTGTGGTCTTTGATATTAATCAGAAAATGCTTTGTTTTGGGCTAAGATATAAATTCAGTAATGAATATAATTTCTCTCTAAAGACAATTTCTTTCAAATTCCTTCTTTCCTTCTTTCTAGGATCTTTGTAACTTTGAAAGTTTCAAGGAAAAAAAATGTGCTTTTGCATCCGCAACCTCCTTTTGTTTTCTTGAATAATTTCTCAGAAATATAATAAGCAGAAAAGGAACAAGGAATATTTCCTAAGACTAAGCTTTCAAAAGCATAACTTGCATTACCATGTCCTGCCCATTGCAAAAAGATTGAAAAAGAAATTGCTGCCTTTGGCTTCAATACAGTTAGGACAAAATTAAATCACTGAAGATGTGAGAGAACCAGCTCCTTATACTAAAAACCACATGCAATAGCTCACAAATCTTAGTAGTAAGGAAGAGGAAAAGTTGAACTGCTGCCTAACGAGGGTACATACAGGCCCTGAGTACAGATCATCACCTTGAGTGAAATATAGACAAGATTCCAAATATTGTGGCATATGGCAACAGAATTCTTCAGTAGAAACTTAAGTAGTCTTTAGTCTGTGAGAGTACATACTTACACAAAATTTATAGTTTACTGGGATGTTACTGCACATGGGTCAGGGAAATCCCAAACACAGGTACAGGCTGGGTGGAGAATGGATCCAGGCTGGCCCTGAGGTGAAAGACCTTGGGGGTGTTTGCAGAGAAAAGCTCAATATGACTCAGGTTTGCATGTTTGCATCCCAGAAGGCCAACTGCAGCAGGTCGAGGCAGGTGATTCTGCCCCTCTACTCTGCTCTCCTGAGACCCCCCATGACTGGTGAGAAAGAAAGACATGGACCTGTTGGAAGGAGACCAGAAGAGAATGACTAAGTTGATTGCAGGGTTGGAAGATCTCTCTTATGAGGACAGGCTGTTCGGCCTACAGAAGAAAAGGTTCCAGAGAGACATTATAGGAGCCTTCCAGTATCTAAAAGGGATTTACAAGAAGGCTGCAGAGAGACTTCACCAGGGCATATAATGAGAGGAAAAGGGGGAATGATTTGAAGTTGGAAAAGGGTAGGTTTAAATTAGATATTAGGAGGAAATTCTTTGGAGTGAGGGTGATGAGACTCAGGAACAGGTTGACCAGAGAGGTTTTGGATGCCCAATCCCTAGAGGTGTTGAAGACCAGGCTGGACGGGGCTCTGAGCAACTTGGTCTAGTAGATAGTGCCCTGCTCAGAGCAGGTCCCTTCCAACCCAAACTGTTCTATGTTTCTGTTATTGCGTCACATGGGACATTGGCTCAGTTACAGGACAAACACAGCCCTCCAGAGCCCTACTCAATATCTTCTAAATGGAGATGAGAAACTATATTAGAAGGAAAATTATGTTACAGGCAAGAATTAGCAACTCTGCTTATATGTAGGTGACTTCTGATGGCTTCTACAAATATGATCTCTCTGCCTATTGCACTCCAGAGTTTTAAATGGTGTTGCATTGTGACCCAAAAATGGTGTTCAGGCATGTTGATTCTTTGCATATGCTATGCATTTAGTATGTAAGGATCTGCAGGAAAATAAAAATGTCAGTTTTTATCTTGTGCACCATATGGTTCAGGCATTTTAGATCTGGCAGCTTAATCTCACAGATCTGGCAGTTTAGTCTCACTGTGTTGTTTTTCATTTTTTAAAACAAAACCCTCCCCTTTAATACATAGCACAATGCTAAACTAAAAACCCCACATAGTATGTATGTCTCACTTATAAATGTTGTCACAGTGATGTGTGTTGGAGGGCTTCTGGGTTCTTAGACAGAAGACACCCATAATTCATACATGGAAATAATAACATTAAGGATACATCTCAACACAGTGCTATATCATTCTCTTCAGCCAGCATCCTCTCTTTAATGTAAATTATTGGGAACTCAGATGTTTTTGTATTATTCATTCAGACACAGCTTTGCACAACAGGACACTGATTGACACAGGGTGCCATGAAAGCAGAAATTACAATGATTCTAGACTTTCAGCTTAAATGGTTTCAAAGTCCTTCCCTTAGATACTGCACTCTTCTAAGATATAGCTTTGCCATTTGGGATAATAGCTGATGTGAAAGGATGGGTATTCATCTGAGACACATCCAGCTGGGAAGAGTTTTAATGCTTTGTTGTGACTGAAACTGTAAGCTCTATAGACTAGAAAGGTGGAGATGTTTGCTTGGATACACTTTCTTGTCTTCATATTATTATGCAGTTATATTACAGAGACCACTTTTTCTCTGACTTGCAGCAGTAACAAAGGCCAAGAAAAACTTACTCTTTCCATGTCTCTTCATCATAAGCCTATAGGTAAATGCAAATACAAAATTATAGTCTTTTGCTACTTGTTAGCTGATGTAGTAAACTCACTGCCTTTGTAGTATGACTTATTGTTGCTAGGGCTAGCTTTGTAGTACTTGTAGGCATCTTAAATACAAAATTCTGTTTATGGTAGCTGTATAACAAATTTACAGTCTACCATATATTGGACAGTTTAATATGTAGTTTGTTTCCAATGTAGTTATTACCATCACTCATGATTACATCATTTGCATTTTTTAAAACAGCAAATAAAATTACTTCCAAGTCTAAAAGCTCAGTAGGAAAAATGTGGGAATGAAGCAATCTAAATTATATTGACCAGGACTTTTACATGTAAGCAGAGTATTGGAATATCATCTTTAAAAAGTAAGAATTTTTCTACAATGTAATCTTCAGTCCCTCTTATCCATCTTTCCATTTTTCAGTCTGACCAGCACAGGATGCTTCAGAAGAATGTGTAAGAGTATTACAGGAGTGTATAAGAGTTACAGGAGTGGCAGTAGAATTATAGTCCTTTACAACTGTATTCATCTAAGTTGTAATAGCTAGAATTCAGCTTAACTTCTAGAGTTTCTGTCTAACAAACCTGTTCCTTTCTATGTGCCTACATCTGCAATAACTCTAAATTTTGAGACTGTAATAACCTATTTTTTTTTTTTTACACTTGCTGGATTATAGTCCTTGATTACTTGCTGGGATGATGAATTCCATGGGCTCAAATACTACACCTCTGGAAAAGTGCAGCCTTTATCAGTTAGAGATTTTATAATTTCTTGTAAAATTAAATAGCTCATGTTTTGCTAGAAAAATAATATATTCTTGAATCCCAATCTAATTTTCTTCACTGACTATTTTAAATATGCATGCACTAAAACAGCACCTCTTATTTATTCCCTTTCTATAGTAAGATATGTTTCCTACATCTGTTAGAAAAAGCACCCCTCTTTCGTGTTGTAACCATTGTTAATGCATTCTTAATGCCTGACCAAGACTATGGCAGAAAATGGTGAAACTGCTCTTACAAACAGATGAAGGTAAGCCACTATACACCTCTGTGCTATTGTTTTACATACTGATCAGCATACATTCTTCTCTTGGAAGGAGATCTTGATTTTCCTTTGTATTTTGTTGCTTGTTGGCTATTTTTGCAATTGGTTCATATTGAATTGGCCATGCAGATGCTCTACTCACAGCCTTAAAGAGTTCAATAAAATATGGAAGTCAAATGTTTTCCTCCACTGAACAACAGATCCACCTGTTTGGATTAGATGTTGTCTCCCACCTGCCTGCTACAGAGGGAAAGTGATGGTCTCTCAGTATGTAAATCTGAACCTTGGTTGAGAGTTTCAGTTGAAACATGGACCAGGGCTCAACACAGCAAATAATTTCAGGGAGGCAGAAGTGGCTTTCTACTCTGCTTGCCAATATATTTTTGGCCTTTGAAAATAAAATGGAGAGCCTGCTTTCTGAGGAGCACCCATTTCAAAAACTTCCACTACCTTCCAGTTCTTCTAAAGCAGCTCTGACTTGAAAAGCTGGTAAGGTCTGACAGTTCTGTCAATAGAAACATGGTGCCTCTTTTCTTCACGGTGTGGAAGAAGAGACATGTCAGTACACTTCTGCAGTAACTTGGCTCTCTTTCTTCTGCAAAATAGTGAGATGTACTTATGTTCCATTACAAAGAAGATGTTTGAGACAATTCCTACAAAGCAAAGGGTCTAAGCCTGTGTTTAACTCAATATCTTTTCTTGACTCATTTTTTAATTGTGAACTCTATCAAGCTTTTCAAATTGCATATTAAAAAAGAAATCAAAGAGCTGCACAGACCTTTAGTTTAAAAGTTTCATCAGTTTGTCACCTTGGGATTTCATGTCCATCAATCTTATCCCTGAAACATGTAAAGAACAATCAATTAAGTGTCCTGTCTATAAAAGAGTAATAGCTTCTAGAAATCTGAGGCCACTGTTATACACAGTGGTTGCTACAAACTAATGGAAACTAAATTGAGTGGGAATAAGAAGCCCAGGAGAACCCATAGGAAAAGGACAAAACAATAAAAAATAATCTCTTTTCAGGCAAAAAGTAGAAATTAAATAGTGTAAGTAATAGTAAAATCACAGTAATTGCAGGGTGGCAGAAAAACATATAATTGAAAGAAATCATGAAATACAGACACTCAAAAGAACAGTATGCGCACTTCTTGCAAGTGCTCATTTTTTACAATTTGTCACTGGCAATGAATCAGATTTACAATGTAATCCAACAATAAGTCATCTCAGACTTTTCATTTTAGCATGGTGAAATTTAAATTCAAAAAAACCACAGTGACCTAAAAAAGTAGAAAATAATACTGTTGCTTCTTTAGCATACTGGGGTTTTTTTCAGTATAAGCATTATTTTAAGCTTTGTGCATATGAACCACATTGAACTTAATTGCAACTGAAGTCACCCATACCTACTAAGGAGATGAGGTGAGTTTTTTCCCACATGAATGTATCTCAGACCTGCTCTAGAAGCAGAACTGCCATGAGTGAGACAAGCCAGTGACGAAAGATAATCACTCCTTGCAATTTATGACTACTTACTGAAGGTACAAATTACAAGTAACCCAACAGTCAGTAATTCTAAAAAATCACTGCAAATAACCAGAAGCATAAATATTTTTAGTCTTTCCTTATTTAATAATGAATGCAGCTGGCATTCAATTTGCAGTAGGGAGGCAGTCACAGTTTGGGACTTGGCTTTTTATCAGTGATAAAGTGATGATGATGAGGGTGAAATGAATGAGTGATCTAACAATGGAGGTGTTGTCCCTATTGATTGTGCACTTCTGAGTAACAGAAAAAGGTTTCTACCAACATACATAGTATTTAGAAGCCTAGTTGCTGTTCAACATGAGTAGGAATTATATTTTTAATTACATTTTTAATAGGTATCTGAGCCTCAGAAGTTTAATTTCTATCAAAAACCTAACCATGATTGGCCTCCTAAATCCCACCAGTGCCTTCAGAGAATCTCCTTTGGAGTCTAAAAATGGCAATTTTACACTTAGAATGTTGCCTATAAATTGCAGAGAATTACACAGAGATGCACTTATTTAATCTCTTATGCCTTATCAACCAATGTTACTTCACAGGTTTTTTTAGCTAGGATCCCTTATTACAGAGAAGCTGTAGTACTGGAATTCCCTTTGGTTTTCATTAATTCAATACAATTCTGAGACTTGCAGATTCAGCAAGATTTCGTATTGCAATTTAACTGAACTTGCAGGTCAAGAGCATTGATTTGTTCCACTTGGATGAAGACAAGAACATCTCAAGAGCAGGTTTTGTGTTTGGAGGTCGCTGACCTCCAGCCAAAGGCTAGAGTGCAAGGAGGTATTATTCCTGTTGTATCTGGGGGGGAAAAAACACACTTGACCAATATGCATGAAATGGTCTCTCTCACTTTATTGTGTTCATTAGGAGATGTTACAGAGTTAGTAAAAGTATTCATAAACACTCTGAAGCAGTGTAACAGACAGATTGTGCAAATAATACACATAAATAGCAGTATGTAAAATAAAAATTAATTTCCAGCTGTGAAAAGCCTGACAAGTGTGAAAAAGACAGCATCTTGAGACCTCTTGATACTTCACAATATGAATAACTATATCAGGTGCAGTTGGCTCTGTAAAAATCACACATCAAGTTCATACTTTAGAAGACTGATACTCTTCTAAAGAGTAAACCAGTAGATATTGAACCTGATTCACTGACTCCTTATTTTCTGTGGAAGGCAGAGTTGCACATAATATTAGTTTTCTTAATTTTTTTTTTATTGTAATGGCTTCAATACGTATGCCTAACACTGAATCAGAGTCTGTGCTCTTCCACAGACGTGGTGTGAGGCCAGATTTGTGCCTTCAGTGAGGCAGCAGAGAACACTCTCTCCCTGCTCAAATCAACTTCACCTGAGGAGGTGTCTAGGAAAGATTTTTTTGACAGCTAGAGGAAAGTGCTTAACTGGTCTGTTCCCAAAACAAAAAGTTATTTTATTCTAAGCTCTAGTCTCATACTAGGTATGGAAACAAACATAAGAGTAATCTTGCCAAACAGTCTCTGGCATATGCTTACTACACAGTTATATCTGGCTATAACAAGGGGTTTATATGGTACATGTCTATATAAGAGATATGTCCATATGTTCTATATTGGATAAGCCTTAGTGAAGAAGGACCTGGGTGTACTGGTCAATGAAAAATTTAATATGAGCTGACAATGTGTGCGGGCAGCCCAGATCAGCCTCATCCTGGGCTGCATCCAAAGCAGCGTGGACAGCAGGCCCAGGGAGGGGATTCTGCCCCTCTGCTCTGCTCTGCTCTACTGAGAGCCCACCTGGAGCCCTGCATCCAGCTCTGGGGTCCCCAGCAGAGGAAGGATATCAACCTGTTAGAACAGGTCCAAAGGAGTGTTACTAAGATGTTTAGATGGCTGGAGCACCTCTCCTACAAGGGAAGACAGAGAGAGCAGGAGTTTTTCAGCCTGGAAAAGGCCCTGGGGACCCCTCACAGCAGTCTTCAGCAGTTAAGTGGACTTTATAAAAAAAAGAGGTAGAGTAACTTTATGCACAGGCAGATAATGTTAGGACAAGGTGGGAAGTTTTAAACTAAAAGAGCAGAGATTAGAATAGATATTAGGAAAAAAAATATTTTTTGTGAGGGTGGTTGAGTCACCAGAGCATGTTGTCAAGAAAAATTGTGGGTGTCCCATCCCTAGCAATGTTTAAGGCCAGGTGGAATGGGACCTTGAACAACCTGGCCTAGTGGAAGAGGTCCCTGCCAATGGCATGGGGGTTGGAACTGGACAATCCATCCAACTCAAAGCATTCCACATTTTTATGTCTCTATACTGGAAGTGTAATTGTGACTTCTAATACAGAAGAATTTCCGAGCCAGTTTTAATCTACAGAGACCAACACAGCAAGTGGTATACAGGCCTATCAGGGACCCTGAATATATTTTTTCTTTGTAGAGTGGGCTCAGGATTTGGCTGTCATGTTTTGACACGTTTTCTTCCTATCAGAAAACCCAGTGTGAACACTTTGTAAGGTAAAAATACATCCTTTTCTAAAGTTTTGGTTTCCACTTCTCAAACTCCAGAATTGTTAATAATCAGCACAAAGACAAGTTCAGTCAATCAAAGTTCAGTCCCAGTCTGTTTCAAGAGCTGGTTAAACCTACTGCCTACATCTTGGTCATCTATGGATTATTCTTAGAGTACCACAGAATTGAATCCTTCATTTCTCTCATGCATCTAATTCATACACTCACCTTCCTAGTTTGCTATTTCTAGAAAGTTTTGAAAGAAGGGCTTGCTCTTGTTAACCCTGGGAGCTAACTGCTGTCACTGTTTACCTGAACTCTCAGATGAGGAAAGGGTTTAGCCTTCCATTTAAAAGAACTGTATGCCCGCAACTCTGGGATTTGAACTTTACCAGTATACCTTTATAGAAAATGTTGACATGTTTGGGAATGGCCTTAGCAATAAATACCTCAGGCCTCCCCTTTTGGAAATAGATTGTTCTCCTTCTTTTATCAGAAAAAATGACTACATAAAAATGTCGTGCTTTGGGATATTTTAGTTATGTGTTTATGGCATCAAGACTGTGAAATGCATGGAATGTACAAATGTACATTCAACTATGCTTAGGACTACCAACAAAGAGAGCCAACTACACAACACCAGTGGACCTTAACTACACTGTTTTCCCATATGGATTTTAGGAAGCTTTCTTAACAAAAGTGCATTCCTTTTTTTTTGGCACATGTGTATTATTTTGTACATTGCAGTTGGGGTTACAGTAATCCTGCTCCTGAAGTGACAAAATGAAATCCAGAGTCTGTCATATAAGTAGTATTCTGGTATTTACAGGGTTCTGTTAAGAGTCTGCCATTTATTTCTACTCCGATGAATTTATTATTTGGGGTGCTGTTTATCAAGATATCATCATTGCTTTGATTAACCAGCATACAGATTCCATCTGTTTTCCTGCTGCATGCATGTGACTGTGTTGGGTAGCTGCTGAAAAGACAGAGGAATGTTGCTTGTGTAAAACATAGAAATTAGAACCTATATTCAATTATTCCACACACTGACCTAGGAACTGATTTAGAAGTTGTTTATGCAACTTTGAAGGGTTTAGGTGTCACCTAAGGAAAGTACCTTAGAAACCTCTGAAAAGGCAGTCTGAGGATAACTCTCTTTATGTGCAAATGAAAATTTCCAAAACTCAAAATATGAAAATATCTTGTAGACCCAGGCGAAGCTGTGTATACATCTCTGCGCAGAACAGAAGCAAAGGAACAACAGGATTCAAAAAAATTGAGTAGGATAAAAGCAAAGGAAGAGGGTTTTGGTTTTGAATGTATTCTGTAGAGTACCAGAATGAAACTGGCTGGCCTCAGCTGTTTCACCATACTTATTTCCATATGGTAAAATAATACATTGCAGAAATCTCATTATTTCTTTGCCTGACTCATCTTTGTATTTACTCAAAAAGTAATTTCCTATTCAAATGGAAGAATTGTTATACGTTGTTTTTATTGGTTAGGAACAATAACAAACCTTGTCCCTTAATTTTCCTCGGGGGGTAGGGGCGGGGGGNCGGCGCGGCCGCTGCGCGGGGGGGGGGCAGAATTCAAACTTAAGAGGAAATTACAGCTCTGTAATTTTCACACTAATGCAGCAGAGGCCCTCATCACCACTTTGTCTAGCTGAGGCTTATAGTCTACTGTTACAAATTTTAAGAAAAACACAAAGACCATCATTGGGAGAAGCCATTTAGTGAACAGCCAGTTTTAAAACTGGGTAAATATTCTTTTTTTCCCTTCAGCTATAAGAAAGAAAGCTTTTATTGTCCAATTTTTAGATCACAAGAGCTAGAAGAGTAGGAGACATTAGGCACACATTGTTCATTCTCTTCTCATTCACACTGGGGTAATGCAGTGTTAATAACAGAGAGGCTGTCTGTACCTGCACACTAACTCCTACTTGTTACAGAAGTGTATAGATTAGGCCCCCAACTGGTTCAAATCACAGGCTCTATTGGAGCTGCATCAATCTGCAGTCATCAAGAGTCAAACCAGCCTGTTTTCTAAGTGGTAAAATTACAAGCCAGTCAAATCCAGTTGTTTTGCCATTAACCACATTGAAGCAACATTTTTCCCATGCTTGAGAAATTGTCAGGAGCTGTGGCGTGGTTTAACCCCAGCTGGAAATTAAACCCCATGCAGCTGCTCAAGTCCCTCCAGCCTCTCAGGTGAGAGACAACAAAAGGCAAATATCCCAACTTGCGACAAAAGTACTTTACTGGAAACATCAATGAGATAAGAAAACACACAGTAACAGCAACAATATTAATAACTGTAGTGTAAAGGGTGATTATATGAAAAAGGCTTGCTGGGTCCAACGTGATGTGATGTGATGTGACTGCTGTCAGAGCCACCCCACTGCTCCATTAGCTGCTTGCTCCCTCGGAAAAGGAACAAAATAGCAATGATCTGCCTGCCTGACACCTTTTTTTTTTTCCCAGCTGGTGCTACAACCCACTTCTTCCCAAAAGCCAGAATCCCCTACTTTCAGCCCAGCAAACACATGAGGTAATATAGAGTAACAATGCAGGCTCAGCACCAGGCTCCACTCCTCTCAGCTACTGTGGAAAATTAACCCTGTCCTTGGCTGATACTAGGACTCCTATCCAAATCACAAATACTTTTATAACATGAGTGAATATATTTTAAAATAAATTTCGTGTATTTGATGTTTGACACTTTTTGCAAATTAATGGCTCTGTAAGAGAAATTAATATATGTTTTCAGCAATATTCAGTGTTTTTTCCACACTGGTAGCTGACTGCCTCTTGGTGATGATGTGTTGAATATATGCAGATTACTTCACAAATTAAGACTGTGCCAAAATAATTCTTCACTTAAAACATTAACTTTCTATGTTTTCTTTAAAATATTTTACTATCCTACCATTTTCCCTATTGATTCAAAGGTAGTAAAAAATAACCAGAATATTGCTTTGCTTGATGTATGATGTTAAATTTCTAATGTGGTTATTAAGGAAATGCTTTGTTAAAGAGCTTGCATTATGTATTTAAAAGACAAATCAAATCATAATTAATGCACACTTGCAGTCCAAACTTAGAAATCCTCTTATTCTTCCCTGAGATACAAGAACATTTCAGGATCAGTAAGCTGAATGACCAGCATTAGTGCATGAGTAAGTTACCCTTCAATTAATGAAACTAGGCACAGATAAAATTTCAAGAAAAACAGCACCATGTCGCATGAAACATATCTTGAAATATTATAGTCTTTCACTGATCCCTAGATTTTAATCTGTTGCAGTCTAAGCATAAGTGAATTTACAAGCTTGTATGTTTTTGCTAGGTGCAATTCCAGAATATCTTAATATTCAAATTCCACCTCCCACTGACCTTTGCCTGTCAGAGGCAATACCATATTCAGACTACTACCTCAAAATCTTCCAAAGTCAAAGTATGAAATCTTTGCCAGAGAAGAGGAGAGTAAACTATTTAAGCAGCACCTTATCTTCACAGAATATTTGGAGCACTGATGAGCTTCTTTTCTCATTCAATCAATGTGCATTTAGTTCCCTACCTGATTTGAAGTTCTACGCTGTTTCAAATTAATCTTCTACTGATGGTGATTTTAGCTAAGTCTTTTCTGAAGAGATATAACAAGGATGCCACAGATTAAAGTTGCCTTTAAGGAGATACTCTGATGCTGACAAAGATTAAAGACATCAGAATAACTTACTTAATTATTGTTTCCCATTAGCTCTCCCCCTTTCCACTCCATTCTGTGATTTACAGTGCTGTGGGATAGAAAGAGAGATCAAGACTTTGTTCTGCAAGTCCAAGAAAGACCATAGGATTTCAAAGTTGAAGTATCTTTTACAGGTTAGTTCCATGGGCTGGAAAATCCTAAGCCATGGTGTTGCAGAAGCTTCTTACATTCCACCCTTATTGTAAAGAAAACCACCACTTCTCAGACAGCAGCAAGGAAATCACTAGAAATTATGGGTCTGTATATAAAAAAAAAAAAAAAATGGTACTGAGCTGTGGACTGTAAAGATTCAGCAGTGGGAACAAATCCAACTGCTTCAACCCACCCTATTCAAATACTGGACCCTTTGCCTAGTACAGTTTCAAAATACTGTTTTCCCTTGGCTTATTGAAGTATCTAGAAATTAGGCAAGGTGCATTACTTTATTCCAAGCACTTTATGCAGAAGTCTCTGTGGTCACTCTGTCTAATGAACATGTAACAGAAATTTTTACTTCTAAAAGTAAAACATCTAGGATATTTTTGCCCTGATTCATCAAAGACCTCATTAAAAATACAACCATTGCAATGGCATAATAATTAACATATTGAAATTAAGAATTAAGACTTCAGTGAGATCTACATGCAAAATATAGAAACATTTTCTCTCTAAAAAACAGAAGGAGTTTTCTACACAGATGTTCAGTAATGAAAGGAAATTATAACAGCTGGAAAGTTTTGTATAAACACAGGCTAGATTTCTTCCTGTCTTCTTTCATTTAATTCAGCTGCACCTAGCCATATTTTATATTAACCTCCTAAATGGAGATATATGTGATTTCTAAAGCATTATGTTAAGGTCTTGCTTTATGGATTACAGTCTATTCATATCCTGTTAGCATTCTTAGATCAAATTAAACTGATATTATGGAATGCAAAGTGATATATCTGCAAAGACACAAAGAGTATAATTTATCTGTACCTTATGATGGTAGACAGTTGGGATTTCTGTGCAAGCAGAGGCTTGGTATTTCTCTCATACAAGTTCTACATTGCTAATCCAGTTTCAGTAGCTTTTCCTAGAGCTCATTTACAAAAGGAACATGACAGTGAGGGATGTTTTCCCTCTTCAATGTATAAGAATATGGAATACACTTTCTAAGATATAAGTATTAAAACAGTCAAATGAGAAATTCCTGCAATGTTGTCCATTTTAAAGATTAGGTGATTGCTCCTATTAGTGGTTGTTCATACCTCTGTCACTTTTGCGCTTTTGAACCTCTACAGCTGGGGAAAATGAGGGGCAGGAAAGTTCAGAAAATATTTAAAATCTGCAAATATTTTGCCTAGCTTTAAAAATTTGCCTCATCATAAATCAGCATTATTGCCATCCACAGATATATGATGATAAAAGTTCAATGATTCTAGAACCTTCAGGAACTTACATGGATTTTGTGTGCCTCACATAAATCCATAAAATGTATTGATGCCATGTATTTATTGATCCAAGTGACAGCTCTACAGCTATATTAGTGTAGTTCAGCACCAGAGATCTTCACTACTCCTCATTTCTCATTATAATTCCTCTCCCATTTCAGACAGTACAGGCTGGTGTTGGTTTTTATGAAGCCAATAATTCTCCATGTTTTGTGTTCTACATGGTAAACATTTGGTCCTGTGTGCTATGAAAGTAATATACAGTCCTTGGTCTGAATTAGTGTGCTTCAAATCTTTTCAGAGGTCCAAAATAAATGAAGTGGACCTACCAGTTTGTTTCTTTGTTTTAGCATCCAGTTTACTAAGTCCAGCTAATAACTGCTAACGAGAATAAACTCAGGACTTTATTTGCTTCTGCAAGACCTCAACAGATACCAACATTCCCATTAACTCCCAAGATATAATATGACTGATTGAATGTAGAAACCAGAATTTTAAAAATCATTAAGAATATTCTTGAGAATTTCTTTACTCTCATGTCAGCACCTGATTTGTGAGCTTGCTTTAGAGGTGGAAGTGTATATCATGAGCAACAAGCAATGCGATACCTAAAAAAGTAATCAGAATTCATCCTACATGGCTTTATGGATTTCATGAATTTCATGGATTTATGTAAGGCAGAAAAAAGCTACGTAAGTTCCTGAAGGAATCCAGCATCATCAAAATTTTATCACAACTGAGATATGACCCAAGGGTTAAATGGTCAATTATATGCTTGCAACAGCCCACTGGGCAATTTTCCAGTCAGATATCCAGTCACCATTGCTGAAGCTCAGTGAAATTTACACTATGTCCACAGAATGTAAAATGACTGCAAGAAATCTCATATCTCAAGGTGACAAAAAAAGACGATCTGATCGGGACTGCCCATAGTTTTCTCTGAAAAACCATGTCTTATTCGTGTTATCCAAACTTGTGGGTGAATTCTACCTTCGCTTGATACAAACTTGATATTAACAACTGGTTTATGGATTAGTGAATGGGACCTTTTGGGAACCTGCACTCAGGGGTAAAGGATGACAAGCAGAGTAAACAGAACTGACGGAACTTTAAGGACTTTTTCCTTGGAGTAAAAAAGCCTTCTTTCCCATGCATAAGAAATTAAGCAAGGAGGGCAGGGGACAGGCATGGGTCAGAAAGATCCTCCTAATGGAATTATAAGAAAGAAATGCATATGCAGTTGAATCATGTATGCTGGAAGTAATACAGGGATGATGCCTGGAGGTATACAGACTGGATCACATAATGTACAGCTGGAGCTGGATTTGGCAGTGGATGTGAAAAAAATTATTAAGAAGGGCTTCTACAAGTACATTAACCTGAAAAGGATGATCAAAGAAAATATATCCTCCCTGAAAAAATAAGATGGAAGAGATGGTGACAACTGACACGAAAGCTGTGCATGGGACAATTTCCCCTCCATCAGCTGCTGGGAGCTTGGGGGTCCCCGATGAATGCTCTGTCCAGCCCCCAGGGGAGCCAGGCCAGGCATGTAGGGGACTTTACTGCTCCAGTTCCAACACCAGGTCAATCCAGAGAAAAAAAAAACTCACTATAAACTCAAATGTGATTCATACCCAAAACCATATTTCCCCGGTTTTCAACGGTAATCTCTTTTGCCCCCATCTCTCAAGCCCCTGAGTCTTTAGATAGGGACTGGATGGGGATGAAGTCCCTCCCATTACTGAAGATCAGTTTCAAATCTGCAAGCCTGGAGAAGAAGATTTTCAATAAAGATGCTTATAAGGCAGACAGAGAGACAATTTTTACTAAGGCCTGCCTGTAAAGACAGGACAAGGAGAAATGGCTTTAAGATGAAGGAGGTGGGTTTAGATTAGATATAAGGAAGAAATTTTTTTTTTATGATGAGTTTGGTCACTGGAACAGGATGATCAGAGTAGCTGTGGGTATCTCATCCCTGGAAGTGTTCAAGGTCATGCTGTATGAGGCTTTGAAAAACATGGTTTAGTGAAATATGTTGAGGTTGCACTAAATGATCTTTAAAGGTCCCTTACAACCCAAACCATTCTATGATTCTACATTACTATGAACATTTATCCTTATAGCAACATTGAATTTTGTATATGGTTAATATGGCACATAGGAGCAGTCAATATCCTGTTTAGAGTCATTATTAAATTTTCAGGGAAGGCAAATGAAAAATTATTTCCCTTGCAGCACTGTTGGTCATTCTGGATATGGTCCCAGCAATGAGGTTGCGTTCTTATGTGTTCTCCCATCTCTTAAAGCAGGATTACATATTTAGCTGAAGTGAGTAAACCATCTTAGGTGACTGATTTCCTCCTTTTTCCCCACTGCAGTTGCCTGCTTTCTAGTTTTCTTCCAAGACTACCCCGTATGCTTTTCCAGCATGAACAACTATGCAGCAAATCAGAGCAAGGAACAAGCCTGGTAGAAAAATAACCTCTTATTTAAATAGATTTTTTTTGTTTGCCACACAGCCAGACACAACCACAAAGGTTGTGTCTGGCTCTGTGGCAAACATTTGGTCAGAGAAACACTTAACTACATAACCTGTCAGTAAGTTCTCAAAAAACTGTTGTAGGCCTTTCAATGGAAGCCTGCATTTGACCATCTCCTTGCTGGAAATCCTAATGTTATTGCCACAGAAAGCAAAACACTTGATGTAATATTTACAGATACTAGAAAGGAAGTGCGTAATTACTGTGTATTTCTTATGAGTGAAAGCAACCAGAGAGAGCCTGTATTATATAGACCTACATAAAGAAAGTTTAGAAAATCCATTGTGTTTTGAATCAGTAGCATGTGCTCTACTCAACTCATTTCCTAGCTCTTCTCACTATGCCATGGATAATGTACATCTTAAAGTCACATCTGCACCAGAACTGGAATCTCTACTACTCACACAACACCAAGTATTAATAGTGAAAATGCATCTTCATTCCAGCTCAGCTACTGATTTACAGAATCATAGAATCATATAGTTTGGAAAAGATCTCTAAGACTATAGAGTTGAATTGTTGTAGTGCTGCCAAATCTATGTCCCTGAGTGCCACATCTACACATATTTTAAATACCTGAAGAAATGGTGACTCAACCATGACCCTGGGCATCCTGTTCAAAAACTCTCCAACTCTTTCCTTAAAGAAATATTTCCTAACATCCAATCTAAACTTCCCCTGGAACATGGCAAGGGGCAATTTCCTCTTATCCTAACTCATCAAAGATTACACCTGTCTAAAATATGAACAGACACTTTCTCTAGAAAAATGCTACCAAAGGTGTCCTGGTTATGACCAGCATTAATTTTTGCAGTAACAGGAGGGAAGTTATTCTACACTATCTCATATCATTGTCAGGTGTGACAACAAAAGACACTCTTCTGGGGAGAAGGAGTTTCTTCTGGTCAGGAAAACATGGTGGGGGAAGCCATCTGGTAATTGGTTACTGTTGCAGGCTTTCCAAGTGAATCCTTTCTTTTCTTATACATTTTGTCATTAATATTGTTGATGTTACTGTTCGTTGTCTTATCACATTGCTCTTTCCAGTAAATTCCTCTAATGTCAACCCATGATCTCTGCATTTCATGCCTCCATCTTAGGGGGTGGGCAGGACGAAGAAGCAGTGTGTGGTTTTGGTAGGAATACTAAATCAGAGATTAGCATTCCCATGACAAAAGGCTTCAATAAGGTCCAGGCAGAGAGCATCCACAACCTTCTCAATTGCTGTCTATCCCTTCTGAAGCATTACCGCAGCACTTCAGCTGTGCAAGTCATCCTACCCTGTTTCCATGATGGCAACTATGTCAATGACTTCCAGCTCCTCCTGTTTGTTGTCTGTGGTGTGTGCATTGGTGTACATGCAATTCAGTAGAATTATCAGTCCTGTTACTCTGAAGAGAGAAGAAGCCCTAACTCCTATGTGAATATAGAATTAAATCTATGCCACCTTGATCTGACTTTTCTATATCAGCTATCAGGATACAGCAAAAGAACACCACAGGAAAAGGTAAAAAAATATTTTTCTTAAGGTAACTTTTTTTCTTTTTTTCTTTTTCCTGGCAGGGTAAAATTTCTAACAAAGTCAGGATTCTGTCAGACACCAGTGAGTTGCATGAATCTAGAAATTCAGTCAGTTTCTCAGTTTGTTTGGAAGAATATGGTGCTATGGTCTCTCTGAGCTTGCAAGTGTTTTTACTTGGATGATTTATGTTCTGCTGTCCTGAGCCTCCATAAATAAGACTTTAGAAGCCCATTTACTTCATTTGAAACATTTTAACAGAATATTGAGCAAAGCATTATCTCCTCAAAGAGAACTGTTACATAATATATTTATGGATTTAAAAACTGATACATGTTCAGATTGTATGGATTTATGTACTTGAGAAAGAAAGACTTAATGGATGTAATTTATAGTAAGTATGTGAGATTGATACCCTTGTTTATTGATGGCAATAATCTATTAATATTTGAAATACAGTGCTATTCCTATTATTTATACATACTTTAGAACATTTTTTTTTCTGTGATGGTTTATCAGTAACCTCTCCACATTTCTTCTAATTACATTTTTACAGTGACATATTTTAATGCTATACTGTATTTTCTCCAACTTTGAAATTCATGGGCAACCATAAATTCAGAACTTTAATACAGTGCTTTAATGTTTATTAAGAGAGCAGGTGTAGGTATGGAAAACCTCCAATTAAAAAAAAAAGCAAATAAATACTAAGAAAGGAATCAAAGGATTTTACGACTGTCACGTCAGATTCTTCAAGGGTAGTTGGTGGAGCAGTAAAAGAGTACAATTCAAGAGTACAATACACTTTAGCTGCAAATATGTCTTTGAGACAAGATACTTGTATCATTTTTTTTTCATCTTGCTCAGCTCAAAGTGCATAACACTAGTATAAAATTGGAACCCCTTGTTGAGGTATCTGTCTCACAGATATGCTTAAGCAGAATTTATAGCCAGAATCTGGGGTGAATGCACCCATATCTGAATACATGCAGATGTGAAAATGAAGCTAGGAAAGGCATATTTACTCTCCTGCTGAAGTTTTGTAAGACATTATTGGTTCTGTTTCTAAACTTGACAAGGATTGTCTAACTGCCACAAAAGCATACAAGAAAGAGTTCTTTGATAAGTACTACTGTCCAGTTGAATGTTGCAAGTACATTTCTTACACAGAGACTCTAACCAAAGTTTGTTCACTGGTTTCTCTCAAAACGCAGTCAAAAGAGACCACCTCATTTTTGTAAAAAAAACAGCAAATAAAGCAGTCACATAGGCAGCAGAGAATCAGTTTGTAAGCCTCCTCTGATGGGATTCAAGCCATGAAAACACCCAACTGACCCTGTTATACATCATCAGAAAAGATATAGGGAAAAATAAGAATATGAACTGGTAACCCTTTCTTCCACCAGCTTGAACAGTAAGCTACCTCTTTTTGGTCTGAGAAATTTTATATTTTCTACCCAATCATGGTATGTGTGCAGAAGAAAATAATTTGTTGGAGACAAGCAAAAAGTTGAGGAGCACAGGTTGAAGACCTGTACCAGCAAGCCTGTCTATATGGAGGAGTGCCTTAAGATCAAGCATTGAGAATAGTCTAACATATTAAGATAGCCCCTACCAACTCCTCAACCCCTCTTCAAAGGGATAAAATTTCACCACATCCCTGCTTTCAGGTATTTCCTATTGACTTATTCAGGTTACAGAATTTCTGGGGCACCACTCTGAAATACAGTGCCTTTACTTAAAATAAAATGAAAGAAGGGTCTACAGCTCTAGGTATTACATTTTGGTCCTGCACCATATGCTTGATTTCCAGATGTTCATATTTATTGGTTTGAATTATCAAATTTAAGTGGCATCAGGTCAGCTCTTCATAGTACTCATAGAATATGCCATAAGAGCACTAAACAGTCCATCCTTCAAGAACAACATGATGTGAACAGTTACCATCTTATTTCATACTGGTTCAGCATTTAGCTCACTTACAATTTGTCTTTAATAAGGTGATAAGTCTTTCAATAAGGATCAAAACTGCAGAGAGACCTTTGCTCTTCACAGATGTGCTACTTAAAGATTTCTCTTTTTCCACACCCCAACTGCTAGCAACAGTTTTCTTGCTGTAGGTTGCCACCCTTACAGTGCAGTGCGTGTGGATGATTCCTATTTCCCTGCCAGCAAACCAGCTGCATTAATTTCAACAGTTCATGTAATAGCTTGAATTAACTTAGTTTATTTTGCCTGATCTGAATTAGGAAGTATTCCAGGACCAGTTTAACAAAACACAATAGTGGGAGGTGGAAATTTCAAACCATCCGAGAAAGATACCCACAGGGAGTGAACAGTAACATCTTTAGCTTATGCTGCTGCACTCAAAAGGGAGCATCTGTCCATTACATATAATATGCAGTTTCAGAGTCCATAATATTGGAGCTTTAAACTACTGAATTACCAGACATTACCAATTTGATTTGAATCAGGTGTAGATATATAATTGCATTTTTATCAAATTAACCATAGCAAACAATCCCTGATCCAATAGAAAGTTATGGCAAATTATGTTTGTTCAAAAATAAAATTTGCCTGCAATACCACAAACAAAATATATTAAAACCACTTTGTGAGGGGAAGGTAAACATAGTAGTACTTTGATAGGTTTTGTCATAGTAGTGAAGCTTTTTTGATCCATATACAAGTACTGCACATCAAAATGTCATGTCATGGAATTACAGTTTGAGAGAAGCTTGTTCCAGCCTGCTTTGTTTTGGGTTTTTTGGTTTGGTATTTTGGTTTTTTTCTTACTTATTTTAAGAGGATTCATGTTTCCTAGGTAGTGAAGAGATGTCCTTACATGGGAGCAAATAGAATTTCATAGAACAAAAAGGGGAGAGGTGGTCTCTGTGTGTTAATGAAGGTATGGAATCCATAGGAAAGATTAGAGTACCATTTATAGGAAATTCCTATGCATTGTAGAAAAACTTGCAACAACCTTGTTTGTATGAAATATTGCCTTATTTCTTAGGTAAGCCCATGGTAATTAAACACAGTGAGATCAGTGGAACCAGACTCACAATGATCAGAATTTTAAAAATCTCATAACAAGGTAAAGGGCCACAGCCTCATACAAGGGAATTTTTGCACATTGCTTTGATTTTTATATTCTTTTGACTCCATATTCTAAAAGCTTTCTCCTGAAGTTCAAGCCAAGAGCAAATTCTACTGCTGATGTCTTTATGAGTTTCATTGTTGATTGCATATGCATGTAATGCAGTGATTGAGCACTGCTTCAAGAACTTGTTTTTGAAATTACACTGTGAAGATCAAACATTTCAACACTTCTATTGTTGAAAATTATAATGCTGTATGGGGCAGATGACTGTAGAGAAGACTTACCTTAAATATTATTTGTCTTAACTATTATCATTAGATTAAAATATGCAGCTGAGGATGAGTCTAAATCAGAACAATCAAGCCTATTGCTCTTGATGTAGAATGGAAACAAAACCCAGATAAGAATTTTGAATTATCACTATAAAGTTAGAAAAACGTCTAGGATTAATATTTCTTGAACTACATGTGGTTTAAGATCTTAGCCAAGTTTCAGATCAATATTTTATCTCAACATTTAGACCTGACATTTAGACCGTTTTAACAATATTGCAGCTCCTTTAACATCTAATATTAAGGGAATCTATAAAACTAAATTAACCAGTGTGCTAAAGGTGCCTTTAGTCAAGTGAAGTCTGTATATGGAGAAATGCCCTGCCCTTGCCATTTGTATGGAAGTGCTGATGAACAGATGAGTGGGTGGTTGCAGGAACACAAGTCTTCTCTGTTCATCCAAACCACTTTTTAATTGACAAGGCAGACAAACCTTTCCACTTTCTGGCTGCTGGTTTAGGTCCTCTATGCAAGACCTAAAACTAAAAAAACCCCAAACTAAAATCAAACCCCAAAACTAGAACCCAATGCACATTAAAAAAACTCCAAAACTCAAAGCAGCATCATCACTACCATCACCACTACCAATAATTTAAAAAAAAAAAACAAACCACAAAATCACAAAAAACCAAACAAACAACTTACAAAAATTTGCAACCCAAGACCAACCCCCTATAATTTTAAATCTAAATCTAAACAGATTATTTTCTGTTTGTAAAACTGGGAAAGCAAAGAACTAGTTCAGGACTGATATTTGCACTGCAGATATTCTAGCCTCTATTCTCTGAATTGTGTCTGTTTGGGTTGGTGTTTTCGTTTTTTTGTTCTATTGTTTGGGCGGTGTGTGTTCAATTATTTATTTCCATTATTATTTCTATATTTCATAGAGGCACTAAAGAGAATCTGGGTTCGAGTAAACTGAGTTATCCAAGACATTTAAAAACTTGTAGCCATTTTTTATGAGTGGGTTTTGCACTTTTAGTTTAAATTATTGGGAGATGCATACAGTAGACATCTTTTCAAATGAAGTCATTATCCTCTGTGTACTCAAGATAATGGGACACTCCCTCAAGAAGATAATGGGACAGTCCCTCCAAAAATCCCTTTTACTCAAAAATTGCGATGAATTTTTTCTGTTTGGGTAAAGCAGCAAATAATGTTACATACTCTGGAGCACCATCTGCTGGTACCTGATAAATTCTTTATTCACTGTAGCAATTACTTTTTTTTCCTCAGTGAACAGCTTTGTATCTTCTATAATTTGGAGTCTTAAGGGGGGTGGGGGCATCAGAGCTGAGGGGAGGGTTCCTGTTTTGCTACAAAGTGGAGAAGCTGACTAAATTGAAAAAAATACTATTTCACAACAATATTCCTGTCACACACAGCAAATACATTACAAGGCAATCTCGATTTTTACAGCTCATTTTTGGGATGAATCAGTCCCTTGGAATGCACAGTTCAGGACCTGTAACAACCCAGCTTTTACCCATGCAACCCAGGGCAACAGGGGCTTGGCTACATAGATTCACTTGGGAGGACAGCAAGAAAAGATTACATGAGATACCAGGGCATAAATATATAATGGATCTTAATAAATTATGTGGGTTTGTCTCACAATGGCCATAGTCATTACAGTTCCAGCAATATGAAGCAATAATCCATTCTCCAGAAGTGGTGCCTTGGGAGACAACAACAACCACTGTTTCTGTGTTGTCCTTCCAGTATCCCCAGTATTGACCTGTTTATGGAAAACAGTTGGGCTAGGGAGTTTCCGTGGGAAATGGCTTTTCATATAATTTTTTAAACTGTACTCTGTGAAAACTGAAATATTTAATGAACAGAGTCCAACAAAACAGGCATGGCCATGTCCTCTCCGACTGTAAACAGCTAGCTCAGGGGAAACACTGGAACCACCATGGGCTGCAGTTGCAGGATGGTATCATGTTCCTACCTATTCAGAGCTGGAGAGAGCCTCAACTGTAGGTTTCAGAACAGCTAGCTTCTCCCTGGGAGACCCATAGTCAAGTTATTAAGTTCAGACTGTGGATTCCCAAAGGAAATAATAAAAGACCTCTACAACTATACCCTAAATAAATTATTTGAGTCACTGCTAACTAAAGGTTCTCAAATTCTTCATCCCACTGAAAATGCTAGAAAATTGATTTACATTTTCCAAAGAGAAGAGAATATTTTTTTGAAATTTCCATGGAGGGGAATTTCAGTTGCCAGAGTCTTCTGAGAAAGATCACTCAGTGCATTGCTGTCTTCTAAATCCAGCAATTGCTACTCATTCAGGAAATTAAAAAGAGGCCAAAGGTCTCCTCTCTCTCCAAACATGTACACACACACACACACACACACACATGCACACACACGCACACACATATATACATATATCTTAATATCTCCTGGAGCCAGTGATTTCAGCAAATGTTTTCAATGGGACCTGTAACTTTTGAATTCTGATTAGTTCAACTCCCAGCTCCCAACAGTACTGCTTCACTTAGCATAAATTATTTATTTATTGCCAAGAATTTCAAGGGGATGAGAAATAATTCAGCTTGATAAAAACAACAACAACCAGAAGGGGACTGAACTTCCCAAGTAGTAAGAGGGGGAAATTTCTGTTCACTGCTTTTCAAATGAAAACATTCAGAAGGATGACTCAACTGGAAATTAAAATCCCCCAGCCTCATCACTAAAATTATTAATAAGTGGATCTTGTTTGTAAAAGCAAGCAATACTAAATATATACTGCTTTATATCAAATAAAGACCTCTCTTAGCATTTGTGGGAGACTGAGTTGTTTTCTGGTGTGACTTTTTTTAAATCCTGATGTCATTTTTCAGGACAAAAATCCAGTTTTGAGCATTGTGAAGAAAGCCATAATGTAACATGAATTTATTGCATACTGTAAAAACTATCTCATGAGGCCAACAGATTCTCTCCTCTCCTTTTCCTAAGCAGAAAAAGCAGAACTGAAACTGGGAGGAGGGGTACCTTAAAATATATTTTCATTTTAATTAACTGTAAAAATCTGATTGCATTAAGGAAAGAAAATACCTACCCAGAAGACTTCATTGTTCAGTTTTAATGGGACATCAGAATGTAGCTTTTACTAGTGACACCAGTTTAATCTGCTGTTCATGTGTACAAAAAACAGACAAAACCTAAACAAAACTGAAACACAAGCATTTACACAAATTTTATTTGATAATAAGGTAGGTTTGATGCAAATTTCAGAGCACAGAAGGGGTTTAAATTAGTAATTGGTAACCACCTGCTAAGATGGTTTGTGCATTCCTGCTCACTGCAGCCCAGGTTGCCCATTCCTGCTCATTGAGCCAGGGTGCTCAACTTGCCAACTCCCCCTGGATGGTTTCTTGACACATTTCTACCTCTGCCATTTCTGTGCAGCATTAGCAGAGGATTGGTTTGGTCATCTGTACAGGCTAGCCACTCTCAGATAATCACTTCCAAAAGTATCACCAGTGGTGAATCAGCAGGAAGCTGTGTAGGAGGCTGCTCATTACACCTGGGGACTGCTCTCACCTACTCACCTGTTTAGACATATTCTACAGCACCTGCAAGTTGACAAGTACTTCAGCCACTGCAGAAGAATTGTAGTCCCTTGAAGACAATAATTATTGGAGGCTAATGCTGCCATAACAATCCTATCTTCACTTTTAATCAATAGAGACCAGATCAATGTTATTAGCTGCACTGTGATAGGTTTCAAATCTGTTTATGTAACTTTTGTCCTGAGATCGAACAGACAGGGTCAGGGAGAGCTCCCAAGGCAGAAAGTCAACAATAACTAAGAAAATGAAATAGTTAAAGGAAAATAGTTTTTGACAGCTGTGGCATTAGGACTGAAGAGAATAAATAATATTTTTTTATTTATTACTCCTCTTCTGCGACTCCCTTCCCTCCTGCACCCCTTTCCCAAAATGCTTACAGCTCTCCAGAGATTGAATTAAACAGAGCTAATGGAGTAACCGGTGGAAGAACCCAGAGCAAATACTGCCATCAAGTGTCCAAGAGACCTGTTAGCAGTGCAGACTCTTCCATCTACATCCACACACGGAGATGAGAGTGTTAACTCACGGCAGCCATTGGTGGTGTATGTTCATATTCAATTCTCTCTGGTACAAAGTCAAATGGTTAACAAATCTGAATGTACAGGTCAATGGAAACCCATCCTCCTGGGGACAACAGAGATACATTAGAGTTTGAAAAGTGTAGCCAGGATGGGAAATCATTCTCCCTGTGTCTGGGCTTCTGTAGCTGTACAGCCTATTCTATTTCCTGGAATGCCTCAAAATTGAATTTAACTGTTTTCTCTTGGTTCAGAACTTAGGTGAGATGTCAAGAGCTTCCGGAGAAAGTGCACTTAAGCATGTGGGATCACTGCCACACCCTCATGGGCTGCCATTAATGTGGATGTCTTAGGCAACACCTTACAACATCCAAAAGGATCTCCCAGCCCACAGGGCACCTCCAGGGCACTGACCACCCAATGGCAGAAACCAGCTCCTGGGCCTTATTCCTTCTTCCCTTCTATTTACTTGGGCGGTCACACACCACACTGCCTCTCTGACTCACTGGCAACAAACTCTTTCCCCCTCTTTATCTTTTGATCTTACTGCTTAATTTCAATAAAATCTAACTGAATGTATGTAGTTTTTGAAAATTGGCGATTTCCAGTGAAAAAGAGAAATCCTAGCTGAGTTTTATGCTTATTAATCTTGTGAGATGGCTGATTCATAAAAATGGCAGGGAACAAATGCATTCTCATTAAAAATATTTATATTTCAATTTTTCACTGTTTATTATTTTAAGCAGGTAATGTACAAAGAGTTTTTTGTAGTCATCAAAAACAAGTGTGTTCTCTGATGATGTTAATTTTCACTGTGTGACTTACTATATGAACAATGTAAATAAAAGTTTTAAGGGAATTGTGTTCAAACAACAATAATCAGTACAAAAAGCAGGAGCAGGAAAGTTTTCTGGTTAAATTTTCTTCAGAGAGGCTTGAAGGAGACTGATGGTGAACAGAAATTGAGCAGCTTCTTGAAGATTAGGATGTGCCAGGGCAGGGTCTAGGAAGTTGAAAAGCAGAGAAAGAGATTAAAGAAATGGTGAAATTAAAGGATGAGGAAAGGCAACTGAATTTATGAGGCATTTACAATAAATAAAGCTGTAGATTAAAGCAGAAATATGACTACATGGAACAAACAAGGTAAAAACATAGAAGAGATTAAATAGAATGCATAACTTCAATATTACATGTGTCATAAAGGTGAAGACTAAAAGCCTGAATATGACATAGGTAGATAATCAGATAATCAATGTCTCTAAATGGAATCCAAGACTCTTAACAAGAATATCATTTTATAGGCAGCAGTGGGTTAATTATTCTGTGTGTATTCATTATCAGTATGATAGTAATTAGTACTACTGGCCATAGTTGAGCTTTGGGATCCTTATATTGACAAAGAGAGGAAATCCTTACTTAGGAAGGTCAGATATAAACAAGATAGGAGTTATTTAATGTAAGTGTTGAAAAAAGGAAAATTACAGTTAATCCAAGTAGTATAGATACCACAGCAAAACAGAAGGTGGGATTTCAGTGTCACCAGAGACTGTGGGCATAGAGTTGGCTGTTCCTGTGTTTCCATGAAGAATCTGGGACCAAGGATGACCTCTCCCTTTGGGAGTTCTCACAAGCAGCAGGGGAATCTAGCAGTCTCTTTCAAGTCAAACTTTGACTCTTGGCAGGAAAACGGATATGAATGTACACTAAAGAATGCATCTGTCAGTATGCATGGACCAGATACTTCTTTACATTATTTCGTCAGGGAATCAGGGTATATATATGAATAATCATGTACCAGAAATAGGAAGAATAATGCTTACATTCGCTATTCAGACCTGAAAGACAGCTCAAAAGACCAGTGTTTGCTAATGACATTGTCACTTTAGAATAAACAAAGACTTCCTGCTCTGACAGTCTCTGGTGTGTGGCCTATCTGGAGAACACCATACACATATTGTATTTCTGCTACCAAGAAATGTTACTCCTCTGCTTAAAATTACATAATTTTTTAGAGCTTGTTTCTTCTTTCCAAGAAAGAAAGGGGTCAGGAAGTGCACCTGACCTTTCATAGTTCTACAAATCAATCACTACGAGGACTGTAATATGATTCCCGCACAGTGTGGTTTGGTGCTGCCTAACAATTAATCTTATATAATACAGCTGGCGCAAGACAACTCTGCAAGGCAATTTCCTTCCAGTGGAATTTTCGAATGTACTTTAAAGCACTTGAGTGTAATGCTTTGTAAAATGAATAATCCATCACAAATAATTAGAGCTGTCCTTAGAGGACTTGGCTACTCAGTCAGAAACAGATGTGTTGTGTTTATCTTACTGCTTATGCATGGCATGAAGAGTCATTTTTCTGAGAGAGGGTCTGACTTCGATGGCAGTTAGCCGCTCCAGAGGGTGTCAATGGACAGCCTGTTTAATATGAAAGAAATCCACAAAGAAGGCAAGAATCAAAAAAGAAGTAGCAAGTACTTTTTCAGTGACCAGGTATTTCCTTTTCTTTTCCCCTTGTGGTATTCACTATTCAAATGGCAATTGCTAGTTTTCTGCAACACAATATCTTTTCTCTCATTATGCTCCACCCGGTTCCATAATTAACTAGAACATCTTGCCCTCAGGTTGCAATTCCTTCCTGCTTTTATACTAATTATGTACTTTTTAGTCCAATGGTAAACAAATTATTTTCTCCTTCACTACTTTTTAGCTAGGTTTGACTCTTCACACATTCCGAATATGCCTGACTCACTCTACTGTGTTGTGTTTGGGTACCCAACAAAATTTGGAAATGGATCCTGGAAGGATTAGAGTTTGACTTTCTTCATGGTACATTCTTGCCTACTTCTTAAAAAGGTCTAAGTTATTCACTAGTAACATTCAAGGATTTCATAGACCTATTCAGGACAAAACAGGTGGAATTTAAAGACGTGGAGAATTTGCAACCTGTATGAGGTCTGCCAATATCCAAAGGAACTATATGGGGAATAAGAAGACTGAAGTGAACAGAATCCTCTCTGTAGAAGCTTTGTGCATTTGTATCACTAAATTTCGGAAGTGTTTTTAGTTCAAGCTAGATAAACAACCTAGTGTCATCAATCTCTGGATCTAGGTCACACAAATCTGCTAGACAGCACTCTGTTGTTGAAAAATCTGGAAGAAAAATTACACTAGTGATAGGGTCAAATGAGATAGATTACTTTTTTTCTGTCAGCAACATAATAAAAAAATGTCTTTAGGTCATGCTGTGTCTGTTTTTTTAACACGTTACTCTATCAAGCAGTATATTTTAAAAAACTTAAAAGGTCATTAGGCCAGGAAATATTTAGATGAAAATGTACTAATGAACAAGCAGTACATACAGCCTGTAGTACAGAAACATTATAATAAGCTTTGGAATTTCTTTACGCACAGGCAAACGAGAGCTGCAAAAATGAGACTGCAAATACAGATTTCCCACTAACAGATTAGTTGCACAAACACAGGATCTACTGGTGAAAGGAGGAATAATTCATGGTACTAGTCGTCCAAATCCACTTATGCCCTGTTAAACCTTTGCCTTGACAGACAAGATGTAGTTTTGTGTCTCTTGAACCTTAAACAAATATCCCAGATTTCTTAGTGAGGAGTGGGAGATTGCAACTCCTTATACTAAACTGTGCTTAGAATATATATTCTTAGGCATAATTCCAGGCTGGCTATCTTGCAAGATGAGTTTGACTGTTTCCCAGACAAAGCAAACAGCGCAGGGCGTGGGTGAAACTGTCCTACCGGGATGACACAGGGCACAAACACCTCCAGATTTCAGCAGTCAGTAGATTTCAGCTGGAAGAACTGGTCTGGGCAGCTCTGCTGCGATGCTGGGGCAACCCAGAGGTCTCGGTATTGCTCTCTAAGACGGGTTCTGCCTGAAAGCTATCAGGATGATAACAGTTTATCTGTGTTAACAGCGGTATGTTAAGAGTGCTATTTAACCACTGTTGACCTCTTCTCTTAACACTTCTCAGCTGTTGCAAAGGCTTGAACTTGTAAATATGCATTAACAATTCAAAAGACCATTTTAAATTGTGCTTCTCCCTCCCCTGGAGGCAGCAATTTTGAAAAATGCCCTGGAGTTCAAAGCCATTGCACATGTTCTTCTTGGATGGTGTAGTATTTCAGGACCCTGGAATCTATTTTCTATTCTGAAGCATATTTTACTTTGACTTCTGCATCTGGTCAATAAATGTAAAATACATAGACAGAAAAAATATTAAAAGGGTGCTTAATCATATTTAAGTATTTCAACAAGCCAACTTCTTGATAGTCAAAGGGTAGAATTCTTCCTTGTAAAAGGTTTTCATGCTTCTATTTCTTTCAAATTGCATTCAGCACTCAAGAAATGACCTTCAATAGAATCATGCTGGGTGTTCCCATTGCATCAAGCAGAGAGATTCTGCATCATCTCTAGTGCACCAGGGAACCAGTATGAGGGAGAGATTTAGCACAGTAACTTTGAATTCAACCTCATTATCCTTCAAGACTTTATCCTCCATACTGGTCTCATTTTGGAAGATTTACTCTTGCTGTAGACCTCTGGAATATTAATTCAAAACCTCAGTGTGTGCTTGCATTGCTTCCAAGTCATCCACTCCACCAAAATTTGTGTATGCAATTAAATTAGTATTGTTTAGTGGAAGTGTATGAATAGTGTTTTTGCCATTCTCTCAGAGGTAGTATCAGCATCACATAAGCAAAAAAACAAAACTCAACCAAAACAAACAGACAGACAAAGGAAAAGTTAATGAGTAAGAAATTTACCCAAAAAGAGCTTGTATTATATAGCATTTCATGTCCTTGGATAGGCCTTGTTACCTTTCCTAGATAAAAAGTACTTCTACTACTAGTACACTAAATTAAAGGTACTCAGAGTAGCATACACCCTCTACCTCCCATTACTTTTTTTGTGTTCTTAAGGAGCCCCTGAAGCTAGAGGTGCTGTAAATTAGAGCATAACCCTTAGCTCTGTTATTCAAAAAATAGAATCTTTCTGAGCTGCCAGTGTGACCACTTGATGTTTTTTTAAAAAGGAAAAATAGGGCCATTTGCTGGCAGTTAAGACAGTCTTACAGAGACTTCAAGGTTAAATCTCTCATCAATGCTGCTGCTTTTCAAATCTAAGCAACTTGGACTGCAGTTGAAGCTATAGTTTTATATAAAAATGCTCAACCTCACTTCCATCTGATGGTTCCAGCTCTATAAACTGTGCTGGTTGCCATTTTTACAGCAGTGAATCTTTGTTGTCTGCATAATGAGTGTCTCCACAGGGAACCACACTGAGCACTGTATAATCACAGTAAATTACCTTGGATCCCAATAACAATGAGTGATTTATCATTAAGTGTAAGAAATATAAGTAGAGAATTTTTTTACTCTCTCTTCATTCCCCAGCCAGTAAGGGTTCTCCCTGCCTGGTTCAAGCTCCTGCTTATCATCATCCTCTTGCAGTTCCAAGCTCCAGAAACCCTATTAAGTATGCAAAGAAGACAATAATCACACAGAAAAATAAGTTTTGTGTTATGAGTATAGCTTTTCTTGTAGACAGACATCTAAACACTTTCAGAACTTTTGGTCAGGTTTTTTAGTTTTCTGATCTATGGCTGTCCCCTTTTTACTCCTTTTTAAATTCTTTACCATATGGAAAATGTTAATTTGTGCTGCTAGAGCTTGAAAATCAATATTGCGCTTGAGCTTATACTGCATTGGCAGGATATCTCTATTTACTTACATAGAAAACAGTTCAAGTAGGTAAGTAGCATTGTTTGATTGTAACAGCAAAACACAAATACACAACAAGCACTGAAGAAAAAAATAAAAAAACCCACCAACTTCTCAGATTCTCACCTCTCTTTAAAACAAGTAGAAATAGTTTATGTTGGTTTATATCTAATTATTTTAAGAAGAATCCTCTCTGACCTGTACACACATTCACAGACTGAATGCTAGTTACAAAAATTATTTCCTGTGATCTTTTGCACTGATAACTAGTAATGCTTTTGTGGAGAACCAAATCTCTCAAACAAGACCGTCAGTCACTATGCAGAGGGTGCAGGACTCCACATTGCAAGAGTTGCAATGGCATCTTCACTGGATCAGATCAGACTTCTGAACTGTGTAATTGAAATAAATGTTTACAGCCCTAGTGATCCTGCTATATTAGTCCTATAAGCAGGATAACTACCCTAATAAGGGTATAATAAATTCCTATGGGCTAATTTTATTTACCTACAAAACATTTTAATTATCTTGGCAGTGGACAAAAGACTATTCGACCTTACTATTCCTACATATGCTGGAACAGTGTCTAGTCGTCGTTCAAATTTTCTTATCTATGCATATTTTGGCCCGGAGGAGCTCCCAGGATTACTCAATTCCTCCACCCAGGATATACATTGACACATATCAATGTGCATGTAACACCTATCAACTTGTCTCAGTCTGTTATGGCCGCTGGCAGCATAAAGCTCTGGGAATCCAGCATTGGAGAGATCCAGCGTCAGCTAGGCAGTTGCTTTGAGACAAAGCAAGCTAGGAATTCAGTGAAGTCATTTGTCACAAATGAGTCCACTCTCTCATCTGCACAGAAACAAGCTGGGAAGTTCCCGCGAAGCACTACAGGTACACCCAGAGGCATACCTTTGTATACACAATCCTTGCAAATGCCACCTACACTACAACTGGAATCACAGAAATAATTTTAATTTTTTCCTTCTACCATTATTATAAATTGATTTCCCAAAGGGGTTAGGAAATCAATTTATAATAATGGTAGAAGGAAGAAATTAAAATTACCGGCCTTAGCAGGAAGTGCAACAAGTGATTATACCTGTAATTCACTTTGCACCTCAGAGGTCTAGTTTTCACAACAGGAGTGATTGGCTGTCTGGTTGACTCACTGTAGAGTCAACCGATACATTTCAACCCACTGGCATGGGAATTTTGCAGAAAGTAAAATTATTACAACGTAAAAATAAACACGTGCCCAGAATTCTTTTTTTTTTTTTTTTTTTTTTTTTTTTTTTTTTACTTTACACAGGTGTTTGCCACAAGGTCAAACACAATAGCCCTCAAGGCCCTTGGCTTTCCTTTGAAAAGTCTTTCCCCCCAAATTTATTGCTTTTGTTAAACATGCCCTTCTTTTGCGGTGTTTCCATTCTGTGAAAGGGCAACTTTAGTTCAACTGGGAACTATGCAAATGTTTCATTTCTACTGTCACAGAAAAACGAGGAAGTTGGAATAAAAAACACATAGAGAGACAAGGAAGAGTGTAAGTCTGCTCAAATTCATACTGATTTTAAAAGATCTCAGAGGGAGAGTTGCAAGACAGAGTAAGAGCTGGACATTTACTGAGCCAGTGTCTATGACGAATAGGAATCAAAAACTGAACTCAGAGCAGAACCTGAGAGAAATGGAGGCAACTCCTGGCCACTCAGCCCCCTCATTTACGGTCACTTTGTACAAATATAAACTATTTTAAAAAATGCAGATCCAGGGATTTTGTCCACATCTCATCAAACTTGACACCATATTGATGTTTTAAAACTGTTTTTATCTTACTAAGAGCTTTTCACTGTCTGCTTTTTCCTTAAAAATGTAAGAGCAGTACCTGAGAATTTGGAGGGAAAATTCCCTTTTCATAAAGACAAGTCCCAAAGTCACACTCTCCAAGAAAATTTATGTTGAGGGACAATTTTACACACATAAATGGTTGTGTTTCCTTTCCCCAAAATAGTACTTTCTTCCTTTCACCCTTTGTTCTCAAAATGATGTGGAGGTTATAGTTTACCTTTGACACTGGTATGATAATATTTCTAAAAACTGAATAAGCTGAACTGCAAACACCTGAAGCTTGTAGGTTATAGACATTAACAAAAAAAATCTTTCTGGACCCATGTTTTTTCAAATATGGAAGGCACCTTTTTCACCCAGAGAAGTCAGAAGAGGGATAAGGTGGACTGGCTAGATAAATGTTAGGATAGATACCAAAATGTAACTACTTGCCAACCATTTGTTAATGGCAACCATGGTCTTTTTCATTCACCTTTCCTCTGAGGTGCAGTTTATTCAGGTCATGTACGAAAAATTGGGATTTGATTATCTCAATGCTTTTGTAATTTTTAACTGAAATATTCTTGAAATCACAGCTGAATAATATTAACAAAACTATACATAATTATTAGGATCAATTAAGAATGTAAAAATTATTAATTTTTTAACTTTGCAGATTCTAACTATGAAGTTGCTTCTCACAGTTCAGCAATCAAAAAAACCCAACATAACTTTACTCTTTTTTAGATACCTTACTCTTTTCTTCATAGTCCTGCTCATCTTCTCTATGCACCTAGCAAATTATTAAGAATCATGTTCCTATATATTTGCCTGCTGTGTGTACAGTAAGCTGTGCTGTTGGTCAATATTTTTACACTACCCGAAAAACCTTTCTGGCTTTCATCAGTCTGTGTGCCAATTTCAGAGCATATTGAGCATTGTTGTGCTGTTACTTGAAGAACAAAGAGGTTCTGAATGCTTTGCCGTGTGACTAGGATTTAATGGCAGTTATATAGCAGTGGGAAGGTTTTATTTGCTAACAAAATATTTTATTTACTTGACACAGTATTCCATTTCTTTGCCACTCAATCTCTAAGCAAAAAGCTCAGCTGAAAGCCTCTCCTACTAACAAGATCTCTTTTTCCTTCACCTGTGTTAGAATACAAGGAAAAACACTCTGAAGGTGTGATAACACACTCTTCCTTAAAAATTTTCTGAGGAATGAGAGAAACCACCTTTCCCATATTGTGAGGCAAGAATTCAAGAAAATTGTTGGTTATATTGAAACCTTTTTACATTAATTTCAAAAGTTTATTCATTTTCTATGTTTTGGTCATAGGTATGATGAAATAACAGTAGTTCATTATGTCAGCTCTACATAATATTATAAAAATACCCAAAACATTAACATTAAATTTTCTTTAGTCTGTATATGAAAAGTAGTTTCTGCTTTTCCAGATTGTTGTATTAGTACAATAAAATGCTTTTCTTCCCTAGTTTCTCAGGCCTGACAACTGAAAAACCAGCATTCTTTCAATAAATTCATAAACTTCTACCATTAAAAATGGAAGTGAGAAGTGCTCAGGAAAATTATTCCTTCAAATGAAAATAAATTTCCTCCATGTATTTTTCACACTAGGAAAAATATAAATCTCATTCTTATGTGAAATTCAGAGACAATTAGGCCTTTTGGTTGGTGTTCCTCTAAATAAGACAGAGATTCCGGAATTTATGCAGAAATAGTGGGATGGAACACAAAGTTTCTTATCACTAATCTTTGGAAACAGCACTAAGATTATTGTAAATTTTTTCTCTGCTATTAGTCAGTAGAGTTTTGGCAACTCCTATTTGTTTCATCCTAGCAATTAATCTATTATTGTATAAACACCCTAAAATTTAAGAATGTGTGTCTTTAACGCTTTCTCGAAGCCAAAAGAATCACATAAGAGGAAAACAGACATCCAATTATCAGTGTGTTATCAATTGAAATGGTGGTATGCAATATTCCTCAGACACATAACATATCTTGATATTAAAAAAAACATATCTTCAAGTAAGTATTTAAACTAACCAGAAACAGGAAGGGTTTGCTGCAAGTCAAACATTAATTATAATTCTGACTGATCATGTAAAAAAATATCAGGGAGTTACCTAATTTTCTTTAAATATATGGTCCTCTGTCCACCAAGAAATAGCAATATTTCACAGTTTTTATAGTGAGTTCAGGATTTCTCTTGGAGGTGTGGGTATTTTTGTTTTAAATATACTGTGAGTTTTCTAACATAAAATTCAAAGGAGGAAACTTCACTGAAATTATTGAGTCAGTGTTATTCTGAGATTTTTTAAATGAGAAAAACTGTTTTAAAAATTACCTTATGGGTTATCTAATGGAGACGAGGAACTGTATTGTTACTGTTAGGAGGGTAGACCTTTCTTCCATCTATACAAATGCAAATTGCAGATTTTAAGATTGCATAGACTGGATTTGAAAATTATTCATTTAATTGTTTCTTCTACCTTCTTGTGACAAAAACATGTTCAAACTTGAATGGGGGAGAGAAGGAAGAAAGGAAGGGAAAGCAGCTGAGGTATGCAGAAATCAGCAGACAATTGTATAAAAACTTGTTGAAGTTATTTCTTGCTGAAGATTGTGCAGAAAGAAGTAATTAGTCAGAAAATGTCCTCTACTCACAGGGCAAATACAATTACCAATAAACAAGTTAATTCCAAAACCCGGGTCTCCAAAAATATTTTGAACACTGCAAACTTAAAAATCATTAAAAACCACGCCAAATCTGCCCAAAAAAAACCCCCAGCTAGTCCTCCTTTTCAAGCAATAGTTATAGTATTCAGAAAGCACACATTGCAACAGTATGATTTATAATACTGTAAAACAGTTGAAAGATTACTCAGAAAGATGCATCATCTTATTTTCATGTAATTGTTCATTATTTTGAATAATATATTCAGTCATGCCAATCCATTCTGGTTTCATACGTAAAACAGGGCATAGTTTTTTGCTTTTCACAAGGTGAGGCATGACTCATGATATTTTCCATCTGCATGTAAAAAGTTATGAATGTAGGCAGCTAATGAATTCATAAATATACTTTGCTGTATTTCCAAGAAACAGAACACTGTCATTTTTGCTGTTCTTAATGGCAAAATTTTTATTCACACAAATCCTGTCTGACATTGGTGTCTGTAATAGTGCTAGTGTTTTCAGGACTTATACAGAACAAACTCCCATTGTCAACAAAAAACATGGGTAAGAGGTCCAATTGATAATTTTAAGAACATCTATTTTCAATACTGCAAATAGCAAGCCTGAAAAGTATCATAAATACTCTTCAGTTAAAGGGGAGTAATCTGTGGACAGATAACCAAAAGACTGTGCCATGAAATACAGGATGCCAAAGTGGCTTTACCAGCACTCGTCAGCATTTTGAGTGTTGTTCACATTCTCGTTTTTTCTCCTGCTAGGTGAAATCTCCAGCTACTATGAAAATAAAGGTACCATAATATCACAAAAATAATGACTTGAGAATACCCCTAAAAAAAGGACAAAAAATTTGTTGGCCTCTCAAAATCTGGATATGGAAGTTTTCATCCCACACAAGTAGGGAAAGACAGAAGTCATATAAGTACACACATTTGCCTTTAGGACCACCCAGAGATATACTGTGTAAAATATGCTTTTGAGCCTGCAGGTATCCTCCATTCTTGTCTCTGAAGGCCGTTTTCCATGCTGGCCAAAAGGGGCTGTGCTAGCAGAGCGAGAAGGTGGAGCTAAGTGGAAGTAAGGGTAACCTGAGAAGGCCTCCAGCTAACTTGACTTCAAGTGATGCCGGTCCTGTGGCTGGATTAACCAGGTGCTGGTTGATTCTGCCCTGTGCTGAAAGTAGCTTCCTACATTCCAACATTCACCTAAAAACTCCATACCGGGCACATGGAGCTGACAGAGACCAACTGTGATCACTCAGGAGTGCACAATTTGGCCTTCCAGGTAAGTGTGGTTTCCTTCGGTTTCTGGGGAAGAGGAAGGAGTTAAAAACATTGACCAATGTTTAATTCAGACCCCGAACAAAGAAAAAGCATTTTCTGCACTCTGCCTGCAGGTATTTTACCACATTCTACGTCCTGATACCCTGCCAAAGTACACGGCTCTTGTGAAAAAAAAAAATAAAATCTGAGCACAATTGACTTATTCAGGAGTTTGCTCTACTCAGTGGTATATAGCTAGCTTTGAAAAGTGTTCTGACTCGGTAATATTTCATAGGCTGGTGGGTCTCACAACTGGCTCCCATCTGCTGTATCAGTTGCTGTTTTTTCCTGAGGATAGGTCATATACAGTTCTGTTGAAGAGAAGTGTCAGCATTATGCAGCAGACACCTAACTCATCAAAGCAATATATTTCAATAATATGAGAAAAATTGAAAAGTAATAATGTAATCATAGTGGGGCGTAGCATTCTTCCATGCATAAAGCGCAATTTTCTTTGCTCTCGAGAAGAGTGCGAAGAGAAGACTAAGGAACCAACCCAGAAGGTTTTACATTTTCTAACCATGAAGTAATATTAATAGCCGTTTAAAAAACGCAGATTTCATAAGCGGAAGCACAAACCCCCGCAAACAAACACCACCAAAAAAAAAAAAATCAAAAACCCCAAAGTATTTAGTTGTTGTTTCCCAGTGCCCAGCATCCCTGTGCTTTCACTGAAATTAGAGCAGACACAAACAGAAATTTGCGAACCCGCAGCCGGGCTGGCTCACTGTACTTGTTGATAAAAGTAGAATAAGTCGGGGAGAGACAGTAGCTGTGAAATACTCTGAAGAGGGCTACATTAACAAAGTAGCTCCTTGCTCCCCTTTGCAGTCTTCGGTCCTTACGCTGCTCCTGATCTCAGGTAGCAGGAAGTGGGTAGCTGATGGGGGTATCTGCCGACACTATCCAAATAACACAGGAAGGGTCTTTGTAGATGCTGTGAACTGTAGAAGCATGTGGACTGTAACATAACATCACCGATATTCAACCGCTCTGTATATTTATTCATTGCTCTATATGGACAGAGAAGCCCCTCAGGGAATATTTACGGGATGTAGACAAGAGAGTTAAGTCTTAAAACATGATAGCCCAGTAGTTAGGCTGAGTAATCAGAGCACCCTCAACTCGTCTGTGCTTCGGAGCAGAGAGATAAGCAATTTGAATTTGAGTCTCCGCCAGTTCAAGTGTGAGAGATAAGAGGTTTTTGTGTTTTCACACAAAATATGTAACTAAGCTAGTGCCATGGGCTTCCTGAATCTGTTCTTACAAACTCAAAAAGGAGAGGAGTCCCTAGCTTCAAAAGCTCGGTGCTGATCTCTCTTAAATGGCATAAGCTGAAAATCACCTTTGTCCTCAGAGATCTGTGTAGCACAGTATAGTAACCCGGCTTAACCCTCTGCCTTACTCAGGTAGCTTACCCGGGCCATTTTTATTTACTTTTACACTGTCTTATCTCTGTTTCAATATGTAAGTCCCTGCCTAGGAAAAATAAGACACAGAAGGAAATAAGTAAAATTCTTTATATAAACAAATCACAGTAAAAACCGCTGAAAAGTAAACAGTCTTATCATGTCCCACTATTTATTGTGTTTAAAGCTTTTCTTGCAAAAAGAGTGAATACTTTAATTCCTCCAAAATAAATTTGTCTTAATGCATTAAGCAATGAGTAACTTACCTAAACAACAAAATATAAAACTGTTCTGGAAAAGGTGTAATTTAAACTATTTTGAGTATCCATCTAGGTACCATTTTAAGTATCCATAGGTACCTTCAGATGCACCTGAACCACTTAAAGATTAATGGACATAGGGATAAAGTAAGAGACAAACAACGTAAATCCGAGTTAGGTAATTTGCAAAGTACCTAAGTTCGTAAAACAGCTCTCAATGTAATACAAATCAGCTCAAGGCTAAAAAGGGATCGATGAAGGACCTTTATCAAGTCAAGAATGAGAAGATTGTGCTTTCTGTTGCAAAGGGACACTAACGGGATAAAGAAGGTGTAGTATAGAGTAGTCTGATTTTGGTTTGTCACACAAATGGTCAAAGGGCGATAACTGAGCTCTTCTCAAACTTTCGGTTGCTGTGGATATGTAAATACATCCGTTTGTACTGTGGTAGGATTTTCACTGCATCACCATTTTCAATGGTAGTGTAGTACACTTTCTTTTAACAAATGTTAACTTTCAAATAGGATTGCATCCATGCAGCACAAAGTTATATTAATACCATTAATTGCATTTTTTAAAATGCCTGGTTCTGCAAAATATCAGCTACTTCTTTTGTGCACTATGCATTTGCACTTGAGCATAGCATGAATTTGCAGGTCCTGCATTATTACCTTGTGATAACGCCAGTAGCTGGGAGACCCAGAAGGAACTTTTCCCCCTTATTAACAGCTCAAAATGGTCTCGAAAGACAACAGACGATAAACCCCAAATGTACACCTCTGCTGTTTCTCTCTTTGTCTATCTCTTTTGATATTAGGAATATCTTAATTATCAACAGCCATTTGGGTGTAATACAATGAGTGAGTTTTTTCTATAGGTTTTAAGAAGATACATAGCTTTCTTTACCCATACTGCCAGTCTTCCCTACCATATTCCTACCCTTCAGTAATAAAGTATTTAGCTTAATGAAATCCAATGCAGTTAAGACGTACATGCTAAAGTTACCTGCTTTGGATGCTGCCTCATAGGTAGAATCAACAGATTGCTGCACTGTTTGTAATAAGACATTCAGATTGTTAATTTTTTTCCCATCTTAAAAATGTCATGTAATTTAAGGAACGCAGATTATTATACTCAATTCAGAAAATTGTCCTGCTAAGTGTACCAGCGTAAACCAGGTTGTGTATCTATAGCTACAATAATGTCATACATAATGTGTGGAAATGTTACTGTGTCTCTTGCCTTCAAGGTGGTTCAGTCAATCTCTCATACGTGGAGTGGCTGGCTGGAGGACCACTACACTTGCTCACAGATTCCTGCTCAGAAACCATGTATCACTAACAATAACCCTAAATCTCAGATTGGATTTACCTAGCTTGTCTTTAGCCCTCATTAAAGTGGCAAAATTTTTATCTAATCAGTTCTGATGATTCAGATCTCTGATGACATTAAACATCAAGTCACACTCCATAAGGAATGATAAAAGCTGCATCTTAAAAAGGAACAGTAGGTGGGATGAATAAACTGCCCTACAGTTAAAAGCAGCACAGAGGCAAACATAAATACAGTGCAAAGGAAAGATAACAGCTAATAAATATTTATTGTTCACTGGCCTCCTATTCCTAGAGTTATGATGCATAAACAACCTGTATCTGTTTTTATAGCAGAACACAGCACGCCCTTAAGTAGTTGACTTAAGAAAGGATCCCCTTTAAAATTCTGCCCTTTGCTCACAGTGCAAAGGACATTTGTATTGCCATAATGCATTCATCCATTTCATTCAAACAAGCTTAAAACATATCCTAAAAAGTGTAATTTCTGTTTGTTGCCATTTGTCACAGCTTCCTAGATACTCTTGTCTGGTTGGCTAATTAAGACTATAGATGTTATTACAAATTTGTATTTCATGAGCATCACTGTTATGTTTACCCTTGGAAATAAAGGTGGCGTTGCACTGCATTATTTAACCAGATCCAGACAGGAAATTATGTAACCCTTTTCCACATTTTCAAGACTTGCTTTCCAAAGCCATACTTTGCTTTTTTTAATTAAAAACCCCTACATTTCAGGATAATAGCCAACTATCCTACCCTGACAATCTAAATTTTTTTAAGAAAACAACAATGTACTCAGAGGTGGGGAGTCTTATCTACAGTCCTTCTCAAAACAACCCATGAAGACATAGCCTGCTAAATTTATATCTGGCAGAACCTTTTTCTTATCTGTTGTTTATTATATTTTCTTATGTTTTGTTACTCATTTGCTGTAGTTTAGTACATGGATAATGAACATTCATCCTTCCTGCCTTGTAGACTGAGTTTTATAATTCGACAGGTATTTATGAGTGCTGTGATTACTAATTTAAATAAATTCTTCCTCAATATTTAAAATGCATTCAAACTCCAGAATCATGGCACTGGCCAGATAGTTCATTAGGGGAAACCTAGATGAATGGTGTTCAGGGTCGCTGAATATTTAAAGATAAGCAAGTTTTGAACTGTAAACTAGATGGTTTCACTTCTGCTGGGCAAATACAATTCTCTTGAGTTGCAATAGAACCCGACATTATAATTTGAATTATTTGCTTTTGAAGCATGTCTTTTCCAGTCAGTTCCTTGAGTATCCTGATTCTAATCTCCAACATAAAGTAAGGACCCACCCTTAACTCAGAAACAGTTTAAGCAGCTGCCTCAATGTAATGTTGGCCATCCTATTTTCCTCCCTAGTAACATCATCTACTCCAGTGTCTGCTATTGTTAAAAGCACAATAGAAGCTATTAGCCCTTTGCAAAATCCATCCTCCTTCAAAATCAAGGAGGAGATGGCAGGGAAGATAAATGAATGTAGTCATGCAACAATACTAGGTGAATTAACAGCTCGTCAAGAGGGAACTAAACAAATATTGAAAAAGCATACACCGTTGAGACAGCTATGTCCTTGTCATTTAATCAAGTATTTTACAAGAGGGGAATTCCAAATAAAAAAATAAATAAAGCAGTTTGTGAAAGCAGAAACACAGCTTCAAAACGCTTCTCATATTACAAGCATTCAAAATAGATGGACCAATTCTGTAGTCCTTTAACTGTGTACTAAAGCAAAGAGACTTTTCCTGTTGAAGCTTCTTTGTGAACTTCCTGCTCTATCCTGTCACCTGGAGGTCGAGTAGGTTCAGAAGTGACTTTACCTGCTGCTGTACTGGCCTGTGCTCATGACAGGATTGTGCTATCTGTAGTTCCTAAGGCTTTAACTCTCATTTTCTCTTGCGCTGTTTTCTTGTTCAGACATTTACAGGGAGTTGAAAAGGATACTGAGTAAATGAAGTAGAAGTTTTCTGCTTGTGCTGAGTTGCTCACATATGGCAATCAGCAACAGTAGGTAATAAGCACAGACCAACATTTTGTTGAGGAGTTCCTTCAGACACTAAGTAAGCAGGAAAGGGGAATAGGCAGTTTTATTTGTCACTTGAATATTTTTTTTCTTATCAGAAATTAAAAATATTTCTTTTTCTTCAAGCAGTAGGGTTAAATAATGTGTTTTCACTAAACAAAATAAACAAAAAATTCTGTAAAGGGGAGAATCTTAAAAAATCAGCTGTGAAATAGGAAAATTACTCAGCTTCATGGCACTCATTTAAAGACTGTTCAAGTCAACACAAATCTCACTAGAGTAAACTTGTTATCAATAGTAATTAACCAGTTTCTGCTTAATCAGTAATAATCCAGAAATGTTATATGATCAGTTGAAATAGCAACTTTTTTAATTCATAGAGAAGGACACAAATCTATCAATCTGCAGCGTGGGCTATTGAATTCAAGCAATTGTGTGATGCTCTTACTGGTTTTGTTACATTACTCATGCATTCATATATTTTAATTATTCTATAAATGAAATTTCTTATGTAATTATTGCACTTGAGCAATGAGTTCATCAAAGTGACTTCTAGAGGTGTCTTCCAACAGAGACTCTTTACTTGTGTATTTCATGAACAGCAACTTGCATGCTTATTGTTTTTCACACATTTACTGAAAAAATTCTAGGAAATCTCTGCTTTTTCTTCCTCAGCAACAAGTATGGAAATCTTCAAAGACACTATGGTCAGGAATGTGTGGGTGTGTGTACATGTAAATTACAGACTATAGCACTTTGATTTTACTATGCTGTCCTGTGTAGTGTTTTTAATATATCTCAGTGCTACAGTTAATCTCTGCTTCTTGTGATTTTTTTTTTTCTTTTTTTTAATTGTTTGGAGTGTTCAGTAGCTGTGTTTGTTGCTGGCTGCAGGGGCAGCTACAGCAAATCCCTGTGATGGTATGGTTAGGAGGCAAACAAGTGACAATGGTATCTGAAATAGAAACACCTCTCTTAAGGGATGGAAAAGATACATCAGTTTCCTCACTTCTAGGTGAAGGGTATCAAGGCCACAGCACTTGAATAAACAGCCTCTTGTGACTCTCTTCTCCGAAACACAAAAAGTTACAAAAACACTTTGAAACTGATTTCTTGTGAAGTCTAGAGGCAAAGTATCTTTAAGGAAAAGTGTGACTAAGCATTGTTCTAGTTGCTTCTAAGGCCATGTTTCTGCTAAAAGACAAAATTAAATTTATTTCTAGTAGTACTGCTTATTCCTGCCTTTAGAAATTTTCATTAATTTACTATGATTCAGGTTACTTTGTATTGTTCATGTGGAAGTGATTGTTTTCATTGTAAATACTAATTTACTGAATTTATTACCATGTAAATAATGAGATATTTCATGCAGTAAAACCCAGTGAAATTACCATACTGTAACTGCTGCCATAAGAAACCACTAAAATACAAAACATTCACAACAATTGTAGATGTAAGTTATCTGAAATTTTGTTTAGGCAGCTTTCTTACAAAATCAAGAACCAGATGGTCTAGGACCATTAAAAAGAGATAACTTATCCTTCAAAACATTAAGAAACCAGAAAATTGTGATTCAGGATTTATTAAAAAAAATTAGAATTAATTGGGCTGGTTATGGCTGTCTTCATCTATCTGATAAAAGGTATACCTCAGAGGATTAATGTGGTAAAGCTAACTCCTCTCTTTAAAGACAGAAGCATAAATGCTGGAGCAAGGGTACTAACAGCCGGGGAAGGTCCCATATAGTCCATTTTGCCTTTGGTGAGGAGAAGGCCTGGATTTTTGTAAACTTGTTGAACCAGTCCTGAGATAATGGACAGCACAATTCACCATGGGAGACACGTGAGTCTAGTCAAGAAAACAGCAGATTCACATTAGCTGAGTTCCATTCGTGACCAAGGCACCTCTGCGCAGTAGTGCAGGGACTTGAACAGCCAAGCTTTGCACACCAAGTTTTGCGGTCCCTGTTGTGGTAAACTTGTCTTCAAAGAATTAAAGAATCATTTAGATATTAAAAGACCTGTAAGATCATTGAGTTCAACCATTAATCTAGCACAACCATGTTTACCAATTAACTATGTCCCCAAAGTGCCACATCTACAGGTTTTTGGAACACTTCAGGCATGAATCTATCACTTCCCTGGGCAGCCTGTTGCAATGCCTGACCACCCTTTCAGTGAAGAAATTTTTCCCAATAATCTAAATCTCTCAGGGTGCAACTTGAGACCATTTCCTGTCACCCATTCACTTGCTTCCATGGCAGCCCAGGCATCAGATAATAAATCAGTTCTTACTGTACATGAGAAAGGCTTTCAGCTTCTGATTTGAACCAATGTAATTTCTGGTCCTAGAATGACAGTGATGATGGTGTGGATGATACAAATCTGAAAGGTCTTGGAGACAATTCACAGAGAATCAAGAATTCACAAAATAAGGAAACAGTGCATATTAATCAGGTATGTTTTTTTCTTTTTTTTCCTTTTTTTTTCCAAAAAACCCTATAAAAATTAGCAAACCTCAAAGTTAATGTCAGCAATGTATTAGTAAATCCAAGACAGATATTCTAACAAAATCTGAATATAATTTAAACTGTATAAATGGACACAGAAGTTCCATTCTCAGAAAATATATTAAAAAAAAAACCTGCATGTGTAGGGCTCAGAAAAAAATGTATTCCAAATGTCATAATGGCTTCATGCAAGATACAAAAGAGGCATCAGAAATGGTAATCAGAGGGAAGTCTGAACAAGGAGTTGCCCTAAAAGCATTTTCTAATAAGAAGGTGAAAAAAGAGAATTTGTAATCATTGGTTTTAGAGATACACTCTTTCAGTCAGACAAAGAATTCATATTACTAAATATAGAATAATAAATTAATATTGAATTATTAAATAAACATCCTAAATAGGGAAAATTTCAGACAAACACAAACCTGAGCAACAGGTCCTGTTAAAACTGACCAGAGAAGAAGAGAGCACAATGCAGGTTATTGTAATAATAAACACATTCATTTTGACTTCTTTTGACTGTGTGTTTGTTTAAGCCCACATACTGAATATCCCACTATGAAAACATGAGAGTTGGGTTAAAAAAAATCCACAGGTATTTCACCATTGTTAGGTGTTAATATTTTCACTCCAGAAATAACGTGCTACTCTAAAAATTCTATTCTGTTGTAATCATATCTACTTGCCAAGTTTGGTAATGGTACTCAAAGCAGCATATAAGAAATACTTGATGCAGTGGGTACTCATTTCTATCTTCTATTGTTTTCTTGAATATGATCAGAGGCAACAAAGGCATGGTGCAAAGTAATGTCTCTGCTCTCAGAGTTGAATTAGTTTCAGATATACGGTGATTGAAAGGATCACTTAGACTGTTCTGATAAGGACTCCTGGAAACTAGACTGGAATCTGAGATCCTAGGACAGAAAGGTGGTAGATGGTGTCTATAGCTTCGTCTTCAAAAAAGCTGGCAAAAAAAAACCTGTTAAAACAAAACAAAAAAAAACTTAAAAAGGACTTTCAGAACTGATTGAAACTGTAGAAAATTGGAGAAAGTACTGACATCTATGAAAAATTTATTTTTATCAGAGAAACCAATTTCCCACTGAAAAAGTTAATCTGAAAACATTCTGCCACTACTTGGTGCAAGAGCATCAGAGATGTGTATATTCACACCAACAATTTCTCTGGTACACTGTGACAGAGGCGCAAGAATTTATTTTGATGGTCTTACAGTATGGACTTAGCCGTGTCTCACTTTGCTTGCAGAAGTCCATGTGCTCCACAAAACCCTTAGGTAACTCTCAGCAAGAGCCAACTCTCCACGCACCAGACCTGGTGCCATGTTTGGCCATGAAAAAGAATAAAATGGGTTTGCATCCATTCTCCAATTTCCTTTTGTATCTACACACTTTCACACAAAATTGTCTTCGATTTCAGATTTTCTCACATTTTAATTTCATTGTAGGAAAGCATTTGTGACAAGAGTGACATAGTAATATTCTAAGTATATTAAATACATTGTGAACAATGTGAAAAGATGTAGATTGATGCTTTTGTAATTGACATACTCAAAAGAAAAAATAGCTTATATTTTCAAAATAAAACATATACTTCAGAAATTCAGAGAGCCAGAATTCAGGCTGTGGGTGATCCAGGCACAGGCAGTATGCTGTGGCATGGAGAAAAGAGATAGAAGAGCATGACCTGGCCTAGGCAGTGCAAGAAGTGGTGTCAGTGGAAATGATGGTGGAGATTAAAGCAATATCTGTAGGACATGAACTTCAGGCTGTGACCAGGAGGGTTGACAGAGTGCCAAAGGGAGTGTAGCTGCCTGCAAATGTGAAAGCATGGCGCTTCAACCCAGAGGGCTAGGGCTCTCCTGATTTTATAATGTAGCTTAAAAGAATCTGTGAGAAGCACAGGTATGTAATATATCCCAAATTTAATCTCAGGAATAAATCATGTTTACATATTATCACCATTCAGTGTCCTTCAGATAAGAAGCCTATCTTGTACAGCCATTGAGAAAAGTACTGACAGCTACTAGAAGTAATAGTAACTTAGTAGACATCTTTCAGGTTCGCTTTGTTTCACAGTCAAGACCAAAAAGGGAAAGAAATGGAATTTAGTGAGATGCGGTCATATCATGAAGAACATTGCTCCAAAAACTGCAGTCAAAACTCCTGCTGGTCTTATGCTGAGCTTTCCCTAGAAGAATAAACAGCAGCTTCTATGTATATACTCCCCTGGTCTCACCATGTGTTAGTTTTGCCTTTGAGATCATTAAAGCCTGAAGATACTTGACAGGCTGAGAGAAATGTGGCTGTTCAGCTAGGAGAAGAACAGCTCCAGGATCCCACTGTGGTGTTTCCGCACTTAAAGGGAGCTTACAAAAAAAAAAAGGAAGAGGAACTCTTTATAGGGGCATGTAGTCAAAGGACATGGGGGACTGGATTTAAATGGAAAAAGGGTAGGTCTAGATTAGATATCAGGAAGAAATTTTTTACTGTGAGAGTGATGAGACCCTGGAATAATTTGCCCAGATAAGTTTTGGATGCCTCTGAAGGTGTCCAAAGTCAAACTGGTTGGGGCTTTGAGAAACCTGGTAGTAGTGGGGGATGTCCCAGCCCATGGCAGGGGGTTGGAACTCTGATTTTTAATGATCTTTAAGGTCCCTTCTAACCCAGGCCCTTCCATGACTCTGTGGTTCAAGTCTCTCCCCGGTAACTAACTGAGAGCTTTCCAGGGCTTCTGGCAGCACCTGCAGCAGGACAGACAGACAGAATGCAGGGGCCACGGCAAGGTCTATGGTGGGCCTTGCTTTCCACAGCAGACTGGGGAATTGACTTACCATAAACAAAAGTGACAAAATAACAAAAGGTAAACTCACCTGCAGATTGTCACTGCTCCAAAAGTGGCTGAGCACTGTGGGCTGCTCTTGTGAAGAGGGCAGAACATGTCTGCCAGGCCAGGCCAAGACTGTCTGTCATCACCCTGGTCATGGCCAGACACTCCAGGCCGGTCAGCCGGTCACAGTGCTCAAAGGGAGAGGCGTGAGTGCCACACACACGTACGCTGCTGTCTTTGAACACAATGGTCTCCTGCCCTGGGCCCTGGCTACTCTGCAGGCCCCACCATGAGCATGGAGGTAAGTAGCCATGGGACAAGCTCTGTCCTTGTGCCCCACTGGAGTGGGACAGGGGAAGAGGTGCAGCGTGGGCATGACAGCCCCCGAGGGTGTGCTGAGCAGCTTTGAGAGGCTGTGTGCCTCCTGGCCTTCTCAAGGCTCTCCTCAGACAGGCTGCAGGGCAGCCTGTAGTCATACAAAAGCTTTAACGGAGCCATGCTTATGTGGACTCAGGCAACAATTTTTCTTCAAAATAAAATACTTGGCTTAGTTAAATTTTTAAAACACTGAGCCTCGCCCAGTTTAACCAATCTTCATATACAAAGGTTCCATCATACTAAAGTTCTGCAAAGAGATAAGCAACAAAACCTGGGGGTGTCTACAGGAGGTGCTGGGCAAGCTGGCTAATTCACGGCTTGCCCTTTTCAAGTGCACGCAGTACAGGGCCTCCACCTACGAGGCCCTGCCCTCATCTGCTCTGGGTAACACTGGTATTATTCCCCCCTTTATTTCCCTTTTGAAAATGGTGCAGGTGGCTTGGGAAACTCCTCAGCTGGTCAAAACACTGATCACAGATTTGGTGGCAGGTGGGAGAGCTGGAGACATAAATGCAGTGCAGACAGGAAATTCTAGAGGCTGCTTCAGCCAGCTGCCAGTGGGGATGCTTTTTTGCACCTTACCTAAGAAGCATAAACCCCTCTGACAACCTTGGTACTGATCTGCTTTCCAGGGGGATGAATACATCAATATTGAGAGTGATCTGCATGAAAACAAATGTGCCTCTGTAGATGATGAACAACCACGCTTGAAAGGGTAATGTGTTTTTGCATGAGTAAGTCTTCCACTCTATCCTGGCCTAAGCAAAAAGCTGCCAGTGTTTTTGCTTCTGGAGTGACAGCTCTAAATGCCATACCCCTATGCTACACAGACCTTTTTATTGCCTAGCAATTTTTGTAATAAAGAAACACAACTTGTTTACAATTATTATACCGTACAAATGACATCTGTGATTGTGGAACTATCCTTTTAAAACCTTGCAAATTAAAGGAGTACTATTTTTTTTTTCTTGTATAATAACTTCTTTTCCAATATTTCTAGAGCAGTGTGTTTTACACAGAGGTCTTAAAGAGTGGTCTCTTTCAGGAAGTTGAAGATTCACTAGTGTCTTTCAGTTTGCATAGCCATTTGCTGCAGCACAAAGTAAGAACAGAATAGCTGTGAAAAAAGATATTTTAATGGAACAAAAGTTTTACTTTGTGTTTGCTCTACTTCCAAGTGATCACAGGGTGAAAACACACATTCACATTTTACTAGAGATTTAGGTATTTTTGTGAAGACTGCAAACCCTGTTTAAGGCATTAAAAAAGTTAAGACACAATACTTAAAATCATACTAAATGTTCATATCTGTCACTGATTTCTTTCAACAGATAGTACTGAATACTCTGCAGTCTAAGACACAGTCCTTTTGAAAGATCAGTCTGTAGATAACATAGATTCACTGCAAGTGCTGGGTTTTAACATTCACTTCTTCAGTGCATACACAACAGAAAATTGATTTCTGAGTTACAAAATGCAAGCAAGAATAGTTTTGACATATACAAATATTTTACATTAATGTGTTAAAGTAAGATCTGTTTTTTCAACGTCTTCAGTTATATTTCAAGCCTATATGATCAGCTTTTAGAAAAGAATGATTCCTTAGTAAATTAACCATATTTCATAAGGAACATATTTTTTCTGCCACCTTTCAGAACAGAACTGCATATTCATGACCTATGTGCTTAAATATTTTAAGATATTCTGATACCAAAGTCATAATAGCCTAAATTAATAAAATAAAAAGAGGAGAGAGAGATGTTAGATAAAAGAAGAAATTACAAAAAATTGTAATCTGAAAACAACAATTTTAAGTCCCAATGGGCTCATAAGTAGCAGTAACTGTATTTTTTCCTTTTCTTGGGTGATGGATGAACAATAAATTTGCTAAAGTAACTGCCTTTTTCATCTATTTGTCTCTTATTTCTCCTTTTTGCTTTTCCTGTTGTATCTAATCTTTCTGCTGAGATTGGGTAGACAACCTAATGTTCTTACAAGTTAGGAAAAAAAAAAGTGCTATGATTTCTGAAGCTACAGGAATTCCCAGAACTGAAATTGAAGTATCAAAGGTAATCAGGATTTCTCCCAGAACTATTACTCTCTGTTATTGTGAAGGAGCGTGTTCCTGCTCTGTTCTTCAGTGTACTGATATAATTTAAATTAATATTTCTTGTTTATCTCAAATTTATTTTAAATTAATTGAAATTTTTTGAGTGCAGAAAATAAGGGTATTCATGCTGGATGTCAGTGTGCATCTAACTCCAGCTGTATCTAGTTTCCAAACAAGTACAGTCTGGATAATTAGCATCTCTAAATATAACATTGCCTTATGGACTGGGAATGCGAGAGACTGCTTCAGAGATGTGCTTCTCTAAAGCAGTGCCTCTGAGAGGAAAGAGACATAGCTGTAATTTGTTTCCAGCTTACACAATATGAGAGTGTTTTTTTTAGCCACTGTAATTGATGTATGTCCACGTCACCAGCATATTTAACACTGGAAATCTCTGTTGAATTAACTCCCTTAACTGCTATTTCCCTAAATTTTGACCTCCCTCATGAAATCATGCTGTTACCTTTAGCGAGGAAAAAAAAGAAACTGAAGTACATTATAATTGGATGAACTGGTACTGGAGCATGATATTCAAATATAACAAACCATTTTAACTTCCATTGAGATGATGAGATGAAAACTTAGTGTAATAACAACCAAATTTTTAAAAATTCAGAAACATCTATGCATGCTGTAATAAGGTTTTGGATGGGTATTGGTTATTTCACACACACACACAAAGCAGCCTTAGACCTTCACAATTATAGCAATACTATTATTCCACATCACTAATGCTGGGTTGGCTGTATTAACAGACTTTGTGGGTCTAGTAATGGACACTGAATCTTCTAACTACCTACTCAGTTTGCACTAACCCTGTTGACAGATCTCTTCACAGAAGAGCTGCACTTCAGAGGGCAGCAGAACTGGTCTGCTGACTTTGGCCCATTATGTAGATGACAGATTGTCCCATTAGATATATGCCATATTTTCTTTTTCACCTGTCCAACATCAACCCAAAGAAGTCCCTTTAAAAAAGCACTTTATATTTGGCACTTTGAGATCCAAATATAATCCTCTCCAAATTCAGTGAACTTCAGTGGAGAAATTTTGACCAATTTAACACAACTTTCTTCTGCAAAAGCTAAAATTTCTATTCTTTGTTGTTTTGGTTTTTTTTTTTTTTTCCTAGGCATTTAGAAAAAAGGTATGATGAAGTATGTGAATTTTGCAAGAAAAATAAAACCAGAATTCATTATGTGGTCCATGGAATTTTGATAACAGGTACAGTATATTGCACCCAGGATTGCTGAAGCCTTATTTATTTACCTGTATGAGATTATAGACTGTGCTGTCTTTGTCTGGCAAAAAAATTCTTGACTGTCTTTAATGATGTATTTAAAGTAGTTAAGAATTTAGTTCCAGAGAAAATTCCAGATTGCAAAACCTCCACTCATTCCCAAGCACAACAAAAGGTCAAATCTTGTTAAACTGCTTCTCCAGCATGTTTAAAGTCTGACTAGCAATTACACTTGTGATAACAGCATAGTTCAGATTTTGTGTCTACTCCATTACCAGCTGACTCCAAAATTATAGTTTCAGTAACTTGTCCAAGACCGTGAAATCACTTTAAAAACTGTCAGGCACCAAATAGGACTGGACTTAATTCACCAGGCTGGAAATGAAAGCTTTCTTTGCTGACCCATATCACTCCATATTCACCTCAAATTTTTTCTGGAGTAAGTGTACTTATGACAGTATGCACTGCAAAATCATTCAGATATTCTTCTTTCTCCCTTTCCTAATTAGCCAGTAGGTTGGTTTATTTCCTTCTACTTCACCAAGTTTGTTTTTGAGATCTTCCTACTTGAACACTGGGAACACAGAGACTTGAACTATGTCTATGAGAGCGTGCACCAGGAGGTTATAAAAGTGTTGCTTGCATGCTGTGTATCCTACACTCATAACTCATCTGGTCTTGCTTTATCATAGTACAGACATATTGTGGCTCAAGAAAGTGAGTTCTAAGAATATGTCAGGATTTCATACATTAATTCCACAAAAACCAGTTTGCATTACAAAAATCAGTAGTCCTTCTTCTTTATTTGCCACAGAAAAAATCCAATCATTCTTTACAAGAACTGAATTTTTTTTGGCCAGCATTTATCTGCAGTGAACCTGTCAAATAAATATTTTCATAACTACTTTATGAAATAAATTACTTTTAAGCTTCACAATTACTAGAGGTCATCAAATCAGTCAATTGACATATGTTTATAAGTGTTTGTTTATAGTTTTATTGGATAAATTCACCCTCTTTTGAAAAAAAGCATGATTCATGCTCTTCATTCATACATTTTACACAGGAAAAGGAAGTTCTTGTAGATGGATTTCATTTTTCTGAGTGATAAACATGTTTCATATGAACTTACCTTGGCAAAAGCATATAATCTGCTTTGACACCTTTCATACCAATGAGCATATTATAAGTAACAAAACAATCCAAAAAAGCAAGATTTTTCACTATTTGGGCTAAGAGTCAGAAAAGCACTGAAAAGATAAATGTAGGCTTGACTTTGATCACCTCTTATAAATTGAAAATTTTATCCTGTTTTTAAAAAGACCAACCTAACTGACATATATATTCTTGTTTCTGTGACAGCATACTTGGCAGTAGTTATTGCAGCCTGCACTTTGAATTTTCAGAGAGCTTTGCCGCTCTTTGTCACCACTGTCCTAGCCATCTTCTTCATCTTCTGGGATTTTTTTATAGTTAAGTATGAAGACAGAATTGCTGCATTCTTTTCCCCTGCAGACCGATATCTGAAAAAACAGTGGTTTTGGCTGAAATGGTAAATTTTAATTACTTTCTATTAATGTAGAAGGACAATGCACTAGTCAAGGTACCCCTGTGATTTTATTTCAGCTTACTTTCCCATAAGAACAGGGAGATAGGTCAATCACACATATCTCATTAAAATCACAGAATAATTCAGTATTTACCAGGAAATATCAGAAACACATTCAGGATTTCAATGCAGCAGCTAGGGATCAAAAGTCTTGGCAGAAAGCATAGGGTGAACACCACAAATTGAGGTGGGAAAAGTTTGTGGTTGAAAGAGAATATGTTCACAAAAGTTCATGTGTGTTGCAGCCTTTTGCATTAGCTCTGAAAAACAAAAATTTCTTCACTATTCACAGAGCCATTAGGTCCATAAGAACCTTAACTCTAACATTTGCAAACTCCTAAAGACTGCAGTATATTATCTAAACACTGTTTTTCCAAATATCCCCCTAGCAATTTTTACTTGACCTTCAGGAATCAAAACATGCCAGCCAGATTTAATGTCATAATAAGATTGTATGACCTTAATTTGGGATAGTAGACATTCATCTTGTAGATAAATGGCAGATAATTTAGATTATTAGATAATAATAATTAATTATTAATTATTATTAGATAATAATTAGACCTGTCAGACAGTTATCTCAAGTATTCCTGAGCAGTGTTGGGGGATCTTGAAGCTATCCCTGGCAAAATGAGGAGAAAAAGGAGTCTTGTAGACCAAAGAAAAACCAAATGAAATATCATTAAAAAGGAAAACTAAATTGGCCAGCTACTACCTATTTCAGCTAGATCACCTGCTAGCTGAGAAAGAAAGAGTTTTAAGGAGGAGTCATTCTCAGTTCAGGATAATGTCCCAGATTATTTTTAAGATTTAGAAATGGCTTTGCTAAGAAAAGTGTTAAAAAGATTGTGGTCCTTCTGCTCAGCAGCCATATTAGAGAGCAGTCACACAGAGGCATTTCCATGTAGATGATCTGGCAGCCTCTCTGGGAGATAAAGAGTAAAAGGAATAGGAGAGTCCTGAGGAGCAGATGGAACAAATGGGTGCAGTAAGTGCTGTATTACCTGGCTGCAATATTTAAATTGTACATATCACAGGTTATGTGCTTAACTGTTTTCTTCCAATAGAGATAAAGTCTCTCAGGTATAGAAAGGGTTACTCAGCATTGCAATGGCCAAGCCATTTTGTGGAATTTACCTGCAATGTGTTTAATCCCCATCTAAAGATCAAATTGATGTAGCTAGGTACCACTGAAATCAGTGAAACCTTACTGTTAGACAAAACTAGCATCAAAACACTTGGGACAGTGTTTCCTCTCTGTATATGGGGTGATGTATTTTGTTGCCTTCCAGGCTGTTGTTGCAATAATTACCTTCAATAAATAAGCTTAACGTGGTTCTGATAGTGGGGACCATAGAAACACTGAAACACAGATATACATGTCATTGTTTCTGAGATAGCTGAATGGACTATGAATGGTTACAAAGAAAGGAGCTGTTTCTAGCCTACTCCTCAGTAGAATGTGCTTCATGGGCCCACCAGCTAAACAACACAGTGCAAATCATAAATACCATAGCCTCTCTTGCCCAGAACTAAAGATTCAATAAAGGAAAGGAAGGGAAAGAAAAGAAGGATGAAGTGAGAAAGGAAGATATTGCATTTCGTTTAATAGAAATGGCATCCAAACAAGGGTCATTCATGCTTTTTTTGGCTACTCTGGCTTGGAGGATATTTCTTCCAGACGCCACCAAAGGATGTTGCCAAAGGCACATCAGTGAAGGCGGGTACCTGCTTGTGTAGGTACAGGTTTCAATGCAATACGTTGTACAAAGAGTTTATTCACAAACAGAGATGTAAATGTTTTGGGTATGGTAAGAGAAATTAATATCCCAAACATCTTTTTCAGGATATCATGATGCTTTTTATTTCCTAGGGTGTTTTGTGCAACTCTTATTATAATGACCATCTGCTGGCTTATCTTTGACACAACAAAAAGAGGATCCCGTCAGCTAATCTCTTTTGGTGGGCTTGTGATGTATGTTGTCCTGATGCTTATCTTTTCCAAATATCCAACCCAAGTGAGTATTTATTCCATAATGCGCCTTTTGGTATTTTTTTTATTCTGTGTCTAAAAAACTATTCCCCTACCCTACCCAAGTCTAGTAAGAGTAAAAAAATGTGGGAAAGTAAGAATATAGCCTTGCCTAAGACCAAGGACTGTGTCTAATTTCTGAAGAAAGTAATTTTGCTCTTGTGGACTATGTATGGGGCTGTATCAACACCTGTCTCTCAGTATTTGGGAAGCTGCTGCCCACTTTCTGTTCCAGCCCTGATACAGTTCAAACTGAGATATGCCTTCTCCATGCTTTCACTCACAGGAGTGTCACCACAGTCCTCAGCACATCACTTATTTGAGGACATTGTCATCACATCAGTACAAATTGCCTGGAACCAGAGATATGATAGATAGATAGATAGATAGATAGATAGATAGATAGATAGATAGATAGATATATAGATAGATTGATTGATGTAGCACTTAACCTCTCACAAGTTTGTTTCCCACTTCAAATTCAGCAGCTGGGGTCGAGCTGATGTCCTCACTTTTTGCTCACCCATTCCCATAGTCTCACAAATGCTATTTAATTTTCCATGAGAAATGTCCACTCTGTTTTGCTGTGGTATTACAAAGGGCTTCGTTCAGCCACCACAATTACCACTTCAGCTTTTATTCCTGTTTGCATACCTCATATACCTCAGCATCCTTTCGTTAATCATACATATATTGTCCAGGTCACCAAGATTTCCCAATACTTTTCATGACTTCCATCAGTGCTGAGACTTTCTTAACAGGTCATGTCCTCTCAGCAAGGACTAATGAACTTGCCTTACCCTTTGCAACTGATGCTGTCTCCAGCTGAGGTGAAAACTCATATTCCAAATGCTTTGTGCTCTCCCACGAGCCCTCATTACACCTAATTGGTTTGTGTTATTCAAATATCGTCTGATTAAATTAGAGAATGCCATTGTAGCTCTTTGTTTTGTAAGTGATTTGATTCAATTTTCACAAAACAAAGATGTTTTCTGAGGCAGCAGAACAGGAATCATCAGTGTAGTGAAGAGGAACTCATCATCATAAGCAGCCAGAGTTTCTCCTATGACTGCCTTTATATGATGAATCACAATATAAAACTGAGCAGTTCTCAAGTATCAAAAGTCTTTAAAGCTAGGGGACATAAACAGAGTTGAAATTACCCAAGGACAAACGCTGTAGCAAAATCTCCTTGTGCTCTGTCCAAATATGTGAAGATCCATGTCCCTTACAACCTGTTTTGGCAGCTGCTCCCATTCTGCAGTATAGATAGTCAGACTATCCCCTTACATTATTTAAACAAACATCCAAAGTAAATTATTATTAATTTAAATAACAAGCAGTTTGTTTATTTTTCTGCCTATCTAGGTTGCTTGGAGACCAGTATTTTCAGGAATAGGAATGCAGTTTATTCTTGGGATTCTTATTCTGAGGACCAAAGTGGGTTTTAATGTATTTAACTGGCTAGGCATTCAGATCCAGGTAAGCTACTGAGCAAAATCCTTACTTGTTTAATATAATTTTTTATCTTGAGAGTCTTACATTGTACAAACAGGCTGTTCAAGGATCCATTTATCCCTTGATTTTTTCTTCTCTTGAGAATGGATTCTCAGAAAGGTCATTGACTTCCTGCATTCAACCTTCTTCTCTTTCTTTTTTTTTTTTTTTTTTTTTTTTTGGTCTGTTAATACAATGGCCAGAGTGATACCATTTATTAATGGCTTTACCATCATTGGGCTGAAGTTATAAATTGGCATTCTTGAAACACAAATTACTTTTGTGTCAGGGCACTCATAGGAGTTCTTAGAAATGGCTCAACTCCAAATCATCAATAAACACAATATGCTGAAAAGGCTTGGGATTTAGGACATAGCCCTAATTATCTTCAGGGCAGCAACATTCCTGACGTCAGAGACATTTCACAGTCCTCATGACACACAAGAAAATTAATTCAGCTATGTAAAGGTGGCAAAATCCAAATCTGCATGCTGAAAGGGATCTTAAGATAGTGGATGGGATCTATCCACAGGTAGCCCTGCAGACAAAATTTTTTTTAAAAAGTCGGTTACTGTAAAGTAATGAATAAGCAATATCCAAAATATACATCAGAGAGTACCCACTGAAGGACATTCAGACTTTTCACCTCGGGGATACTATTCTCACAGCTGTTCTTCACAGATAATTAAGGACATGTAAAACCAGACAGAGCAAAATGTACTGTCTCTGTGCAGGAGCAAAGACACAGATCTGATGTCTGTCTAATCTGCAGGCAGCGGGAGTCATCTGGGTTTTGTCACCAGGTTCTCAGTCTCTGAGTGAAGCAGGTCTGGTACCCCCTTTTGCTAGCTTCATGTTTTCAAGTCTTACAGTCTATCCTGTCAGAACTAATTACTGTAGCTATTATAAACTGTATTTTAACTCCATTTTAAACTGTATCAGTAATGCATATATTTGCATCAGAAGTATAAAAATGCACTGGATCAAAATTTAAAAGTAGAAGATTCCCTCAGGCTATCTCTTAGCTACACCTTTCAAAACTCATTACTTCAGCTGTCAAATCTCCATTTTAAGCTGTATAATTCATTGTACTTATTTGCATTAGATGGAGCATAGAAGTGCAGCACAGTATTGGGATTTAAAAGTAAATTCTTTTTCAGTATAGTTTATGGCCTCCATTGTGTCAAGTACTCAACAGAGCAGAGTAGATACCCTCAGTTCAGCCAAATACAGTCAGCAAGGCTTGGACCCCTACAAATCAGAGTCCAAGCTCCTTGGACCTCACCATATTTCTGCAGGACAGCTAGCAGTATTTTGTGTGGTTTTGGCAGGTACCCAGAGCTTATGGCTAATTTACTTTGCTTTCTGTCCCCAGACTTTTCTGGACTACTCTGATGCAGGTGCCAAGTTTGTGTTTGGTGACAAATACACAGATCATTTCTTTGCTTTTAAGGTAAGATGGTTGTTGTACTCTGTATGTGGCAGATAAACAATGGTAAGAGGAACAGTATAGCTGGGAAATAAATTGTGTGGCTTGTGATAGCTATATAATCACCAGAGAAATCAGCAAGTAATCTATTCCTTATTGTGTGATATTCTGAATAGAAAATTTGGGAACACTTTCATTCACTGCAAAACACTGAGTTAGATGCACTTATTTAGTCTAATTATAACAACATACGTTGCATGTAGACAGAATTTTGGAATATTTTTCTACAAGGAATAGGTTAAAAGGCTTCTACCTGGCCACTGACAGAACTATTACCTCCTGTCTATCTTCCCCACTTTTCCATGCCTAAAAGTGCTCTGCCATGCCATGCTGTTGTACCCTAAAGTGCTGTACAGACCACTGCTTCACAAACCTTCCCCCTGAAGAAGTGGAGAGCCTAGATGTGTATTTATTCACACCTGGGGGAAGAGCTAGAAGATGCATAAGCAGGAAGAATTACATGATATCGCGTTAGTAAGATCACAGAGGGATTTCCCATGTCTCTGTTAAGAGACCTTTTTGGGAAACAGCTGGAATACAGTTTATCTGCTCTGTGCTCTCTAATCTGCACCAGCATCCTTCAAGGTTTTGCTCTGAGAAGAAGCTCATGCCACAATGCCTGCTTAGGCTAGAATCAAGAACATACAAAACAAAAGAAACCCCAAACCAACCCAAATAACAAATAAATAAACCTCAAACAAATATGAGAAATGTATCAGGACTTAGTTGGAGACCATTCTTTTGATTTTTCAGATATATGACCGTGGGCTTACGTGCCTTTTCTCTTGTTTTCTTTCTTGAGGTGATATTCCAAACTAGATATTCTGCAAACTTAGCTCTTTCATTACTTGAGAGAGAAAGTGCTATCTGTAAAATAGCCTGCTACTAAGAACAGTCAGAACATCTTAGAAGGGAAAAAAAATTTAGGCATTTCATCAATATGAATTATATTTTACGAGCAATTCTTTTGTACCTTTTGTTTCACTTTCCCGCTCCTCCCACCCTTTACTTTGGGGGGTATTTACTTTACTTATTTGAGCACTTAAATAACAATTTTGATTCTCAACTACATGTTTTAGGGGTGAAATTTTTCAATTCCTGCCCCACCTACCCATCCCCCCCATGTAATTTTTGTCGTGGCTTTTGGCAATGCTTTATGAATATGATTTTTTCAAGGTGGTTCTGAGTCCTCACTGATGATGCAAAATACTTTGCTTACTAAAGCCATAACTAGGGACTAGACAGCCAAAAGTTTGCTTCTGTGTAGGCAAACATACATCAGTGTTATCCTATGGTTCAAGCCAGCAAAACCATGGAATTTCTAGAAGACAATAATAGGAACACGTATATTATCTCACACTGAAAAGCAAGAAAACCAGTTGGTTTTCAGAGCTACATATATATATAGGAATATATACATATAAATATGGTAAAGGAAATTGCAGAAAAGTGTACAGCAATATCAAAACATGCTCCATCTTCTCCTCCTCTGGACAGGGAATTCCCTCTTCCAACAACAGTGAGTGACAGCCAGCCTGTTCTCCCTTGAAACACTTGTTATTTATTTAGACATTAAGTTGGTCCAAAGTGCTTTTTTGTGTCTTTCAGATATTTTATGAGGTTTGCATGTTGTGATGAACTCTTTTAATCTTGCCCCAAGATATTTCAAAGCATCATCCAAAAGACAATGCTTAGCTCCTCAGAGATTAGACAAGGGACAGGATATGTCTGTCAGAGTCCTGTTGTATTCATACTGCATCCTCAGCAATATGCAGGGACACATCAGTTTTCTGCCAGGTGAAGTAGACATGTTACCAGAGCAGACACATCCCATTTGTGAATACGCACACTTGTATATATTCTGACCAGTTCCATCAGTCCCACAGTGTCTTTGAGCACATGGTTCTGGAAGCACTAGTTAGTCAAAAATGCACATATTTGCATGTATAAACAGGTTTATTTTAACTATGTATTTGTGCAGGCAGATGCAGAGTTTCAGAGTTCTGAAAAAATACCCATTTGCCCACATAAAAAAGCATTTCCAAGCACTTAAGTAGATGGAAAAGACCTTTTACTATTAAGTCTTCTATCCTGTTGACTACAAAAGACAAAGTTTGCTTTGAGTGAGGAAGTAGCTAGACTTCTGTTAAATTTATAGCTTCTTTTTTATACCAGGAGAACTATGGATCCCTGACAAAAGCTTTGCTTTGAAGGTCAAACTTTAGGAGTATATGAAAAAGCAGGATGTTTCTTAAACATCAATAGCAACTTCTTTAAAGGAAAATAGGGAAAAATTTAAACATCAAGCTACAAAGGAGGGGAGTTGAGAGCAGACAACAATTTTAACTTCCTTCTCTGTGTGGCAATAACAAAAGAAAAGGCAGGGAGAAAGATATTAATTTTACTAAACTAAACTGTCTGCTGTTACTGCATGGCAAACTATTCCTGCAGAACTGCAAAAAGGATCAAGGAACCAAGCTAGAGAAAGCAGCATTATATTAACTTGTTGAACAGCACAACAATATTGGTTAATTGCACTCTGTCCTTTCAGAGAAATGTTCTGATCATCAAAATTGATTTTCTAAATGTTTATCAAAATTGTTTATAGTACCAACTCTCCTCTAGAAAGGCATAGAGTCTATGGACTGAAAAGATCTGAACTAACAGAGTGGTTTGTTGTTTTCCATTCTGTTACTTGATTTTATTTATAATGCATTATATCATTAGTGAACACACATGAAAGCTTCCTAGTCTTCGTGGTTGTGGGAAAATGACTGTGAGCCCTGTGGACTGGTAACTGGAGATACACTTAGAGGAAACTGAGAAGTTTTGTTCACATTTTAACAGGAGTTATAATGCAGGATAAATCACAATTGCTGCTTTCTGGATGGAATACAGCTGGTGCATGACTTGAAACCCTTCCAGAATGATTCCCCATCACCTGTTAAGGGGGATTGAATGGAGGCTGGAGTAGAGTGGAGGCTCCATGGCCAGACTCTGTGGAAATCCTTGCAGGGAAGGGAACTCGGTGGTACTTTGTAGCTGATAAACTGCATACCAGCTGATAAACAGTATACCAGGGAAAGAGGGGAAGATGTCTCACTGGTGAGCCAGCAACTGTGGTGAAATCCCTCTCCTTAGACAAACTTGCTTCATTAAAGCCTAATGATAATATTAATGTACACCTCCATGTCATAGTTATCTGCTCCTGATGTATGAACAACCCTCATAGGAATGCACTCTACATTCTTTTTGACTGTATCTTTAAAAGCAAAGGGAGAGAATTTATGCTAATCAGTAACAAAGGTCACTCTATTACTAGAGTCACTCAAACTCCACATAAACATAAAGAAATAGTATATAAGTAAGTTGAGAAACGGGGAAAGTTAGGGAAAACTCCATCTTAACTGCTGGGATCAGTCAACGGGCTGAAACTGTCTTCTTCCCCATAGAGACACCTGTAAACTGGTAAAAACCAGGTTCTATGTGCCCTGAATAGTTTTACTTGGGAATAGAGCCTGTCTGTGTATTCCTTCAAGTACATTTTTGCAGTCAGATACAAAGAGCAACAATCTTCTAGCCTTAACATGTTGCAGTCTTATATTAATAAGAATGTTATTCCTGAAATTATTAGCGTAAATCCTTTATGGGTGCTGGCAGTCGGCAGCAGGTAATACACTCTAGTAAGGGGCCAGACCTGCTGGGAGGATTCCCTCTAACACAGCCAAACCACTATCCAATCGAGGAGGACTGCTCAGTTAAGGGTCTCCTTAATGGGATGCTGAAAGTCTGCTCAGCTACAAGTGTCTTGGTTTTCCTGGGACACTGACAGATAAATTAAATACTAAGGGGCAAATAAGTCTCTCCACATTAATGGTCTAGGAAATCTCCCCTTTTCACATGACAGTGGTACTCTTGTAGCTGTAACTAATTTGTCTGACTAATTTTGGATATTTAGGGGGTGGATTTTTCTTTCTGTTGTATACTAGCATATTTCACATACATGGAATACATAGTGGTTTTAATAGCCCATCAGAAAGTGGGTTAGGCATTCCTGCAATTATTTTAAATTATGTTGAAAGGAAGTATTTTTCAGTCTCCACTGTGAGAGACCTGTATTCATCTTTTGTATTTAGTAAGTATATACCTTTAAATAGATTGTTTTTAAAGGATGTAAATGTTTGCATTGACTTAAACATGGTTATTCACTTATGTATATTATGCTAAGCTAAACAGTTTCTAAACAATTGCAGTTGTATGAGAAAGCTATGTAGATAAATGAAAATCATTTAATTACAACTCAAACAGGAAAGTTAGGAAGGAAACCACTGTAGAAGTTTTAATGATCTTCTGTCTTCAAATCAGGTATTGCCAATTGTGGTTTTCTTCAGTACGGTTATGTCTATGCTTTACCACGTTGGATTCATGCAGTGGCTTGTTGGAAAGGTATGCATTATTGCCAATTAGATGCTCCTTTGGCTAGTGTGGGAAATGTTTTGAACATGTGCAAAGGAGCCATAGCCTGGAAATAGTTCCAAATGTTACCATTGCAAAATCTTGATTGGCATCTCTCAGTCTGGTTTCATTGCTTCTGTCATATTAATTGTTAGTTTTACCTGGTTAGCTTTAGTGTTCCTCAGATGCCATACTTGCTTAAATCTTCCTTTCTGCCTGCCCTTCTCCCAGCCCTCAAAATGCAGGATGGAGATTAAATCACAGAGAGTACATTTCTGCTAAGCATTTCAGTAGCAATCGCATATACCCTCCTGTCACAGATACCCAGATAAAATCAAAGCAGGTTCCTCACCTCACTCTCAAAGTGTTCATTTCTGTCAGCATCTATGTCTTGTGCTACTGTCTACTAATATAAGATCAAGTCCACTTTCTGTTGTCTCTGTCCAATAAACCTGTCATATGACAGAAAAAGATCTTCCTCTATGGTTGTAGTTAAACCTAATTTGAAGATATTCTTAGATTAAAAGTTATTTGCCCTTTACATTCACAGGATTGTTATCAAAGTACCATGAACATCACCTAGCTGACATTAGTGTGCTAAAATTGCAATGAGGTATTTTTAGCTTTAATTTAAGTTTCACATTTTTCCCCTTCATATGAAGTATTTTTGAACAAGACCATAAGTCATAAGAACACATCAAAATATCTTTATTGTTTAATTTATTTTAACATTTTTATGCCAAGAAGGAGCCTGGAGTACTTACAGTTCTGTTAAATTACTTCTCCTCTGTTTTATTTTAGCATGTACCAATTACATGGATGTGCTATACCTTTAAGCTGAAATCATTAACTCAGGAAGTATTGTAACATGTCTCTGAACTCTTAGATTGATATTATTAACTCAAGAAGGGCATGGAATAGGCAGAACAAATTTTTGTTTCTTTTTTAAAAATTGTTTTAGGTTGGTTGGATAATGCATGTCTTCATGGGAACAACTCCTGTTGAGTCTCTGGTAGCTGCGGGTAACATATTTGTGGGACAGGTGAGCTGGAGCACAGAAAAACATGCTAACAATATTACAGAATTTATGGAAATAATGCTGCTCATTAAACATTTATTTAATGATTATTAAAAAAATAATCTCTTTCAAAGGTAGGATTCCACTACATTAAGTTTGATGACAGGTTTCCAAAATTGCAGTATGTTCATATATTGGCAGCGATGCACAATGGAAAAGATTTGGGAAGTGATATGTTTTCCCAACAGAAGGTCAAGTATAAATGTACATGATAGATCTCCCTGCTAGACTACTCCAAGGCTATGAAGAAATAACAATTTCAAGGGGTTTTTTCAGTTGAAAAAGCAAATGGTATGAAAAGATGGCACACAAAGCAGGAAAGGGCAGAAGAGAGAGACAATGAAGAAAACTAAGATCCAGAGCTAGCAGTATAAGACCTTATTCAAAAAAGAGTGGACAGCATCTAACAGACCACTTTAATGGGAAATATATTAAACCCACATTTACAATAATATCTGTCCCAAGCTTAGAAGCAATGTACAAAGATCAACAATTAACATCCAAGCCCAAATGCACTATTAGCATGATATTTAGCAGTGGTGCATCACTACATCACACTGCTTCCAGATTTAGAGTGGTACCATTGCATGACACTGCCTCCAGGATGTGCTCACACACATGCCAGAGGGGCATGTTTCACTTGACTAATAGCCTTATTTGTGGCTCAGATCTGTGGCTGTCCCCAGGTCACTGAGAACTGGAATAGAATTTCTTGGCAATTTCATTATGCTTTTCAGGGAGGCAGCAAACCAGCTAGAATTGTCTTCAGACATTCTCTTTCTTGGGATAAAAAAGCCCCAATCTATTGAAATTGAAGCACTTGTTAGCATTAGGATTAATTAATCAAAGATACCTAAGAGAGTCTGATGCAGACACTCATTTTTCTGCCCTTAATAAAAGAAATCTTTGGGCATTTATTAGGGATTTCTTTATTTGATGCTTGTTTTTCACTTCCAGACAGAGTGTCCTCTCCTGGTACGGCCTTACTTACCATACATCACCAAATCTGAACTCCATGCAGTCATGACAGCAGGATTCTCAACTATTGCTGGAAGTGTCTTAGGGGCATATATTTCTTTTGGGGTAAGACAGGGGAAAAGAACTATATATATGAAAATATATGGTTTATTTGAAATCTTTTAAGTATTTCACCCAGCTACAATGCTTTGAAAGTATCCCTCAATCATTCCCTCTATTTGAGATTTTTTTGTCTCTGAAAGAATTAGTCACAAAAATACATGGTCTTCTGACAGCTCATTCTCTTCATTTCCTTATGAGCAATATGAACTTTTAATGACTTCCTGTAGTATAATCATACCAACAACTAAAAAAATTAATTTCATTCCTACATATTTGTGCATAATATGGTTATCATGGAGTACTTTCTGTCACCTGGAATTCTAGGTTTCCTCCTCCCACCTACTGACTGCTTCCGTCATGTCAGCACCAGCATCATTAGCTGTCTCCAAATTATTCTGGCCTGAAACTGAAAAGCCTATGGTAACTCTGAGGAGTGGCATACAAATGGCAAAAAGGTAAGCTGATCTAGGTGCTAGTTAATGCTACTGCAAAAATGAGGTCTGCAAATGCAAATATGTAAAAAGCAAAGGCAAAGCAATCATTTCACAACAGCAGCAAATTTGTTGCCTATCTGCGGGGACACTTCTCTTGAGAATGACAGGCAAAGCAAAAAGGCTTCTAAGGATCTGATTCTGAATGGCCCAAGCATTTCTGCAAGGGCTGTGTGGAAGAAAAGCAGTGACCACTGCCTAATGCAAACAGTGCTACAGTTTAGAGATCTGATCCATATCTTGCTCAACACTGAATGTGCCAGAATTCATCCTCAGGGCACCACAAGCATATGCTTCAAGTGTCTGCCATGAGGATTGACAGGAAAAGCCTACTTCACCTCATCATTCCTCTTCGTTATTTTCCCTATGAGTGTACAGACAGCTTCAGTGCTAGACTTCTAGTGCATGTACCTTTTAGTTCTGTTATTTCTTCTTGAATTTAAAGATGTTCGCACTCTGGTTTTCTCTTCATTGGCAAAGTGAATCAAAGAATCTGCTGGAAGCAGCCAGTCAGGGTGCCTCTACCTCCATCGGGCTGGTAGCAAACATCGCCGTGAATGTGATCTCCTTCCTTGCCCTGCTGAGCTTCTTTGACTCAGCCCTTTCTTGGGTGGGCAACTTGTTTGACTATCCACAGCTGACCTTTGAGGTATGATCTCCAGGTTCCCCATGCAGCTGACATGCATGCATAACTTGTCTTTCTCAAATTTAAGTGCTTGTATGGTTTGTTGTTTTTTGTTCTCATTTTGTGTTTTAACATGATATAAACACATATTTTATTTACATGTTCTGAAAAATTTCTTAACAGTTAAAGTAAAATTTTTGCCATTTAAGTATTTTTGTATCTATTAGTCTGCATCTAGTTTCCCTCTGTGGTGTTCTTGCTAACCCTCAGGGTATCTTTATACAGAGTATGTTGGCACCTGCCTTCTCTGACTTGGCAGTGCAGCACATCTGTCAGTTACATGCTTGCCAAGCCATTAACATCTCCTTCAGCTAAACATAAAAGGTGGCTTTATCTTCAAAAGGTCCCATCAAACCCTTAATGCTCACTGTGTTCACTTAGATGGGACACTGGGAAAAGGCTGGACTTGCCTGAAACCAGACTTACTGGATATCAGTTAGTTCTCAATACAATTACAAAGTAAAACTGTACCCAAATCACTCAACTGAGGAAACGGGTTTCAAACAGGACTTCTGTTTGAACCTAGGTCAATATGTCATTTTTAACTCAATGCAATCACCTATTTTCAATGTTTTGGGCCTTTTTGTTTCACAAGACCCTAATAAAAGCCCTGTGAGAAACCTGCATATAACTTGTGTTAAAGGTGTTGCTGAAGTAAATAGCCACTCATAACAGATACGGCTTCAGCAACACTAAGTTATTACCCTGCCAGGCTTTCACCGATATCTCACTGCACCCCGGACACCCATAGCTGAGGAGAGGCACAAGTATGCCTGCCTTAGGCATACTCATGCAGGGGCTGGTATTTTCATAACTGCTGGGTGGTGTAAGATTTGGACAGGTAGATAGTCCACAAGGAATTGAGACACACAGACAAGATGCATCCAGTCAATCTTCCCTTGGGAGAGACACTAATGTGTAACCTTCTGTGAGCAGTGAAACCAGCCAGAAATAGTAACTGCTTAAAGACCTCCATTACATTCCCTAAGGACAATCTGACCAAAATCTTTCACAGTGGGAGCTATTTTCTCTCATATAAAGCTGTACTGTGATATGGGATTTCTTTTTCAATTTGCATAAATCTTATAATGCCAGGAAAAAATAGGTACAGCTTTAATTGTGTCAGATGCACAGCTTTTATGCAGAGACAACTCTTTTGTTTACACCGGTTGGAGCCCAATAACCTGATAATTAAGCATGTTCATTAACACATTTGATTTAATCTAGCAGAAGAATTGGAATCCTCAGTTCTCTTATCAGCTCTTTTAGTTCAATCTTCCTTCTTTTTGTCAAACACTGTGCCCAATTTGAAGCCATTATTGAGGGAAAAGAAGGCACAGAAACCTTTGTTTTATTTTACATATAAAATTAGGGATATATAAATATTTCATTCTATTTAGAGTCTGGATAAATGTTTTAAAAGGTACTCAAGCATGCCTCACAATGAAAAACTCTCCCAGAGTTCATGGCAGCAAAAACTGAAGGCCATTTTCCTCTGCTAAAATAAAACTATCCTTATTTTAAGTCTGGAAAACTTACTGTCTGCTATTGTTTTTTGGCATGTATTTTGATCTGCTTTTTCTTATACATTCTGCAGAACATTTGTGCTTATGTCTTCATGCCGTTCTCTTTCATGATGGGAGTAGACTGGGAAGACAGTTTTATTGTTGGTGGACTACTAGGTTACAAAACTTTCTTCAATGAATTTTTGGCTTATGAGCGCCTTTCAAAACTGATTCAAAACCGAGAAAAGGGTGGAAGCATGTACATTAATGGTGTGAAACAGTATATGACAGTAAGTAACATTTTCTGTTCTACAGATTTATTTGATCAAATACTTCAATGTTGAAACTCGACTTATTTTTTAATATGAGCATAAAATGGTTGCATATTACTCTAAGATGTGTCTTTGAGCAACAGAGTTCAGTTATGAAAGTGCAGCATTGCTCTGTGCAGTTGCTGTGACTGTCATTGCCCAAGCTGTCTTGAACAAGCACAGAAACAGAAGAGCGTGGATTTGGGGAGCATGTAGTATCCCACAGGACACCACACTTAAGACAGAGGCTGTCTTCAAAGTGTTTCTTCTTACCAGATACTCAGTACTTCTCTATGACCTACTCTCCCAAGAAAACCCTGAGACAGAACTGAGGATCCTCCTGCCCTCAAATGATTGTCCAAGCATTAAATCTAAGAGAGGCATCCAGCAAAATCTAGCAGATGGCATTACTGGCACACCTTTACTGTAGTCTATTGTTCCCTCTGCAGAGAGCAGTAATAAAAGACATAGTACATGCCATACACCTCCATTGCTGCACTGAGTCCAACCAGTCTGCCTCAATCAAGTTTTCCAACCTTGTCCCGCCTCATTCTCAGTTTACCCAGCAGATGTGGAGCTCCTACTACAGTGCCCTGCAAAAGGCAGTGCTAAGGGCATCTTGCATGTGTGCATGGGCCAAAGATCATTCAGTGATCAAAGCTGACCTTTGTGGACATGACTACTCCACTATCTGGCATTCACACACACAGCACATGCTGAATTCTCCCTGTCCTGAGCACAGGCAAAAAAAAACATGATATCCAACTTTAGACCTCCATTGATCCTTCTTTCTTAAATTGAGGCAGACTGTCACTTGAGAAACCCTGAATTTGAAAGTATTTTGTACAACTCTTATTTGCTTCTTTGAATCAGATGGGATGCTGTGGATACCTCTTATCTTAAAAACTAAAACCAAATTCCTGATTAACAGAACATATTTCACAGGTAGAGGTAGAAAGCCAGGCAGTCTGACCAAATATTCAGACCCTTGTCTGAGCATCCATTACCACTGTTCCTGAAATTCTGGGTAATAAAACCCCGGACTAGAAAGATCTTTGATGTGCCCTGCTATAGCTGTGCTTCCTTCTACTACATGAATATGACACTGAATTCCTGAATGAGTGAATAAGGGTATTTTAGTATGGAATACAGCCTTAAAACACAGATCCTAAGAACTCTATTTACTTCCCCCCCCCCCCCCCCCCATATAAGACACAGAAGTTTCACATTCACTTCTAATACCTATAAGGCGCTGTATTAACTTCCATAGCGAAAAGCTCTGAGAAACAAAAATTTTAATTCACAATGCTGGTAAAAAATGACTGACAATCCTTATAATTACAGCACAACAGGTAAGGTTGTGCTTGGCTTCCATTTTTAGTTTCTCTTCAGTTTCAGATCTCTCTAATTCATCCACACACAGATATTCGCTCAGACTGAGCAAACAAGTGTCTTCACCTGAGTCATTAATTATATGGCTTCCTGTTTTCAGAGCTAGGAGAGTGCAAATGAAAGCAGGGTACACAGAGCTTTTTCTAGGAAAAGCTGGTAGAGTGGGTACTTGAAAAACATTTTCCTGCATTTGTACAGATTGATTGAAAGTATCTACAAATTGATGTTCATAAAAGAGGAATTAAACCAGAGGAACTTCTAATAAACAGGAAACCTGCTAGAACACTTACTCATTTTCAGCTTGAACCTAAACCACAGTAAACAGGAATTCAGAGCTGCCAGGGAAACAAAAATCCATTTGCTGAGATATGTTGCCTCCTTTCTCAAAACGTTTGAACTGCATTTAACTGCAGGCTTGCAAGGTTTGTAGCCTGATTTCACCTAAAGGACCATTTTGTGTCCTGTGGCCTTTGCCTATGTGGAGGCAAAGGCCAGCCTTGTCTCTACTCTGAGTTCCAGGCTTTGGTGTTACCCAAGGGGAGAAAGGTGGCAGAAGTCAGTACAGAAATAAGCTGTTAATGGGGATTCCAAAAATCATAATGTCCCTCTCTGCCTGTAAACACATCAATGTGCCCACTTCCTAGCAGACCAATTTGTCTTCTTTGCACAGGGTGGAGAATGCACAAAGTAGCTTTGTATATAGAGCCCTCTGCTTCTTCAGGGTCAAAGAATTCAGGGATGCATACCAAAACTTGAGGTTTCAAAAGAGTTTTATAGAGGCATCCAGCTGTGGAAAAACAAGTTGAGTTATAGCTCTCTGACTCATACTTTCAGCAGCAGTTAAATTGCCACCAGTAAGATAAATTTTTTTTTGTCTTTAATTGCTACTACTCACTTCAAAAAGGCACAACAATATATGTGAAAGATAAAATCATCGCTTAGTTTGTCAGTCCTCACATGGGCAGTGGGTATAAAAGCCTGTGACTTTCAACAAGAAAACAAGTTCACCTTTCTGGAAGCCACACCTTGGGCAGCAACCAAGCAAAACAGTTATTTTTGTAGGCAGAGCTACAATGCCATGTTTTCAGACCTTTAAATCACAATAAGCTGTTTCAAACCACTTAGAGGGTGTGTCTTTGCTTTTCAGGTTCGCTCTGAAGTCATCGCCACCTATGCTCTCTGTGGATTTGCCAACTTTGGTTCCCTGGGACTGGTAATAGGAGGCCTGAGTAAGAACCACTCTCACATACAATTTGTGGAGCAGATCCCAAAGAAAGCCCCAGAAGGAGGAGGCTGGGGGTGAAGCAGCATTAGGGGCTGAGCAGCTGCTCTGCCAAAGCCTAGCACTCCGTTGTGAATGGAGGGGCCCAGAGGGGGTACAGGCTTTGGTGTGGAAGTACTGGGAGAGGTGCTGAAGGCAAGGGGAAGGAACCAAGCCCTTCTGATAGCCTTGCCTGTTTAGACCTCAAACATGAACATGAGCTACTACTGCCCATGGGCTTCTGGAGGAGCAGGTCAACTCCATAGCATGCTGGTTTGAGAGATGAATTTGGTTATTTCCTGTAAAAAAATCACATATATGCAGTAGGTTTATAGAGAAAGAATTTTCAAAAAAGGGTTTCAGATCTCAGAGGAAAAAGAAAAATTGAAAAATCCTCTGAGTTCCTCACCAGGCAGTCAGAATTGCTGGCAGTCATCTTTACCTTGAAGCCACAGTGGGCTCAGCAGCGAGGCAGCATAGAGGAGCAAAACCCAGCCATGGGGTCAGACTCTTCTGAAGGGCACAATCATCCAGCACAGACATGCAAACTGCCAAAGAAAACAAAAGTTACTGTTTTAAATATAGGCAACCCTCTCAACAGAGAGAGCCAACTCTGACACTTGGCCTTCAAAAAACCCACTAAAAAATGTCCCTTTTTTTCCTCCATGTTTCCCTTAGTTTAAACTGCAGGGTGGGAAATTACTCCTGCACGGGCAAAAGTAGGCAGATTCACCTTCCTTATATGTATTACTGTTTGACATACACTTTGTATTTCTTCTAGCAAGCATTGCTCCCTCAAAAAAGAAGGAAATAGCTGATGGTGCTTTCAGAGCAATGATTGCAGGAACGGTGGCCTGTTTCATGACAGCCTGTGTCGCAGGTACAGTGCTTGGGTTTGGTGTCCCCTGCAGCCAGTGACCACCACGGGGCAGTGCACCAGCACCATACTATATCCCCCTTGGCTGCCCCTGTCACTCAAACACAAGTATTTTTGTGCTTGGCAGGATTAAGAGTTGATATGAGACAAAAGGTTCTTGAAAACTAGAATTTGAAAATATGTAAATATTTCAGTTCTTCCATTATGTCTGTTTTTAGGAGAGGGGTATGGTTTTTTAATGGGGGAGTTTTTTGTTTGGTTGTTTTTTGGGGTTTTTTTTTGTTAGTTTGTCTATGCAAAACTTGTGACTCATAAACAAAGCAGTTTATAGATGAATTGCAAGCCCTCCTCCACGCCACTAGATACAGGAATAGAGAACTAATTTTGGAAAAGAAACAGAAAAATGGAATGAAAGAGTGTAAAAGGGTAACAGAGAGGGAGAATCTGAACAACTCTGTCATAATGTTAAGTCGATATTTTGAGGGGATAATATTTCCACAGAGTGCTTAGGCTTGTGAAATGATCCTAAAATGGGACTCCACAGCTGATCCTTATTTTCAAATTTCAGTTTCAATTTGAGTGAAAAATCACAATGCAGCAGTCATTTTAGGGAGTAAATTAAAAAGAACAAATTAATTATTCAAAATATTAATTAATTGATATGTTTCAATAGTTTATAAATTTATCCTATAAAATTAAATAAAAAATTTAATCAATAGATTATAAATTTATCAGTATTTCACAATATGTTTTCCAGCTCTTTTTCCTGAGCATGTGGTATATAAAATTGGTATGAAGTGGTATGATGAAGGTTAAAGCTCATATTTCAGCAGTGAAGAAAGATATTGGTATTTTATGTAGCTAAAACCATTATGTAAGTTCCTACCACAACTTCTCTATGCCTTGGCATTCATGGTAGCAACAAAAACATCCATATTTTAAAGATGAGCCCACACAATTTTCAGAAGGCTACAGAACCGGCATACTTGAAATGACATTAGTCTCACAGCCATCCGTAATATTTTAATACATGACACTACTCTGAATAACTGAGGAACCAGGAAACCCTACTAAAATGTGTCATTTCACAATACTGATCTTAAGAATAATATTGTGAACAGCCACTGAGAAAATCTCTCCGAAATAATAGAATCTGCTTTGGAAAGAAAATTGCATTCCACCCACACTTGCCATGGTAAATGCTTTCCTTACACTCAGGAGAATGTAGAAAAGCCAAGTAATTTCTACTACCCCAGTTAAGATAAGAACATATTAAAAATATGTTCTTATCTTAAGTTCTAAGTTCTACAACATTACATATAGGAGGAGCTATCACTTTCATATTTTTGTGTCTCCATTACTTCAGTGACTGATGACATTAGTATTTGTAGGAAATTGAGAGAATATGTAGCAAAGCAAACTCAATTTAAAACAAAATAAGGGGTTCTGTATTTACTTGCACTTCTATAAATACAGCATAGCTTCATCTTAGTTAATGAAAACACACCAACCCAGCAGTGAGAAAGGCATTACTACACAACATCAGTATCATTAAAGAGGTAGAAGACCAAAATTATCCAAGTGTAACAGGTTGCTGTAGTTTAACTCCTACATATAAAAAAATGTAGAAATTAAAAAAATTATTCAGATTAGAAGTCCCACAGTTCAAAGGTTTTGACCTTTTACCTTTACATAACCACCTCAAATGGTGATTTTGCATCAGACAGAATGGTTTGTTTGATCACGGCTTCATGACTCACATTCTCAAATCTTATCTTCCTCTTCATTATTCATTAAGGAAATTGTAACTTACTTCACAGGAATGCTGACTGTCCCTAGTCTGGAAGATCCTTGCCACATCTTATTAGGAAACGCTTCCAAATTCACAGATTTCCCTGCCAACAGCACAGAGCTAGTTGAATGCTGCCAGCAACTCTTCACCAGGTATTGAGAACTCTTTTACTCCTCTGGGAGTAAAACTTTTAGGGAGTTCATATCTTCTCTGCAAACCTAATGTTATTTTTATTTTTTGTACTTGGCTTTTTTTCTTAGGCATCTGCTTTCAGTGAACTAGTGTCTTTTAGAGGAATGGCTATTTTAATGCTGTTGATTAATTTTCCTCTTCTTGGAGCATTTTTCCATTGCATGACGAACACCTACAGAACCAACAGACAATTCAAAATGTCTTTGCTGAAACCTCCTCATGAGAGGAGGGTCAAGGACTGATCTCTCCTCTGTGATGACCAGTGACAGCACTTGAGGGAATGGCCTGAAGTTGTGTTGGAGGAGGTTTAGGTTGGTTGTTAGAAAGGGGTTCTTCCCCCAGAGGGTGTTTGGGCACTGGAATAAACTCCCCAGTGACATGGTCACAGCACCAGCCTGACAGACAAGAAGCATTTGGACAATGCTCTCAGGCACAGGGTGTGAGTCTCGGATGGTGCTCTGTGCAGAGCCAGGAGTTGGCCCTCATTGATTCTTAGTTTATCTCAAATATGAACAAGAAAATAAATAAAATATTTGAACTAATTTAATGTTAACCTAGTATTTGAGACTGGCAATAGCTGAAAAAAAGTCAGGAGCCTTTTCGTCCCTTCCCTCTTCTGTCTATAATGTAGCTAAATATAATAATAATCAGGCCTGTTTACATTGAAAATTTTACATGCATATAAAGTAGAAAAATATTTCAAGATAAATTGTATGTCACAGCTCTCTATCCAAGGCAGAGAAGAAAGAAATATTGATATTAAATAAGGAATATATTCAGATATACTTAATACTATCTCACAAGGAATCAAAGGAATCTATGCATTTAGGTTATGGCAAGAACCTTTCAAATTAATGCTAACGTGCTTGCTTTTTTTTTTCTTTCTATTTTCAAAACTAATTACTTTAGAATAAATGCTCTTAATTAATGTTTTTTTCTTGCTATTGAAAATAGAAGAACCTACACAGCAAAAATCATCTCTGAGTACATTCAATAATTGTTATTTCTTCTTTACTCTAACTTTTCTTCATCACACTAATTTCAGCTCTACCATGTTGCTACAAAGACAAGAACCTGCTCTATTTTTAGCAGAATCAATGTTAAGCAGGTGCTTTGAAAATGTAAAAAATATTGAATAGGGAAGTGAAGACCTCAAGCATTTCAGTTATCTAGGGGGATGTACCAGAGACATGAGGACTTGCTACAGAAAACCAGAAGTTATCCTGATAAAAAGGGAGAACGTCTGGATGTGGCACTTGGCTGAAGTTGGGAAAGTCTTCTCTCTATTTTGTTTCTCATGAAAATTTTAACACATCCGAAGTTGCTTTGGAGAAAGCGTGTGTTGTCATGTACATGTGCGTGTGTATATACATATACTGCAGAGAGAGATTCCCATGACAAGATTCTGTGAAACGGAGTTTTATCTGATTTCTGTTTTATTTCCTCCCCCAGGGCAAATCATTCGGAGGAGATCTTTCCTGGGGGAAACTACAGTCTGAATTCCTGGAAAGTGTGTTGCCAAATACTGGGTCAACCTGCTTTTCATTGCACTTAGGTTAAGTTTGAATTTTTTTGACAGGATTGATCATAAAAAGAACTGTGTTCCTTGGAAGAAAGGGAATAAAAAATTTGCTTTGCTACAATGAGTGTGAATTTCCCCCATGCAATTTTTATTTTCATCTCTTACCAGCCCAATTCCTCTGACTTGCTTGGAATTATTTATAAATTAAACTGGCATAAATGGAAGACATCTCTTGCTGCAGAATTCTTCTCCTACTACAAATCAGAATAGAAGAACATTTCTAAGCCTGATTCTCCTGCTTTTATTTCTACCCTGAAACTAACTAATTTTCCAGATTAAACTGCTATAAGCATGAAGAAAATCAGATTCAGAAGATTTGGCTGCCACTTACAGATAGCTATGAACTAGAAATAATATTCAGAGTTACCATGAATTTCTAATACTATTTCTGTCCTTTTTGATGGCAAAGAAGTCTTTACTGTATGAAGATAAATTACTTTTCTGCAAAAGAAAATGCAGAGAAATTACTTTTCTGTAGAGAAATCTGCATTTTCTGCAGAGATAATTATATACATACACATATATAGATATATACATATATATATTCCTACCTATACATGCACATGAACTGCTGCACATCAGCTTGGCCAATGAAGCACCCAAACTGGGGGCTAGCCACCCTACCACAGTCCTCCTTCTGCCCACAGGAGGCTGCAGGAAGTTCGTCACTGTTTACATTAACTCATATGAATGAAAATGTCCAGCCTCCAAGTAAAGTTTCCTGCATTAATTCTTCTAAATCTATGTTTTTAACCACTGAGAAAATTGATCCTGGAGTCACCAACATGGAACTTTTATAAGCATTTGACCATTGTCAAATGCAGGAAAAATCAGGTCCTTACCATGAATATTCCCTGTCAAGCAAGCTTAATGTAGGAGACCACCACAGGATCTCCTTGAAGAAGAAAGTGTGTTATGATTTTAAGCTTCAGAACTTTCAGGACTTGAAAACTGGCAAGTTCTATGCAGAAATAGGGAGAGAGAGTGATTACTATCCTTTGACATTGTTGATGCTAAAGGCTTGGGAAAAAAGGTCAGAACTGAAGTACAGGAACATTGGAAAATTCTGACACATTCTGCAAATAAAAATTGTGCAGATGGTCTATTCAGGAAAAGCAATTACTAATTTCTCAAGCTTCCATTAATTACTGCAGAATCTTTTCCAGGAAATCCAAGTTCATTAACTTAGACAGCTGCCAGTACAGTCATTTCCAGGGGCTATTTATTTCAACTTACTGTGAAAGTGCTAGTTCCCTGTAAAGCTCAATTTATTAACTTAATCCCCAGAAAAGTTATCAGTATTGCTACTACTTGTGATTTTTTTATCTCTGGTTTTATATCATTAGGTGTTTTTCTTTACCTTCATCCACCTACGTATGTCATCCTCAAGTTTCAGTTGTTTTAAAGGATGTTGATAAGGCTGATTAGGACAGATATAAGCTCATATATTTAATGTGAATCCATCCTAAAGAAAATGCATGGATTTGATCCATGAGTATTATCCAACATGCTGGTTATAGCAGGGTTTGGATTTCAAGTAAGTTTAGAGTCTGAAATTGAGTAATATATTATTTCATGGAAAATTAATCAGAAACATTAGTTCTCACTTTTAAGAAGAGCACACCCCATGTGCTCTGTTTACTAATCATCAGTGGCACTGTCCTTCTTTGCTACTCCCTACCATGCTCTATTTAATATCAGTCTTTTGAAATGGCTGCTCTTTCCATTTCACAATTATATGCTGGGTAAAAGGGCTGCTTGGGCTAGTAAATACAATCATGCATAAACTGCTAAAAAAGTCTTCCATATGGCTGAAGGTAACAGCCTTCCTCCCGCAGAAGAAATGTGGTGTTTTTCCTTTTTAAGACTCCTCTATAGCTGGATTAGATGGAAGGCAATTTTTGCAGAGTATATATGATATTTCTCTACACCTGCTCAAAGACATTGCCCACCTGGTTTGATGATGGATTAATCTAAAGACAATATATGTGGGACATTATATCTTAAGTGTAGCAAAAACAGCAGTGAAAGCAGGAAGGGATTGCTACCAAGTACCATCATGTGTTCTGGTGGCTATTTTCTCTCTGTCTTTGTGATGGTGCTAGGAATCCAGGGTAGAACTCTTTGTGCTTCTCTCAACACAAAAGTGGGATAGTGCATTTCACCAGCTTGGAGTTACCCTGGCAGCTTGGACCCTGAACTATCAGTGCCCAGGAACACATTTCTCACCAGCAGCAACAAATCTGCATCACAGACCTCAAAAGAAACATTTGATTTAATCAAATGCTTGCTAGCACATGTGATGGGTTGACCTTGTGGTGAGATAGATGCCAGGTGCCACCAAAGTTGCCCTACCCTTCTCTTCTGCTGCACAGGTGAGAGAAGATCCAATGAAAGGTTTATGGCTTGAGATAAGGACAGGGAGAGATCACTCACCAAGTACCATCATAGGCAAAACTGACTCAACTTGGGGCAGATTAATGTATTGCTGATCAGTTCAGAGTAGGATACAGAGAAACAAAACCAAATCTTAAAAACGCTCTCTCCAACCTCCCTCTGTGCCTTGTGATCAATTTTACTCGTGATTTTCTCTACCTCCATCCCCACGACCCAGCAGCCCAGAGTGATGAAGAATTGGGGTTGTGGTCAGTTCATCACATGTTGTCTCTACCCCCTCCTTCTTCCTCAGGAAGAGGAATTGTCACAGTCCTCCTCTGATCCACTGTGGCATCACTACTACAGCAGACAGTCCTCCACAAACTTCTCCAGTGTGAGTCCTTTGAGTCCTTCCATGGGCTCAAGTTTTTCATAACTGCTCCAGCATGTGTCCCTTCCATGGGGTGCAGTCCTTCAGGAACAGCTGTCTCAGTGTTAGTCCCCAACAGGATCATAAGTCCTGCCAGCAAACCCGCACCAGTGTGGGCTCCTCTCTCCACAGGCCTACCAGGACCCTGCTCCAGCATCAACTCCTTTTTCCATGGGGCCGTGGGTCTTGCCAGGAGCCAGTGTGGGCTTCCTGCAGGATCACAGCTTCCTTCGAGCATCCACTTGGTCTGTGTGGGTCTTATCTGCATGCTGCAGGTGGATCTCTGCAAACTCATGACATCCCTGGGCTGCAGGGGCACAGCTGCCACACCATGGGCTGCACCATGGGCTGCAGGGGAATCTCAGCTCTCTACCTGGGCCAGATCCTGGCCCTTCTTCTCCACTGACCTGGGAGACTTTTTCTCTCATTTTCTCACTCTTCTCTTTTGGCTGCTTCTGCAGCAGATTTTTTCCCATTTCTTAAATAGTTATCACAGAGGCACTACCACTGTCACTGATGGGCTCAGCTTCGGCCAGTGACAAGTCCATTTTTGTGCCAGCTGGAATTGGCTCCATTGGACATGGAGAGGAAGCTTCCAGTAACTTCTCAAAGAAGCCATCCTGTAGCATACTTCCCTCTCCCCCTCCACTACCAAAACCTAGTCTCGTAAACCCATCACACACTCTACACCTATAGGCTCAAAGATGTAAATGAATATTTTGTCAATTCATAAATAACAGATGAAGTCTATGTGGAGGTAGCTCTGTGTCAAAGGTCTTGCAAAAACGAGAGTTTAACTTTCTTCAAAGTTAGAATTATCAGAATGGCAGTGCATAATAGGCTGGAACTAATGAAGGTGACAAGTGAATGAAGCATTAGTGGCATGACTCAATTTCTCACCCTCACAAGCTACCCACTGGATGTCAGTACATATCTAATAGCTTTGTGCTGTAGCTTTCACAGGGTGTTAGTCACTAAAAGTCACTGGTAAAAATTCCAGGAAAACTTTTATGCAGTTTTGTGTGCAACAGTTCCAGGAAATCTACTGTGTAGCCTTTATCATGCTCAGAACATGTACGATCAATGAAAATTGCCCTTAAAGTAAGACTGAGTTCTCCCTCAACCCAGTTTAGAAAAGTAGTGAAATATGCAAATTAGGGATGTCTGGCAGGTAACAGGAATATTTCTATTTTAATTGGCTAAGATAAGGGGCAGATGGAAAAAACAAGGGCATTTTAGAAACAACCTTTTTCCTATTCTACATATCACAGCAGCCATTGCAACCTGTATACCTTTGTGAACAAGTGAGTTGTTGACTATATGTTGTGATTTAACTGGCAGGCAGCTAAACACCACCCAGTCACCTGTTCATTCCTGGCTGCTACCTGGGACAGGGAAGAGAATTCAAAGCAAAAAAAAAGTAAAATTTGTGGGTTGAGGTAAAGACAGTTTTAGGCAATTAATAATAATAATAATAATAATAATAATAATAATAATAATAATAATAATAATAACAACAACAACAACAATAATAATAATAATAATAATAACAATAATAATAAATAAATACAGAAGAAGTGACACATAAGGCAATTGATTTCTATCCACTAACTACTGGCTACTTAGTCCCTAGGCTGCAGCCGCCCAGCCAGCCTGCCCTCCAGTTTTTAAACTGAGCATGACACCACATGACATGGAATATCCTTACAAACAGTTTGAGTCAGCTGTTCTGGCTGTGTGTCATGGTTTAGGAATAGTACTCCCCAATGTAGTACTCTCACTGAGACCCTCCAAACCACACCACAAATCGCTCGCTTCTCCTCCTGTTCCCCCTTCCCCCTGTGAATGGCTGGAGAGAATTGGAGGCACAAAAAGTGAAGATCAAAGTTGAGATAAGAGCAACTTACTGGAAACAGCAATGAGATAAGAAAACAAGCAATAACAGCAGCAATATGAAGAGCAAAAATGTACAGAAGAGAGGGAGTGATTCCCGTGCAAAAATGCTGTCACTACAGAGCTCAACCTGCCTGCAGCTACACCACCCCAACTGCTTTGTCAGTGTCAGAAGCAGAACCACCCAACTTTTCCCTCTGTGTGGAAATCAGCATTACCCTACTGCTCCTCACTTATTTCCACACTTACTCAACACCTCAGCAGAGACTCAATTCCTCTGTCCCTCAGCAGTGATGTGAGGTGGTATAAAATAATGAGGTGGTGCAGAATAGTATGTTGGTATAGAGTAACCACCAGGTCCTGGACACACCCTCTCCTGGCTACAGCAAAAATGAAGCCTCACCTGTCTGGAACCAGGACTTTTCTCCCACATTCGTGTGCTCCATCCCAGCCTATTCACTGTTGGGGTGGTATGAGAAGCTAAAGTCCTTGACTTATTGTAAGCACTACTTAAAAACAACTAAAACATCAGTATGTTATCAATATCATTTTCATCCTAAATCAATAATACAGAACTTTACCCACTGGGAAGAGAAATAACCCTATTCCAGACAAAACAAGGACACTGTCAAAGAGGCATGTCGTACACAGCAAGTTATAAAGCCAAATCAGTGTTCTCCAAAATAAATACCACCTGTTTCTTACAAAAGTCATGAATAGAGTGAGGCAAGATGCCAAGGATACAGACCATAAATCCCAATTCTTCTACATCCTGAAACTTTTTGCTATGCAGCGGTCAGTCTACTTCTCACTATGCAGTGCCATAAATTCATTGTTCCTAAAAGTTATGAGTCTGTGGATCACTGACAGACTTCCAAATTTTGACTGGAAATAGCTTGCATTAAATGCTTAGTAGTGCCATAGAGGTGTGAAGGAGTCTCTGAATCTCAGCTTCACCAGCTGTTGTAGAAGACAAATGTGTGTCAAGGGCATTGGTGCAGGGCAGGGGAAGCTCTCTATCCTTGTGAGGTACATGGCATGGAGAGCACAGTCCTGCTTTGCAGTCACCAGCACAGCTGGATTTGCATTGGGAGCAGCTGGTGAGTGACAATTGTGGCCACAGTTCATCCATGTGGGACCATCTCAATTCTGCAAGAAGACCCACAAAATATTAGGTCTGCTGCAACCCTAGGCTGTTTTCTGGTATAAACATAAAAACAAGCATCAGGTCACAAAACTTTCATATATGAGAGGCTGAATCAAATTCTTTTCTCATTTGCATCAGTCTAAACTTGGTGGATCTTCATGAAGCTGGAGTTATCATACACTTATGACAATGTAAATCAGGCAGAAGTTGTTTCCTCAATGAAAGTACTTAATAAAATATTGCGTATTGTATGTGTACAGCTGTACACATGCTTCTGTTCTGCTTTGTGAAGATATGCATCTGAAACATGAGAATACAAAACTAGAAAACTAACTGGTGAAAACTAGTTCACTCTTTAAATCTTGATGGTTTTCTGGGGGGGGGGGGAGAATCAAAGCATTTTATTGTTGCTATGGTGTTCTGCAGCATAGGGATTCACTGTAGCAACCAGTGCATTACGTCATAAGACATTGATCAGAAGCATATGTTGCCATGGTTACCACAGTGAATATTTTATTTTTGCTATATTGATTGATGCCTTTGATGTCAGATGGCTAGAAATATGAGAGAGATGGGCACACCCTGCATGACAATCTGCTCATTCCCTGACAGCAAATACAGATCACATTTGTCTAGATGAAACGAGAAAATTTTGAATATTTAGGTGCAGAATCTTGCTTGTTACCAGAATTAAAGTTACGTAAGAAATACCAAATTCGGATTTTCTTGTTTACTTGTTTTCCACTTGCTAGGGAAGTGCTCCTACCTCAGCACCAATTGCATTGCAATGTTTGGAGTCCCCATGTTAGGGAGAATAGCTCTATACCTAACATGATAAACCTGGCTTTGTGTCCACTTGTGAGTTTTGTACCCCATGTTCCCTTGGTTAAGTTTCGCATCTCTGTTCCTGATCTATAAAAAGAAGTAGTAACCTGTGTGTATTGCTGGAAGTTGTGTTAAAACAAAAGTTGTTAGCAGAAATGAGAGAGTGGAATTTTGCAGGTGTGGGATTATACACCTGGAAAATCCATCTATCTGATTCTGTGCTGGAAAACAAGGAGAAACTATACATTACATGCTTAGTTTCTGTCTCTTATACATGGATTGAAACAGATATCATTTCACCAGCATGGTACTTTGCCTGAGCTAACAGCTCTGGTTTCTGATTCAGAAACAAGACCATGGATAGGTTCATACCAGTGTTATTTCCTCTCTCTGAAGAAAAACTCACACTGCTGGAGCATCTTAGCTCAGGCAACATCAGGGACACAAATTTGGTGTCCATACCAAGCAATTCGTTGCATCACACAATCTCACCTGTCTTCCACATTGTTCATAGCCCTAAATAATCCAAGTTTCATTAAGTACTCACTGAAATTGTCTTACAAAACTGCCATTTGACTCTAACTGGCTGTGTGGCCATATTACAATAATTATGACATAAGGAAAGTCTCTGAAGTATCTTGTCTCTTTATTTGGAATACTTTCTTTGTTAAAGGTACTTCCCCAGAGAGCCACTAAAAAGAAGCCTTTCTCTATTTTCGGTTCAGGAATACCACATAGAAGTATTAATCCTCCACGGTTTTTTGAATAATCATGCTCAGATGTTTCAAAAAAGGGACTGATCCTTGCTGCTGTGTGCTATTCTTGCACAATATTCTTGCAGCTGAAGTCAGTTAAGGTCTGTACTATGCATATTTTCCATTCATAAGTGATTATAGGACCTGGCTTCACTTGAAACCAGATGTAGGAAAAATAAGAGATCTCCCCATAACAATCACTTTACCTCCTATGCTACTTAACTGCCATAAAGAACCACAGCAGAGTTCAGACTGAGACTTCATTTCCCAGGTAAATGTTGAATTCCCAAACATCTTGCTTCCCTCTCTTCATCCTTTTTTACTCTGATCATTGCATGACTTTACAGAAGGACACTTCCCATCTTGCTTTCTGTAACTGTTTATTTTGATCACCTTTATTTTGATTTCACGCACCACCACGGGAATGCTGGAATTTTTCCTTTTTTGGGTCACTAGATGGCAGAAGATACTCAGTAAAAACTTCCCCAGAAAATAGGTAGGGATACCAGTATGTAGACTTTTTACTTATTTTATGGTCCACTTGGGGTTTTTGTTGATCAAAATTTAGTGTTAAATACTTTTTTCACCCTGTTTGCAGGTTTTGGGTTTTGGTTGGTTTTTTTTGGTTTTTTTTTTTTTTCATGTAAAAAATGTGATATGCTTTGCCTAAGGTGGTTTGCTTTTAAGGGCCCACTCTGGGCACCTTACAGCTCCACTTCCTGGAGTGCCACACAGTCATTCGTGAAGACCATCTTTTCCTAAAATGATGTGTGCTGATTGCCCTACATTTCTTATCACCATTATAAGTTCTGGTGAAGGGTGTTTGTGCTTGCCTGTAGTAACCTTAGAGAAAGTAGCAGGATGAATTATGGAATACATAAAATTTAGATGCTGAAAGAACTCGCAAAAAGGTGTGAAGAGGGTAGTTGTGTAATCCTGCTACAAAATCCTCATTCTCTTTACCTGCAGGTAATACAGGGCTAAATGTTTCTAAAAATTATGCATGGCCTAGAATAGCAACAGCAATAATTGTTCCAAAGTCTATTTTATTGTAATCCCCACCACCAGTGCACCTCTCAGCTTGTCCTCTGCCTTGAGGATTGCTGAACACAATAAGGCTTTTCGCAAGCTGATACTAATGCCTAAAGATTTTTCTGTTTTGTGTATATCTGTATCTTATAGATTTTAATGTATAGCTGTATAGTTCTAACTTTTTGTCACTTTAACATAGTAGCTGCACTTTCCAAGATATTACGGAATTCTTATTGGAATTCTGCTTAGTCTTGTATTTTAGACTAACAAGGACACTTTGTTTTCCACTAGAATTTAAAAGACATAACAAGAAAGCCCCTGGAATAATTTCACTGGGGCAGAACACAGGGGGAAATTACCTATTCAACTGTTCTTCTAATTGGACAATATTTGATAGGTATACAAATCAACTAACCCTAACAAAAAAAAAAAAGCAGAAACACTATGTGTGCACATTGCCATATTGTGCACCTTGAAAGCCTTTTAATTAAGGATTTGCTTATATATAATCATTTTAATGGTGTTTGGGAAAGATACGTGTTTTATTCCAGGCAACAATAAAGTTTTCCTTAGCTGTCTTGTAGAGGTAAGGGGGAGCAGGAGCAATCATCTCACTGTGGGAGAGAGGGTTCCGACAAACATACTAATAATGACATAACCTTGAATAGAAGTCCTAGAAAATTGTACGCTTGGAAAGGAGAGGGAAACTCATTGTGGAGAAAACAATGACAAGACATCCTTATGAGACGTACTCATTTACTCAAGTACATAGTTTGTTTCTGGAGTATTGATTGTCACAGTGTCTGGCAAACTCTTTATTTACAAGGAAGAGGGAAGAACAATGAGCCTTCCTTGCCTTCCAGAGGTACTAGAGCCACTATTCAAGAGCTTAAATGCTTACTTCTAAATACAGCAAAGTAATCCGCTTTTCAGAGCAGTAACCTGTCTTTGTAAAAGTAACTATTATGATGACACTGGGAGCCCTTACTGTTGTCTTTGTAAAAGTAACCTGTTCACAGTGAGTTGCAAGAGCTTCAACAGAATTTAAAAGGCTCCTTAAAAGAGATTGGATGGGTATAGTATTCTCAATACCTAAATAAGAAGTCTCACCATAACTTTCACTCCATCTGTGAAAGGTTTCATCTAACGTGAGACAGCGGCTACTGACTTTAGACTGTTCTTCATCTGTCAGATCTATGACTGTTAATGGGAACTTCAAGAAAGGCATATAGAAGAGCATGTATTCCTCAGGAACCATCCAAAAAACACTCTCAAAAAACTTGAAGGGCTCAAAGCCCTTCAACAACAATGTACTGTTGAGAGCTTAGATAGACTTGGCTTTCCTGCATTAGCTTTTCTTCATATTTCCTTATGTCATTCTATAAAGCCTGGTGTGTATGTTTGTCAACAGAATGAACTGAAGCCCTTGGGAGCAGTACAGGATGGGTGGTGGATTTGCTCTTACTAGTGATGCCTTAAGAGGCTGACCTGGAACAAAGACTGGTCAGAGCAAAAAGAACACAGTAGGTATGTGTTAAAAGGCCTCAATGGATACACCTTGGGCAGTACAAGAGCCTGCCCAAGACTATACCCAAGATGGACCCAAAATGGTCACAAAATGGACGACAGGTCACGAGGTCTCACATTTTTATATGTTTTGGTCCATTTACATATTGGGGTTAATTGTCCCATCCCATTGTAATTGTTAATTACAGCTTCAGGTTATAAAGTCCCATCCTCCTTGTTTGATCTCTTCAATTTGCTGTTGTTTATGCTTTTTGGGCCTGAGGCTTGTAACAGTTGTCCTTGATCTCAAGCTGGAAAAGGATTGTTTTGTCTACCTACCCTGTGAAGAGACCCTACTAACACTTAATATGAAGTTCAGAGTTACACACCAAGGCAGCAGAGAATCTGAAAAATATGTAAGATAAAACTTAAGATATCACTAGCACTACCCAGCTTTGATCCTTTTTTTTCCTGGTCACCTCAACCTGACTGCTTCCAAAGAAGACTTTGCCAAATAATGGTCAAAAGGAAAAAACTAAAATGTTGGTCTTATCCACCATAGTATTATTTCTATTTTTTTTAACAGGAAAATTCTAGACTTTAAATAGAAGCAGATTTACTTTCCATAAAACTTGCTCCCTAAAGTTCCTTCAAAATATTCATGCCAAGGGGAAGAACTTTCTTTTCCACATCTGAGGATATTGCAATAACTATAAAAATATAATTTTTTATCTAACCATTGCTATTCTGATCTATAAAGACCTTGTCCTTTGTAGATCGTTAAGGATTCAATACAATGCTAAAAATGTACCAAATTTGTTTCTGCATTAGAAGTTACCTTCACCCCCTCATTGTTATTTAAATAATCCCTAAAATAGCAATTGGTGCTTTCAGCTGAGAGATAGCCTAATGTCTGAGAACTATTTGACTTAGCTGCTCTAGTAGTCAATTAAAAAAAAAAAAAAAACCACAAAAAACCAAATACATTATCTGACAAGCATGAATCTACCTAAGAAAGCTTCCATTGAACCGAACTTGATAATGCTGTCCAAAGCAGAGGGGAATGTTAATTCTCCTCCTGGTTTATTTTGGTAGGTGAGATGGAAGAAACCAGTTTTCAAAATACAAGAAATCTTCTACTTGCAATTTATCTTTGCAGATATAGGCATTTCAGAGAGAGAAAGTTGAATCCTAAGGTGCTGACACAAGTGACTGAGGTACTATTATAGTGACACTGGGAGCCCTTACTGTTGTCTTTGTAAAAGTGATCTCATTTACAATTCTTGGAAGATCCTCTTATCCTTGCATGCTTGACACGGTTTCAGCTAGGGTAGAACTAATTTGTTCTCAGCCGCTGTTACAGAGCTGTGTGATTCAGCATAAGAGTGGTGTAGATAACACACTGTTTTGGGTTTCTGCTAAGTCATGCTTATCCTGAGTCAAGGACTTTTTGTTTCTTGTCTCATGTTCTGCCAGTTAGGACACACACAAAAGAAACTGGGAGGAAGCACAGCTGCTACAGGTGGCCTGAACTCACCAAAGGGATACTCCACACCACAGAACATCATGCCCAGTACATAAACTGGGGAAGTCACCAGGGAGAGCATCTGACATGTGTGGGAACAGGGTCTGGCATCCATCATATGGAGAGATTAGGGGTTGAGCAAGCAAGCGGCTCTGTGGTGCTTAATTTCCATCTGGGTTTAAACTACAACAATGCCACAGAGAAAAAGGAAAAAAACAAAAATCAAAACACCTGCTACTAAATGCCTTTTTCCTGATTGTGACAAAATAAGACTATGCTGATGGTACCTGTTCTGTCTGATGGCACTATTTCTGGCAAAACATGTTCTAAAGCACAACAGGTATAATTCTGAGTATATTACTTTATCAGAGACAATAAATGGGCACTAATCTCCTTTTTAGTCTATATTATGGAAAGAAATAGAGCAAACTACAGAGAGCTTTTGATCCAATTTTTATGGAGCAAACAGAAGAACATGTGTAGAGCTGAAGGCAACAACAGACACTGGTGAATGCAATGGTAATCATAGAAGCACTACCATAAAGTCAGTAAAAATTAAGCAGCCAGTAATGATACAATACAGAGCACAATACAAATATGACTAGGCCTCTTTTCTTAAGCAAGCGTATGTGTAACACTTGTACATTATTTGTGCAGTGTAGTCCTCAACTGCTGGTAAAACCATAAGCTGCAATCAGATAATCTCCTTCTTTTGACAACATTTAGTGGCCCACTTCTAGGTCTGTATCGGTCAGTTCCATTGCTGGCAATGGATAAGAGACAGAGGTCTTCTTTTGTTATCAGAGATGGGCTTATGAGGCTTTGTTCACACCACAGAAAAGTACTGCCTCTTGGTGGGTTGAAACTTGAGTTTTATATACATATGTCTTCTGAAGAGACTCATATATAGCTGTAGAATCAGTGAGACTACTCAGGGTGAGTATTTTGTTTTGTCCAGTTTTAGCCCTGGTTACTTTACCACAAGTCTAGGAAGACCGGGATTGAGAACATATGTCTCCCATGGTGCTGCTGGCAGCACCTGTGGGGCTGAAAAACTGTCAACGAATGTGGGATTCACATTCTCTGAACAGAGAGAAACAAAAATCCTCTCAGGGTTTTTCCTGGAGAAGCAGAGGAAGAATGATCAAAACAATTCTTATGTCATTTGCTGAAGAATGATCAAAACAATTCTTATGTCATTTGCTGCTCCTGTGTTTATGTGCAAGTGGAATGTATTCTGGAGATTGTTTACCCAAGGTGACCAATTGCATCCACGTGTGTGTCGGGACTATCAGCTGACAGTCACAAGTTCTCAGTAGCAGAAGTTAGAAGTATGATATAGTATAGGATGTATCTCTTTAATACAGTATGATGTATTGTAATATCGTTTTAATAAAATGAGCGTTCAGCATTCCAAGGCCATGGAGTCAGATGCCAATCACTTCCTTCATCAGGGGATCATCTGATTTTACAATAAACAAAGGCAAACTTTTCATACATGTTTGTAAAAGGAGAGGATGGGAGGCAATTTCGTTTGGAGATTTTGTTTGCTTAGTTTATAAATAGTCAGCTTGATAATGACCAAAAGTGAAGGAATATCTTGATTTTGCACTATCTTGTTCAGCTCTGTGCTACATTGGTTCTAGGACTGGACGATGAGACATAGAAGGCTCTGTGCTAGATCTCCACTGTAAACCAATATAGGTGCTGCCATTAGAGCTCTTCTGAAATCAATGTCAGAAGTTATGGAGCTGCTCTTGCTGGAGCAAGTCAGCACTGAAGCACAAAGGAAGTGGTATATTCTTTTTATGTGGCAAGGTTTTGGTAGTAAGGAGCTGCATGTTTGACCTTTGCACGAAAAGACAAGGGCTGTCCACATGTCAGACACAGCAAGCTCCAAAATGGATCCACCATTTAAGTCCACATATTTTGTCTATGAAAATACTTCCATAGACTGTCTATGTGCAGCTATGGAAAATATTCAGGTTATGAAATGCCCCAGCAGACTGGACATGAAAAAGAAAACAATAAACAAATTCCAAGTGCTGTCTATTAATAAAAAGTTAGAACAAAACAAATGTAAATATTACACTCTATACTATCTCTGTGTCTCATTAGAAATAGAGAACAAGCCAGTTTAACAATATTATTTAACAAAAAAGGGGCTACATTAACCAATCTGACCCTTCTAATTAGTGTGATCATAATCTATGCTATTTTTTTATAAACTCTAAGAGTCTTTAAGGATAAAGTTCTTTTTTTTTTTTCTTCATTTCAGCTACTTGAGTTGCAATGTGCTCTTGAATAGCTAAAACTTGCCTAGTAAAGTCTAAAGAAGGAAACGGACATCTGCAGAAGCAGGCTCTCTAGTCGTGTACACATTTCTACAGAGCTCACAGGATCACAGAATTGTTAGGATTGGAAGGGACCTCTGAAGGTCACCCACTCCAACATTCCTGCATAGGCTTTTCAATCATGCTGGCACCAGGGCTGACCCATGGTTCCACTCACAAGAAGTTTGGGTGCAACCACAACAGAAGAAACCAAGCTCAGAGCTTCTGTGCTGCTGTGACCGTGTTAGATGAATCTGGGGACAGCTTTTCAAGCATGTCTCACTTACAGGCAGCTTTTACATGTTCATCATCAAGCACTTTGCATCCTGGCCAGAATGGCCAGAGAGGTCAGAATCGAGTCCTGTACATCATGCTGAAATGAGATTTGCACCCCTCCCAATCTGTGTATCAGCAGTGTTCCCTGGATAAGCTTGTCAGAAGACTTTCCACAGAGTTTAGGTTTGTGAGCTGTGGTGGTCTCTGTCATCAGCCAACGTTTTTTTCAAATGTACCTTCCTCATCAGTATTTTTCTACTTAAAAATGGCTTTAATGTTGCTTCAGGCTGCCATAGCATTGGAATCCTCTGAGTCTTCCACAAACATATGTCAGGAAAGGAAATAATTTTAGAAAACACAAACAACCAGCAATGATGGCATGGGCCATGCAGGATTGAATGAGAAACATTCCCCGGGTTGAGAGGTCCATGTGACAGTTTTGTACAGCTCATCCATCAGTAATAAAGTATCCTGAAGTATCCTGAAGTATGTCTGCTACTCTAGGTAGAGAGTACTGCCTATTCCTCTGGATTTCAGCTCCAGTCAAGGACAAAGCAGCAATTCACAGGATTTGTGGAGGAAATGTAAAGCTTTATGCCATGGAGTTCATTGTAATTATATGCTCTCAACAGATGAATGCTACAATTGAAAAGTTTTAAATCTTCAGACTGAAGGATCCTAACCACTTGCCCACCATATGTATGCTTTTAAGCCATTTCTAGTCATCATTTACTACTCAGATCTGAAAAATCCCCTCCATGCTGTTTACACCAAGAGACTGTAATGATCCATATGGCATTGGTGACAATACTGACATATGTTGTAGCATATGTTGTGAAAGCTTCTGAGCATCAGTCTTCTCCTGAGGAGTAAGAAGGTGGGGAGGCAGGAAAAAAATGTGCATCTCCAAGCATGGAACGCATGGATGCCTCCCCCTACTTGAGCGGTGTTGGCAGATATTTCTTTAAGTTTGTGACATCTTTTTAAGATTTTCAAACCTCTTTTCTGTCCTTCATGTCGGCTCTGACCCTTTTGTGAAGGAGCTTTCCAAAGGTCAGTGGACTCACTCCTCTCCCCAGCATCCACGGAATGGGGACTTCCCTGCTCCTCTCTCCATTCTCCCTCTGACACTTTTCTTTTTCTTTTCTGTTCTCACCTCTGTGGTTCCCTGTGTTTCCTTGTCTCTCTTTTCAGAGGCCAGAGTGTGTGTTGCTGCCTGTCAGTTGACTGCTTTCCCTCTGGGGGACAAGAAGGAGGTCAAAGAGTGCCACAAGGAGGGAGGGGTGTAGGGAAAGGAGCTGTGGGACACATAGTGTGGGGTGGAATGGGAGTGAGGACTTTGACCACATGTGGAGCACCCAATTTCAAAACTGTCTTTGCAAAACAAGAACCTAAACACTGCTCATGAGCTGAGGACTGTCATACTCCAATAGGATTTTCAGTAGTGTGTCCTCTGGAAATACAAAGAAATACCTAAAATTTCTCACCAACCCAAACATAAAAGATGACAGCAGTTAAGAAACCCTGGAAAGTGGACCTGAAATACAAAATTTCAAACAGTAGGAAATTAAAACCTCTGTACATTTTCCATGCAGCTATTGTTTTCTGAGACAGATTTTTCAGAACACACTCTGGTTTTCCCCATGATGGCTGAGACCATCACTCATTTTTCTTAGTGTTCTGTGTTTGGACTTCCCAACCTGCCAAAATTATTGTGTGCTACACAACTGACATATGATAGGTTCATTGCTGCTAATCAACCAATTTGTTTAAAGTTGTATTTTTTCCTGACACAGACAGTGGCAAAGGCTTAAACTTAAAATTAGCTTTCAGACAACATTATAACAATGTGCATGTCCAGAAAAATGTGCAATAGCTCCCATCAGTGTTGAAAATTTGAGTCCTCCATCTCTCATTTGTGAATCTCATTGTGAATGTATATATTTAATTTTGTTGTGTGATATTTTCCCCAATTCTTATGTCACCTGGTTTCCAAAAATTAATTTTAAATTTTAAATAACTAAAAACAGAGGGGTAACTGGAAATGTTTTTCAGAGCTGGAATTAATTTTTACTTTGTCAACTTCTTTAGTTCCTGATGGGTGTTTTTCTGTTTGTTTGTTTGTTTTGTCTACCACACCATCTCTTCACACAGCTAGATTATATTTACTGTGATGAGAAACACTCTAGAAAGAAAGGCTTGAAACTGGCTTGTATTCATGGTCCAACCACTTTGTTGGAATGACTGATCTCACTTTGAGCTTCCTGTTATTTAATTGTAGGTTTTCTGAGCTCAGGTTTGCAAAGCACCAGAGAAGTAACAAGCACAGCATTTGAGAGAAGATGATAGAATAGTAAGTGCACTTACTTTTCATCAAGTGAGTTTTCTGCTGTAATCATTCTTGAGCCCAAACAGATCTGTTACTTAAAACATCCATCTCTGGAAAACTCTAAGCTTCAATGTGAAAATGAAGTATTCCAACACTCCAAATCTTGTGTAGAATTTCACAGAGGCGTGTTTGCTCTTTTGTCACCTCATCATCTCTGGCTGATTGAAAACTCATCTCTAACCTCTTCATTCTCTGAGAATAATGGGAAATTCATCTACTTTAAAACTTCTGCCACCTTCTAGAATATCCTCTTTTTTAAGCTATTGCTTCCTTGCTTCTTTTTGCTGGTTTTAAGCTGGCTTTGCTCCACTCATGTCCTACTGACTCAGCTGTGTGCTGTTTCTGTAGTTCCCCACTTTTAAAAATGCATTTCTGAGCCCATCAGCTACACTGCATTCTATTTTCTAGTCCCTTCTCACAAACCTGTTGAACAGTTCAGCCTTTCTGACAATTAAGCATATTAGGACCATCCAGTCACAGTCATTCCCAGGTTCTTGGCTTCCCTCACTCACCCACTGCTGGATTTCATCCTTCTCTTGTTTTTTCTAGTCTATTTTTGAATAAGAAACAGCTGTAAATACATGTATTTAAATGTCCATGTAACTAATATCTGACCACAAAAGGTGGAGAAGGCCATGCCAAGCATTAGGAAGTTTTCTCTGCTCTGTGAGAGAGTCACAGCAATGTAGGGCCTGTTTCAAATGCAAGCAGAGTCAGAGGAAGTCACAATAATTTCAGAGAACTTTGGAGTTTGACAGTAGCTGATGTTATTGTAAAATGATGTGTTATGTGATGTGTGTTATGTGTGACGTGCTATTGTAAAATGATGAAGTAAGAGATCTGTATACGTAAAACGTTGATTAAGTTACCTGTCATTTCATAACCTGAACCATATGAATGGAAAAAACATAATGTATGTGGGTTCTTGAGATGCCACTCTCAGGGGAAACTGATGGGAAGGAGATTGCATGTAACAGATACTGTGTAGGCTGAGATGTTTGACACAGTCTTTTCAAGGTCACTCTGAAGTGCGATTGAAAATATCCACAGTGAATGTGTGTTTATACAGGACTAAGCAACTAACATATTCTCTTATTTGATTTACATCTGAATTAATGAATAAAACCCTTGGGTTTTACCTCTTTTTCCCTGAAGAAACTTGAAGAATGACATCAATATCTGAACAATGCAGCTTTTAAAGCTTAAGTAAAGAGACATTTATCTAAGGATTTTCAAATGGAATTTTGTCAGAGCATTAGTTATATTTTATTGAAAGAGAAAAATCATTACAGGGAGCTGCAGTAATGTAAAATTATACTGAGGAGTTGATTACATGGCAAGTAATGCAGAGTCATAAGTGACTTTCAAGCGGTTTTCCACATTGGAACCCTGAGGGGCTGAATGCTTGTTACGACCCTCAGTGGCAGTGTAGTTCATGGATTGATGGATTTTGTCATCTTTTAAAAATAATTACTTTTCTGTTTTGGTTTCAGCTGGGATAGAATTAATTTCTTCTCAGCAGCTGTTACAATGCTGTGTTTTGGATTCAGAATGAGAATGGTGTAGATAACACACTGAAGTTTTGGTTTTCTACTAAGTTGTGTTCATCCTGATTGAAGGACTTATTCAGTGTCTCATACTCTGATAGTGAGTAGGAGCACAAAAGAAACTGGGAGGGAGCACAGCTGGAACAGATGACTTAAACTGGTAAAAGGGATATTCCACACCATAGAACATCATGCCCAGTGTATAAACTGGGGGGAGTTACCAGGTAAGGGGAGCTGATATGGGTGTGGGAACAGGATCTGGCACCCTTCAGTAGTCAGTGAGCAATAGCCTTGTGCATCACTTGTTTTTTTTCCTTTTTCCTACTATTATTATTAACCATTATTATTGTATTTTATTTTCAATGTATTAAATTTCTATTCAATTATTTAACTGTTGTTATCTCAACCAACAAAGCTTACCTTGATTCTCCTCTCCACTTTACAGGGGAGAGTGCGGACGAGAGGGTGGATGTTGAGCAAGTGTCTGTTTGGTTCTTAATTTTCAGCTGGGCCTAAACCCACAACTCCCCTCTTCCCTCTAGTATGACAATGCGAGCTGTAGATACAATTTCCACAGGTTGATTCATTTTTCTTATTGCAATTTGCTCTTGCTTTCAATTTTAATTCTGCTTGCCAAAGAAACTGAACAGTCTGCTGTCATTTGGGCAGAGTTTAGAAAGAAAAGGGTGAAGAAACAAAGTGGATGGAGTGAAAGAAAGGTTGTAGAACTGAGTTGGAGCATTAAATTTATAGGACCAGGATGAGGAAGTGGGAAAAAAATCAAAGAAGACCCTATTAGGACACTAAATAATTCAAAACCCCAGGAAAACATGCAAATGCAAACCACAATTGCAGATACCAAATTTTTCCCTATGCATTAAACCTCTTTCTACGAAATACTTCACTGTGAAAAAAAAAAAAAGGGCAAAAAGATAGCACATGATCCGGATTAAGAAAATATTGGTCCAGTTCTGGCTTACACAAAGTGGATAAAAAGCTTCAGTCCCTTGCTGTGAGGAATCTATAGATCTGGTAAGTAAGAAGGCCAGAAGGAGCTGCTTGTCTCAGAGTAACAGGAGTATCTTTCTAAACTATTAACTGGGAAATATGGTGAAGGAGTTCAGTCCTGATGCCCACCTTTCAACTTGGGGACATATTGACTAAGGTCCATTAAAGCATTTCTTTGGCATACTTCCAACTAGCTATTAAAACTGTCTCTATAACTAGTATTTTTCACACTGCAGAAAAAGTCTCAATTTTGCATCTTGAACAGACTTTTTTGATAGTTCTGAAACTTCTCCAAACATTTTCTGAGCTCAAGATTTTGTTGAAAATTATTTCTTCAAAAACATTTTTTGTTTGAGAAATTTGCATTTTATGGGAGGAAAAGGATGCTTTGAATAATTCCAGGCTTTATGTACTTAAGGAACTAAAGCTCATTTGAAAAATCTAGTGCAATTTGCTAACATGGATGTAGAACCAATTTACTGCTGTTTCAATAAGACTTTGTAACCAAATACTTTATAGACTTCATGAGTAATGATTCTGTTACTCACTTTGATTAATACAGGAAATCCATACATATGTTTATTATTACACAAATAATGTCTGTTAAAAAAGTTTATCTGCTTGTGGTTTTCAGTAATGGGGAAATACAGATTTAAGTCCTTTGGAAATGCCTTTGCAGATAGATGACAGGATGCTGGATATGTACAGTCTCAGTGAGGCTCATGCCAAATGCCTTGGCTTGTCACCATGTTCAGGACCATGGTGAATGTTGCACAGTAAATGGAACTCTGAGTTTCTTTAACTATTTTATAGAACTTATATGGGAAAACATCCAATCCAGCTGTTTTCCTACAGTTCAGTGAATTGACAGTCTCCTCAATAATGCTTTTTCTACGTGAGCCCGTTTTGTATGTAGGTATGTGGGGCACTTGAAGGCTGTTAAGGAATGCATTAATTTTATTTTTATGTGCATCAGAGTAGTGATTTTTCAAGTATACACCATCAGAGACTTGCCTAAAGGCTTTGTCTTTTTGATTACTTCAAGTTATTTCCTTTTATCTTGAATTTAAATAGACCTTGCTTTATTATGGTTGCTTTGTTTTCTAAGTACTGCCCTTTAAAATGCTAATGTACAGCATATTCTACATTGGGACTGGAGACAATTTTTTTTTTGTAAAAGCTGTAAAATGGGAGATATGTCCCTCCACCACAATAATGTGTCCTTGGGTTTTACGTTTCACAAATCACAATTTGAGATGGATCAATAATTGTTGGCATTTCTATAACAACCTTGATTTCAGGAACTTGAAGCACTTAAAAAATCCTCATGACCACAGGCCTGAGGATGCTCTGAAAATGTTAGTAATACTGTGATGTGTTATTTTCTCCCACATGCAGGGCTACATGAACAAACTTTCAAACTGAAAGCAGCACAAGAAACTCATTGTGCTTTGGCTGCAGTACGAGGACTGGAAATGAAAATGCAGATGTGGTTGTCCACAGCACCTAAAGAAGATTCAAAGAGGTTCGCCTGTAGGATTAAAGGGGAGAAGGGATTTACCTGGATCGGATGGAGAGCTGAGGTTTTTGGATCAGATTTATTACATAACAGTAGCAGAGTAAGGAAAAGTAGTGACAGGGGAAAAAAATCTTGCTATTTGCTTGAACAATACTATTGCAGCAAAAATCCTTTAATTAGACCTTTCTCATTATGTATACAGTATACCAATGCAATATATATATTATTTTCTAGTGCTCATCTCCTTTCACTATTTTTTTAGGTGCAGCTTCAAGTTACTTGGCATTTCTATTTACTTACTTAAGCTCCAAAAGCTTGATTGGAAGCTTTCAAATGAAAGCTGATCCACTGACAAAAAAAAATTATATGGCCAAAAAACATCCCAAAAACAAAAACAAAAATGAAAGGTAGAGGGAGGAAAAGGTTTTAATTTTTTAGTTTAAATCCTTTATTTGAAAACAGCTGCTGAAAACATGAGTAATAGCGTCCAGAGACCCCAAAAACAAAAGTCCATTTTTGGACTGAGAGACTTGGAAAATCCAGCTGGAATAATTAATTTCATGGTTGTATTTCTTTACTTTGAATGATTTAACATATCTGGAACAGAAAGCAGTTGATGAGAAATGTCAGCCCTAGATATGGCAAATAAAAGAAATGAGGAAGTTTGCTAAATTGAACTTAGTGATTATGTTCAGGAAATTCACATTTTTGCACTCAAATATATTTGCTTCACCCTAATACAAACTATCCTCTAATATCTGTTGCTGAGGTTTCTAGGGCAATAATTTCTGCAGTCCTGCTGAACCGAGAATTTATTTGCTTTTGGTACTTGTGCTCCTGCAACTTTGCTGCAGGATGTAAATCAGACAGAACAAAGAGCAAATCTCCAAGTATTTCCTCTGGGTCCAGTGTTTATACACACCCTGATTTTCTTCTCTTTCAAATAATACTGTAAGCTGCATCCAGTACTAATATTGGCATTGTTCATTCCCTGTTATGAGAACTGTAAGACTGAAAGCTTATCCTTTGTATAGGTGTTTATTTGTCAAACAGGGGGATCATTCTCTCTGAAATATAAGAATTTTGTAACAATCATGGTGCAGGTGAAGCTCTATTTAGTGAACTTGCAAACTGAGGAGGGACTGAGAAATAGATTACTAAGCAAACAGTACCTTACAAAAATAAAAGAAAAAAAAAAAAAAAAAAAAAAGAAAAAATTACCACTTTCAGATACTCCACTTCCCAGGAAAATTCCAGCTTTTGATGGCTCTGTCCAGTAAAATCCATTTACTGAGCTGAGCAAGACTCTCTCTGCATGCTGTGGCTGTCTATTCCAAATGGCTGACTGCCAGCAGTTTTGCTGGGAGTGGGAGCCATCTGATATTACAGCACAGAGAAAGGGAGCGAGTGCATCAGCAGGACGTGGGGATCCGAGAACCAAATGGCATTCAGAGCACAGCCTGTGTTTTCTGTGCAGTTTGAGAGACAGCACATGTTCAATGAAAGCACGATTTTATTGGTAACCATCTTTTATCCAATGGGCTTTTTTTAAGCTCTAGAAATGTAAAAGATGTGCTTGTTAGTTACAGCTTGTTAAATAATGACTTGAACAGCTCCAGTCTCTGTCAAACAGTCCTTAAACACCACAGTGAAGGAGGAAGACAGGTTGGAAAATCACTGTGTCCTATGAACCACCTTGTCACCTAGACTGTAGCACCAAGTGCCACATCCAATCTTTCCTTAAACACCTCCAGGGATGGTGGCTCCACCACCTTCCTGGGCAGTCCATTCCAATGCCCAGTTACCCTTTCTGTGAAGGACTTTTTCATAATGTCCAACCTAAAGTTCTCCTGATGCAGCTTAACGATGTGTCCTCTTATCCTGTAAGTGATTCCCTGTGAGGAAAGACTGACCTCGACCTGGCTGCACCCTCCCTTGAGGGAGCTGTAAAGAGTCCTTACACATGATGATGAGTGCCTATGATGCTGTGTGTTAGACCCATGTTGCACTTTCCTCAGAGCCAGATTTCAGCACAATGTGCTCACAACACTCCAGATTTTCTGACCTAGATGTACTTTCTAAGTCCACTTGTCTCTGAACGGTAGCAAAAAAGCTAGCAAAAACTTCAGCACTAGAAACATTAATTGTCATCACATGAATCAACAGTGGTAGGCAGTTAAGTATCACACAGCTGTTTTCTCACTTTGCACCCTCCCCCAGTGGAATGAGGGAGGCTCAAAGGAAGTGTATTGGCTAAAAACCTTTCAGATTCAGCTAAAAATTGTTCAGTAAGTGAAGGAGTAGAAGAAAAAAGAAATACATTGAAACAAAACAAGTGGTGCAAAACCACTCACCGCCTCTCACAGGCAGACTGAAGTAGAACATGGCCAACATCTCTAAACCTCTCCTCTTTGTTCATTGCTGCCTGTGGCATGACATAGTGTGGAATATCTTCTTGGTAACTCAGCTTATCTGCCTTGTTGTGTCCCATCTCGTCATCCTGCCAACCCCCAGTCCCCTTGCTGGGGTAGCAGAGGTAGAAACAGAGAAGCCCTGGGTGCTGGGAAAACACTGTTCACCAATACAGCTGTGTTATCAGTATTGTATTGGTCACAAATCTATAACACAACACTGTGCAAGCTGCTACAAGACCATTAACCGTATCCCAATCAGACTCAGTACTCTTGGTTTTTTTATATTATCTCCACTGCAAATTTCCTTGACTGATTTTCCATAGCTGAAAAGGGAGACACCATCATGTTTTCCCTGACTAAGGGGATTGCAGTACAAACTGCTTTCATCCATCTAGAAGTATGGCACAAGTCCTGCAGCAGCCACAAGATCAAGCCCATGAACAGTAAAACCCATATCACAGCCAGAGCTACTAACAGTTCCACAGAGGGTGAGGGATAGGAGTGCAGTGAATGAACCCACAGCTGGTCCCAATCAGCTCAAAAAAAATTAAACTGAAATGTGCTTTCTGCTGATAACAGCTCCTCCAGATTCAGAAAGCACCATGTCATTCTCTGGAGGAGGTAGGCTCTGACATGAGGCAGACATTGCTGAACAGTCTCTAACAGGCAGTAAGCACGTCTACTTTCTGTTTAACATGGTGTCTTTTCTGAGATGACCCCAAGCTGCCAATGTCTGCACACTTTATCAGTGTCATCCCCACGGCTGTTTTCCAAACAAGACAAAGCCCAGAAGAGAGTATAGTTGCTGACTGGAGGTCCTACAGAGGCACTGGTGGAAATGTGTTTAAACATGAGAGCTGTTTCCCATGGGGACCGATGGGTAAGCATCCTTGCAAAAAGGGCCCCGGTAACGTGGACCAGTGAGGTGCTGTGTAAGTGCATTCAAGGGTACAAAATTTTGTGCCAAAGTACTAGCCTGTATCCTCACCCTACTGTTGGTCTAATTTTGTTTCCTTTTATATATTTGGTATAAATTTGCATTAATTTTAGTGAGACATGATAATTTAGGGCATTTTTGGAATGAAAGCTGAAATTACATGTAGTGAAGTGGCACTAATAAACGAAAGCTGACCCATCACTGAAGCAAGGCAATACAGGCTCTAGAAATATGTGCTCAGGTAATAAAAAATAATACTCCTAATAATTACAGTTCAAGAACTTTTGTCCACATTCATCTTAAGTTTTATTTATGTGTCTGTGTGAGTTAATAGGACATAAACTGGTAAGAGTGGCATAATTTTCTCTTCAAATTATTGAATTTTTGTACCTATATTGTACTAAAAGAGACAGAGACAACAAAATTGAAAAAAAAAATGAGCTGGCTTAAATATTGCTTTCAAATTCACTCAAATAATGCCTAGGCATTTATTATTTTATGTGACTGCCAGGCAGGTGCTTGTAGGCAGTTTTGGATTTGGTTTCTCTTCTTAATCAATGAAAAAAAAATGTTAAAGGCAGAAGAAAGAGGATAATTTCAATGTTTCCATTGACCTAAAAAAGCTAGCACTGGCTGACAAGAGAAAAAAATTAGGAGTCTGATTTCTTAAGTACATGTAAATGAACACAAATCACTTAAGACTAGGCCATCAAACACCTTATCAAGTGTCCATACTTTATACTTATGAACATTATTTGTTGTTAGTATGATACAAGGCAGGTTTTCTAAAACTGAGCAGTAGGGTATATTAAGGTTTTTCTATTTTGCAAAACAAATTGCTAACATCAATTATTTAAAATGTACAAGTCACTTCATGGTTTCAAAATTATTTGTGAATTCAAAATGACAGATGGATTTATAAACATAAATTCTACCAATTTCAAACATGGCAAAATGGTTAAGTGCTTTGGTTAACTCTAGGAAATGCTTAGTTTTCCTTAAATCAAAGCCTAGAACTAATCAGTATCTGATCTTGGTTTTGTTTCTCTTGCAGATGTTTCAAACTGACAAGGATAGACAGCAGTGCCTAACCCTCTGTTCAATTAAGTTGCTTATCTCTAGTTGCCTTTTCCTATTTATGCTAAAAACCAAAATTAAAAAAAAAAAAGGTTTTTGAAGCATTATTATATCCCTAAGAGTCAGAGTGAGATCTGTTTGAGTTTACTTTATATGACCCTTTTAATCTGAGAGCATGTGTACAGGCTGCATAATTGTGAAACACAGCTACTGAAAGAAAGATCATCAGACTGGGGTTGAAATGGTCTAAAAACTCTGCTTTGTCCAAGTTAGCAACGTGTGTTGGATTTTCATCTTCATTTGCATATATTAAAAGTGACACATGCAAAACAAATTCCCCTTTGCGGAGAATGAACTATGTAAATGAAATTTATAGCTTTAATTTGGACTTGAAGATTTAATACATTCAAACATAAAATGGTTTTCGTGCACTGAATATTCCTGAGGTGGTTTAACATGCTTAAAATAAATATTGAGCAGATGACAGAAAAACTTGTCCTCCATATCACAAAAGCTGGTTTAAAACAATAATTTAAGTGCCCAATTAATATTGACTACTCGGGGATTCAAAACTATTAATTCTGCAATCTAAATAGGTGACAGGCATTGATGGAAATAGAATGCAAATGGGCAAAGCAAAGGTACATTAAAAATTTTGATGCATTAAAAAGTACTTGCCATGAAATAAAATAAATTTATATAAAATAGGATTTGTTCAATGTCTTCAGCTCCCAAGTTTCCTGAAGGCAAAGGATGTGTAATTTGCTCAAAAAACCTTTTGTTTGAAAGGATTGTGTCAGTCGTACATGGTCAAATGCTTGTTCTCCAAGAGACAGACTCACTGAAGCTTAGCCTCTAAAGCTACAGTGAGTTTCCACACCGTAGCTGTTTGGGATTGTGCCCTTCTTTTGACCATTAGCTGCTTCAGCTTCCAAACTGACCCATACATCAGAACTTGTTCAACTCTACCAGGGGGAACTAACCAGTCTCTATATTTTATTTTAAAGTTGAAAAAAAAAAAGAAAACAAAAAAACTGGACTAGGTGAAACCTCTCAAACAAAATGTAAAAATGTATATCAATTTGTTTCTAGATAAACGAGGCAGAGAGAAGGAAAAAACCTCACATCTCTGTAATTACAGGTTCTCTATGATTTTCTGAAGTGCACTTTAGTGTACCTCAGGGATTATAACATGCTCTTATACAATTGTTCATCTTGCCTTGCTTTAGCCAATACTCCTCATCTTCAGTAATGGATTAGTTTTGATCTAGACTACAATCAAAACCCATGTTATTTTTCTGAGCACTATACTTACTAAAAAATTGTGTTTTGCAACTTCAGCTTAATGTAAAACTAGTAGCTGCATAATGTTTAACCTTATTATGTGTCCATCCAACTGAATGTGAGTCATGAGAAACATGAGATTCAGGCTTAATGAAATTTAACCAAGCTACTGGTGGGGTGACTTTTGTAACCTGATGATGATGCTTTCCAGGCTGAAGGTGCTGGATCTGCTCATAAAGGAAATTAATTTATTTGAACTAAGGATTCTGCAAGACCATTGAAAAGATTAAAATATAAGAGCTAGAGTGTGGGTAGAAGGTCTGTTAGATTTTTGACTGCCTGGCATTAGAATATAATGATGTCAGGGCTTGAAGAGGAGGAAACAATGCTTTGGAAACTCCTTCTGGGACAAGCTGGTCCCCAGGGACATGGTGTATCAGCATCTGTTTGTCTGTATTTATTTACATATCTGTGTTTCAAGCCAGGCTGAGTGTGGCATACGCTAGCAAAAGCCAAGAGAATTCTCACACTCTCAAGGTATTTATTATTGATTAGTATTGATTGGCTTGACAGTCAGGCTACTGTTAAAAATAGAAATGTGTTGAAGGCAATCAGTGATTTTTAAGTAAATACCTTAGCAGTTACCTACATACAGTATGTTCACCCCAGTGTGAATTAATCTAAATTTTTTATTGCACATTCTAATCACAGAAGGTGCATGTGAGAAGGTGCAATCATTCATAAACTCTTAATCTCTCTTATTTATAATGGAAGACAAAAATTACCTCCAAAGGTAATCACTTGTACATTGGCAGCATGTTCTTATCACTTTCATGCACTATTGCCAGGAGGCAATGCTCCTGTCTCCATATTATGAAGTCTAGATTTGTTTCATATTTCTTGTAGACATAGAAGTTATATAAGTAAACTGCAATGACAAACTATTTAATAGCTGTTTAGGCATCTAACACATTCAAGTCAAATCCTGGATTTTATGCAATCTGCAAAAAAGGAAGAGAAGAAAAATAATTTCTTTTAAAATGTTTAAAATTTTTAGCAGAAGCCTGTTCCTCACGGCTCACTGAAATAATTTAAGGCTAACTAAATTACTCTTCTGGTAAAACTAAAGCAGAACTTCATGATTCCTCAAATAATATTGAGTTTGGATAGGAGCTATAACAGCTTTTGAAAGAGCCTTCTAGTGTTCCAGCAGTGAATTAATTAATTAATTAATTAATAATTTTGGAATAGGGAGTCTGCATCTTGCTGAAGTTTTTTTCTCAATCACTCTTGGCTATCTTTTAAGTGGGATTCTTGTTGTATAGGTCACAGTATTTAGGAAAATTCTAGCAAAGAGCATTTTCAAAGACTTTGTAAGCTTACAAACTCTCAATATTTTTAACTACTCTTACATTATGGTAACCATATACTTCCTCTGTACAATCTGTAGCAGGACTGTAGCACGGGAAAAATGAGGGAAATTAATTCTAGCAAAGCAGTTTTGTATGCAGCCTAGCTTATTTCACTGGTGCAAAAAGAAATGGTAATAATACAATGGCAACCAAGTGCAATGAAGCATAACTCAAACAAATGTTACCAGCTGGCTCTTGAAAGAGTTTCTAGGTACAGATTTCTCTGTGTTTTCTCTTTCTGTCTCTGACCTCAAAGCCAATTTTTACAAAGGAGGTTATATGGTGTTGCTCAGCAACTTTTGGCAGCTCAGACCCTTCTCCAAAGAGCCTGGGAAGGCTTTTGCTGGTAATCAAGAAGACCCTGGTATCCCCTTGTGGCTCTTTCAGTAAAGCATGGGAATAACTGATAGTGGCTTTAATGAGGAGATGTCATGTGATTCTGTTATAAAAATGATCCAGAGTGGCACTACAGAAGGTATCATATGGAGAGAAAGTACAGAAGGTATCATATGGAGTATTAGCTGTCCCCAGTGATGACCTCTAATCCTACTGGGCTGTTTCTTCTGGGGTGAGACAAAGAAGGGCAGAGATCACACAAGTCTGTGGCAAGCAGGGTCATCATCAGGAGCTCTTGGTGACCAGAGAGCAGGATGCAGTGATGGATACCAAAGAGTAAGAGCTCATCTCCGAGTTACAACCTGTCATGGGAGAAGAGGAAACTGAGAGTAGGATGGAGGATGAGCATCAGTGCAATCACAGCAACTAAGTGGAGACTGGGAGACTATTCAGGGAGAGAGCCCACTCTTTGCCCTAGGGAGGGGAGCATGCTCACAGGAGTGTGTGAAGGGAGAAAGAAGGGGTTGTCATCTTGTTTCTTCTACCTATTACAAATCCTACAACTTTACTTGTGCAAGAAGGAAACAGATTCTTTCACAGAATGGGACTACTAAGAATTAAGAAGAGTGTGGAAGATCAGACAGCCACAGAAACTGAGCTGGGTAGTGCCACCGACCTCCTGGCCCTGGTACAGTGGAAGCCGTGGGAGAGACAAACTCAAGGCAAGAACAAGAAATGAAGACGTCATGTCTGGTCACTCTGACTGCTCTGACGAGAGAAGATGTAAGTAGGACATTGATGGCACAAAAGAATGTAACAGTGACTTGATAACTAAAAAGATTGTGTTGCTAAGGGAACAGAGGTGAAGGGATCCGAGTGGAAAATTTTTTATGGAAGTTAGAGAACTATAAATACTGGTGATTAGTGTAATCAAGTGATTTTTCTTGCATAGCATGGTCTGTGTCCTTCAATCACTTCAGAGGTGCAAGAAAAATTCTGATGTGTAAGTTCTGCCACAGACCACATATTTCTGTAATCTGACAAGAAATCTAGTATTATTCTAGTGAACAATCCTAACCACTCCTCTGTGGCATGAGTGACCTAGTAAATTTCCTGTGCCCAGCAGAGAGTGGCCTAATGCCAGTTTAAAGTGACTCCTGTGAAGCAGCTGAAAAACGAGGCCATGCAGTACCTCACTGGACCGTATCTTTGTAACTTATATTCTTCCTCTCATCCCTACTCTTCACAGGGACCCTTGACCCTCTTTGTCTATAGAGAGCAGCCAGCCTTCTCCATCCTACCTTCACTCACAGGACATGTCTATGGTGTCCTGGCAAATCGCCCTTAATACAGGGACTGTTGGGACTGTCAGGATTATAGTTCATGGCCTAAAAAAAATAAAAGAAAAACACTCAGAACCTTCAGAAACCCAAAGTTGCAGCACTATACTTCAGCTATAACTAACTATTTATAATTTTGACCTTTATTGTTCCCAGATTTTTTTTTGCATAAAAAGTTGATTTGGAAGATAACTAACACAACTTCTCACCTTTAGTTGCAGGATTTGTAATTTAATTACAAAATTCTCATGTCATTGCCCTTAGTGTGTCTGTCAGAATTAAAAATTATTATTGTCTTGTAGCTTGTAGCTTGTAAATTTTTCCAGCAATATAATAAGAACTCTCTTTTACTGTTACAATTTCAAGCACAAAATTCCCAGTCAGTTTGATTTTCATTTCTTTTAGCTAGAATATATTACCTGTAAGAGAGATGAAAATTTGAAAGTCAAAAAAGTGGTCTTTCCACATAAATCATTATTAGAAATTAATCAGAATTTACCAGAAGTAGAAAAGTCACGTATTTATTGCTGACAGTGTTTAGCAATTACATCTTGGTTATTTACAACAACAACAACCCCCTTTTTCTGCCTTGGGACATGACACTGTGTTTCAGAGTGTCTAACAGTGTTGTGGTATAGCTTTAGAATAAAAAATTAAGAATTTTTCTGTTATATCAATAATCACTTACCCACAGGGAAAGCTCGATAGCAGCAGGATAGACAGAATCCATAATGCAGCTAAATAATTTTACCATTATTCCAAGAATTGTTTACTTGTCAGGAAGTTATACATGACTGTGAATGACAGAAAAGGAGAACTTCTGCCTGTGGACAGGATCTACTCTAGCTGTGGCAAACCCCACAGGACCCTGCCTGATGCTGCACAAACATGGGGTGCCCAGCAACCAAGGGGATGTATGGTGCTCCTCACTACCTATAATCCTCTTCTTATTCTGCCTTATTAAAGCAGATGTCTTATTATGTTGGGTTTTTCTCACTGAGATTCAGAAATACCCCTTCACTGGCTCATTCTCACCTCACTCCTCTTTCCATCCCTGTACGAAAGAACTCCTTGAGTAGCCAGACAATATTTCTAGAGAAGATGTCTTGCTCCTTCTAAAAGGTATTTGTCATTAGAATTTCAAATAAGACTGCCTCAGTATTTCCCATTAGACAGCCACCCACAAGTTCAGCTCCAGACAAGCTGTGCCAGATCCAGCACACATATGAAGGGGAACAGATCTACATCCCATCACAGAGTGTTTAAGCTACCCACTTCTTTTGCACATAAACATTTCTGAGTGCAACAAATCATCTTGCTCTCAAAGTTAGCAGATGTGCTACATCCTCACTGTATTGGATGCTTCAAAAGGGGATAGAAATTGTCCAGATAGGAGTGTCCGATGTTTTTGAGGGCAGAGATATTTTGGGAGCAGTCTTTATCTCAGTAAATCTGTATGCATTCAAATGCATGCAGAAATAGATCTTCATGTTTACTAGCATGTTTAAATGCTGAATATTGTTTATATTTAGAAGAGCACATCCTCAGAAAAAGGGGCCCAAAATGAATTTTGTCTTCTACATTTTCATGGGCTCTCTTGCTTTCCTGGCTTTCATTTAAGCAATTTATTTGGATGGTGCCAGGGTACAGTGGAAACCAGTTCAGCAGCCATTTCTAGTTAAGGCACTGCATATAGCTAAGTATTGGCTTTTCTGAACTGAGCTCTGTTGCTCTGAAATACTTGAGTAACCACATAAACAATGCTTTTCTTTAGAAACATAGCATTTATGTATGCAAGTAATTATGAAATTCCCACCCCAAAGCTGGTGAAAAAAACTTGTCTTGCATAGCATCTGTTGTGGTGCTATTTTGAAGCTAGAAGCCAGAAAGTAGTTTATAGCTATTGTTATTTTCAGACTATTCTTCAGCTGGGACAATTTGGGCATTCTATAATGGGAGGAAGACATCAAAACAAAGCAAAATACGGGTGTGTTTGACTCTGTCTTCTAAAAAAAAAATATTTCTTGTAAGGTAAGTGTCTTTTTGTCAGGTCCTTGGGGCCATAGCAAATGAGTACACTAAGAACACACCAGCCTTGCTGACACAACTTCCAATTTGTGCCTGTGCCTGAGCTGGGAAATCTTTAGTTTGAAATCCGAAGGCACAGATCACTAGCTATCTTACAGTATATTATTTGCTAATTTTACAGGAACCAAAATCTACCAATAAAATACAATAGAATATTTATGTTGGAAGAGACCTATCATCTAGTCTCCTTGCCTGACCACTTCAGGACTGACCAACAGTTAAAGCATATTTTTAAGGACGTTGTCCAAATGCCTCCTAAACATTGAGAGTTTTGGGACGTCAACCACTTCTTTATGAGCCTGCTTCAATGTTTGCCTATCTTCTTGGTAAATAACACTTTCTAATGTCCAGATTAAATACTCTGAACCTGAACTTACCTTAACATGGTTTCCCATGCATCTTGTCACCAGATCCCAGGCATAACCCTATCTACATCCCCTCATTAGGAAGCTGTACAGATCAATGAGGCCACCCCTCAGCCTCCTTCTCTCCAAACACAGTCCTCAGCTGCTCCTCACAGGACACACCTTCCAGCTTTTTTTTTTTTTTGGTTGGCTGGTGATGCTCTGTCTGATGCACCCCAGGATGGGTTTGCCCTCCTGGCTGCCCGGGCACACACTGCTGGCTCACCCTGAGCTGCTGCCAACCAGCACCCCCAGATCCCTTTTGCAGGGCTGCCCTACACACACTCCTCTCCCATCTTATACTTGTGCCCAGCTTTACTGCACCCCAGGGGCAGAATCTGGATTTGTTCTTTTTTAACTTCATGCCACTGATTATTGCCTAATGCTCCAACGTCTTCCGATCCCTCTCTGAAAGTCATGCTAGGTTCTTCAGCCTGGTGGTCCCAGGGAGGCAACATATTGCCATCAATAGAGGATCTGGTCTGCAAAAAGGTGTTGCCATTCCATACCACAAGGCGTCTCCAATACCATACCTTCCTTTTATTTCTTCTTGCATTGGTCTTAATGCAAGTCATGTTATGTATCTTTAATAATCACATTATCACAGCGTATTTGGGGGCCTGTCAGGCAGCTCAGCAGACTGTGCAGCCTAACACCCTGCTGAAAGAGAGGAGCTGAACTGCTAGAGCAGATTGTCCAACACTTCTGTCCAGTTGAGATTTGAATGAGGCCAGGGATGCAAATGCTACAATGTTTCTCAAAACCTCTTCCAGTGTTGACTACCCTTACTGTAAACAATTTTTTAAAAATTAAAAAAAGAAAAAAAGAAAAGAAAAAAAAAAGCAGCATTGTCTTTTGTTTAAAAGGAACTTTCTGTATTTAAATATATTCCCTTTGTCCTTTTGCTGGGTGCCACTGAGAAGAATGATTCCTGATCTTTGCTCCTCCCTCACCCATTGAGCTAGTCATTTTAGTTTAGAAGGCTATCAGGCTGGTCACACACGATTCCCTGTCACAAGTCCATGCTGACTACTTCAAGTCACCTTCTTGTCCTTCATATACATAGAAATTATTTCCAAGATTATGTCCTCAGATTTCCAGGGACTGAGGTGATGCAGAGAGTCCTCTAGCGCCCTGGGTCCTCCATTTTGCTCTTTCTGAAGATAGGAATGACACCTTCTCTTTACCAGTCCCCAGTAACCTCTCCCACTTACCACACCCTCTAAAAGGGAATTAAGCGTGGTCTCATAATGACATCTGCCAGCTCTCACCACACTTGTGGGTGCAACCACCAGGCCTCATGGATTTGCATGTGTCTGCTCTATTCAAACAGTCCCTAAGATGGTCCTCTGCACCAAAGGCAAGTCTTCCTCGCTTCAGATTTTCCCACAGGTGTCAGGGCTTGGCATTCCTGAAGATCAGCTCTACCAGTAAAGACCAAAGCCCAGAAACAGGAGGGTTTTGGCTTTCCTAATTTCATTCCTGTGCATTTGGGCAGTGTCTCTCTCTTCATTTTCTTGAATTCTTCCCTTATATCCAAGTCCTGTTAATGAGTTCTTTGTCCATCTTTGTAGGTATCCATCCATCTGTGCTTTAACTCCTGTACGTTCTTGAGGTAATCCCTGGGCATCAGCCAATATAGCTGTTGTAGTTACCTTGCATATTGTTAGTCTTCATTACAGGCATTAGGGTTTTTTCATTTTAAATAAAGGAAAAAAAAGGAAAAAACAGAAAATGGTCATGGCACTTGAAAATCAGCAAAATTGTTATCCATGTCAGTATTAAAACAGAAAAAAAATCTGCATTTCAGGTTTTTGTTTTGTTTTGTTTTGTTTTTTAATGCAGTCTTGATTGTTCTTGACTAAACTTTTTTACATATTTTAAAAAATTTAAACATTGTAAGGTTTCACCTTTTAAGTTTGTGCAGTATTTTGAACCTTGTAAAGTTGCCATTTACTAATAAAATACATTAATCAAGCAGTAAGTAAATAAAAAGTTTCCTTCCCGAGTCCCAGTTTGCCACAAGACTCAGTCTTGGGCCAACCCTCTTTAATATCTGCATCAACAACATGGGTGAGAGGACTGAGTGCACCCTCAGCAAGTTTGCAAGTGACACCAAGCTGGGTGGGAGTGTTGGTCTGCTGGAGGGCAGCAAGGCTCTGCAGAGGGACCTGCCCAGGCCGGATCGATGGGCTGAGGTCAATTGTTTGAGGTTCTACAAGGCGAAATGCCAGGTCCTGCCCTTGGGTCACAACACCCCCAAGCAGTGCTACAGGCTTGGGGCAGAGAGGCTGGGCAGTGCCCTGTGGAAAAGGACCTGGAGCTGCTGATCAGCAGTGGCCGAACATGACCCAGTGTGTACCCAGGTGGCCAAGAAGGCCAATGGCATCTTGGCTTGTACCAGCAACCGTGTGGCCAGCAAGACCAGAGGAGGGGTTTTCCCCCTGTCCTCGGCACTGGTGAGGCCCCACCTCGAATGATGTTCCAGTTCTGGGCCCATCACTTCAGGAAGGTCGTTGAGAAGATGGAGTGAGTCCAGAGAAGGACAACAGGGCTAATGAAGGGTCTGGGGCACAAATCCTGTGAGGAAGAACAGCTGGGGGGAGCTGGGGTTGTCTTAGCCTGGAGAAAGGAGGTTCAGGGAGGCTTTATATCACTCCAATTCAGGATATTCTGTCATCTGGAAAGAAATTAAATTAAATGTTTCAATTCTCTACAACTGCCTGAATGGAGGGTGTAGTCGGGGGGGGGTTACTATCTTCTCCCAGAACAAAAGGAAATTACCTCAAGTTGCATCAATGGAGGTTTGGATTGAATATTGAGAAAGTCTTGTCAAGCACTGGAGAAGACTGCTCAAGGATGTGTTGAGTTACCATACCTGGAAGTGTTTAAAAGATGTTGCATTTGAGGACATAGTTTAGCAGTGAATGTGGTGGTATTGCTGAGTTGACAGTTGAACTTAATGGTCTTAAAGGTCTTTTCCAACTTCAACAATTCCATGATTCATGATGCAGTATCAAATAAAAGAACAAGAAACAGAGAGATAGATGAAGTTTTTATGTCACTCCTAATTGAATTTAAATACTAGTAAATGGTGTTGTTAAAAAAATTGTAAACAGGGAAAGACAATATATGGAATTTTTGATTCAAAACAATATTTAATGATGTAATTATATTTTTGAGGTATCTTAAAGTATCAATTTACATTTTTATTTTTTGTGCTGTAAGTACAACTCACACGTTTAATTGATATTATTATATTATTATTTTTGGAAGTATCATTTTGAAGAACATCTGAAGAGCAACAAAATCTTCAAGAAGCCTACATGTTACATAAAGTCTATATTTTACATAAAGAAATTAATTATCTACAATTAGGATTAGGATTTGCTAACCTCTCTGCTTCCATGAGCTCAGAAATACCACAGAAAAATCTGCTGTTGCGTAAGGGTATTACTCATTCTGGCCACCTGCTTTAAAGATCCTTTGCCAAATCTCTTTATGGTCAGTTCTGAGCCTTGAAATGAGCAAGAATTAAGAAGCATCACTTCTTCAAAGGATTTTCATTAAAAAGGTAGGGAAAACAGTGTTTGCAAATCCATCTCTTGATTTGCACTGTTTAATAGCACTTAGTACTCACAGCTCTTTTACAGTTCACTCATACAATACCTCCAGATATTTAGAACTTCTTAAACCCAGGCCGTCTTTACTTTTACAGAAGGGGAAAAAACCCAACTATATGAGCACTCCCCAGACACCCAGACTTGAAGTCATTGACCACACTAAAATAATTAAAAAGTTTTTCAGGTCATAATGGCAATACCTTCCTCAAATGGTTTACCTGAAGTGTTTAATCTTTTTCCCAGACAGGAACACAGCTGTGTTTCATGATACAGGTACACATAGGTCTAAAAATCTTTGGAAAAGAAAAAAAATGTTTTGAGTTTTTGAGTATTTACTCATTTGTGCCTAATCTCTGTGTATATGACAGGAAGATAGATCCATTTTCAGCGCTTGCACATCACCTTCGATAGACTTCTATCAGCTGATTCCTGCTCCTATGATGAGGACAGAAAGGTGATAGAGTTACAATCTACTGTTCTGCTCAGCAAAAGAAACTGCAGTGGTACCAGTTCCTCTTCTTGTGAAAGTCAGAATTATTTTATCAGGAACTGGAGTGACAGCAGTACTTTGTCCCTTGCAAAGAAAAATGCTGCAAGGCAAGAAGGAAACCTAATAATGGAAAGGAACCAAAGAGTCAACACATAATGATCAATTCTTCAGTTACTTAATCAGCTATACAATAGATCATATGGGGTTTTCCTTGCCCTTTTCAGTACAGTTCATTAATAAATAGCAAAGTTTAAACAAACACAACTAAGATGTGTTGTTAATAGAAGAGAAGTAGTACAACATATGCTTGAGGAGGTTCGCTTTGCTTCTTAGCAGTGGTTGTCTGCTGAACCTGCATGCATATATTTTAAATGTCATTGGCAAAAAAAAAAAGATTAAAATGTAATGCTATAGTAAACAGGAGGCCACAGCACATAGGTCTACAGTAAAACAACAGATGGTGCAGGTTAAATCTATTTATTAGCAGTCACTTGGCAAGGAGACTGGAAAAGAGAAACAAAAGAGACAAACAGATGCCAGGTGTAATATAATGACACTTGATATAATAGTTCCACTAAAACATATTTCATTTTCTTATCTCTCTTAGCCGTCCACCAGGAATTTTAAGAGAATACTGTTTCTAAACAGGAATCTTTAAAAATATGCACAGTGCTTACTCCAGGATATGCTGAACAGCTGGTTTTCTACTGCTGAAAAACAGGAACATTTTTATTACTTTAGTGGAAAATCAAGGACAAGAAGCAGAGCAAAATCATCAAACAGTGATGGACAGCTAGTTTGCCATGGAAAAGCTGGATAGTTTAACCGCTTTTCTGTCTGTTAACTGCTTTCATACTAAACTCCCTCCCCTCTTTGATTATTGTAACACTTTCAGAATTAAGATTTCATTTTTCACAGGCATTATTCTAGTTTTCACTGTGAAGTTCCTGAAGGATTTAAAAAAAAAGGTTTTAGTGTTTTAACGTTTTAGCCTTGAAGTCCTAGTGAGAAATACAGTAGTTTATGTGTTGTGAAGAAAATTATCCTGTTATTGTTCCCTTTAAAGATAACTAAAATGCTAGTGCATCTTTTTTTCAGGCAATAAGGCTGTTAACTGGGGTGTTAACAATACAGTGATCATCTCACTATTTTTTTCCTCCTCTTCTTTCAAAGGTTTGGAGTTCATGGGAAAAAAAGGTAGCTTGGTTACTGTTAAATCAAACTCACCTCATATCCTTTTGTAAGTGTAACTTTAATTCTGAGTGATACTGATTATAGCAACCATATCCCAGCCACTGTCAAAGTGAATTTTTATTTCATGTGGTATCACACTCTGTTATTGCTTCCAGGTAATGTGTCCTCTCTTTCACATGGCAGCCTTTTCAGGCAGCTCCTTGTTAGTGCATAGCAGGAGCTGAAAAAACCTACAAAAGTCTCAGATGACCTCTTTTGCATTGTAAAAAAGATACCTGGAATAATAAATACATTAGGATGGGTTACTATCCATTATTCAGTTCTGCGGTTAGTGAACATCTGGCATGGGGAAGATGAGATGTTTATTTACTTACCATCTGTATTAATGTTGATTTGCAGCAGGCAACACAAGCACACCACTTTCATCTGTTTAAAGGAGGCAAATGAGAAACAAAAATGATTTAACTAATATTAAGAGATACAGATTTAAATGATTGTGTATTACATACCTTTTCTTAAAGTATCATTTATACAACTTTTCTTTATGGACTTGAAACAAGACTAACAAGGATTGTGAAAAGTAAGTTTATTTCAAGTTTACAGAATAACAAGAGGTATAACACTGCAGGTGAGTATAGCCAGATAAAAAGAATTTTGTTTTGTCTAGCTGGTATCATCCAGTAGAGCTGAATCATGCTGATTTTCAAATATAGTTAGGAAAAAAAATCCAAAACACAAAAGCAGCCTCTTCTGTAAATTGCAGTTATGAAAGCCTGATAATGTTTGTTTGACCTGTGTTGGCTGTTGATTAGTTCTATGTCTTTGGCCTCCAATTTAAACACCTTTCCATTTTAATGTGCAGACTACAGATTTGAAAGAAACATATGGACATGTCATGTTTGCAAATCACCAGTAACTTATAAAGAAATGAAATGTTAAACAGAATTAAGAGGAATAGATTATGCTAAGAACAGCCATAAGAACCTTCATAAATTCACGTCTAAGACTGCAGATGAAATAAGTGGCACCAATGAAAATACTAATTAATAAAGATTAGTTAGACTACTATTCATGAAATAAAGGAAGATTATGCACCAATTCATGGATTATCTTTTTTTAATATGTGCAGGGATATGTTTTTCTCAGCATTGAATGAACTTCTGGATGGTTTACTAAAAGGAATGCAATCTTTCATACCAAATAGTATATTTAAAAAGAACATTGAACTTTTGGCCCATTTATGTCAAAGTAACCCAGAATGCTCTTCAAAAAGGAATGGGCAGAGAAGGAAATGAAAATAAATTCTTATTAGAGATAACTGAGGAAGAAAAAAGAAAGACACCTAAAGGAATATATTTTAAATACAAATAAATTTATGAAATCATCCTTGTTCTGTATCACATGATAGAGAGGGATTACAATATAACTGGGTGAGGAAGTTGGCTGTAAAAGCACCTCATGAGATGCACATGTGCCCAAGACTTGGGCTGCTGAAGAATGTTGGTAGATTGAGCTGCCCAGATTAAAATGTCTCAGGAGAAACTGGACTGGCAAAAAAAAAAAAGGTGAATTACGTCTCACTTGGTGTATATTTATATAAATTTATGTGCATATACATATACAGTTGGAAGGTGTAGGATCCCGACATGATGTAAATGGTATAGAATACAGGGTGAATAATGTCCTAGTCCCAGCCACGATGGAGTTAATTTTTGCTGTAGCCATGAGGGAGTGGAGCCCTGTTGTAAACAGAAGGTTGTCCTATGCCACCTCACATCATTGCTGGGAGAGGGGCTAGGGGGCCTTCTGGCTTCTGGAAAGAAGGGCATGGTTTCCAGATGGAGGAAAGCAGATGTTTCATTGGCAGATGTTTCATTGTTTTGGACTTTGTGAGCATTTTACATGTAAATCTCCCTCTCTTTGTACATTTTTCTCATTAATATTGTTGCCTTTACTGCTCATTTTCTTGTCTCATTCCTCCTTCCAGTAAATTGTTCCTATCTCAATCCATGATCTCTGCCTTTTGTGCATTCCCTTGGGGTCTAGGGAGGGGAAGTGAGTGGTGGTGTGGTTTTAGCACAATTACTAACTTGGGGAATACCATTCCTAAACCACAACAGTCTTATTGTTCTGCATCCCAGTTCCTATGTTCCTAGCCCCATGTTGAGGATTGCCTCATAGAGGAAGATCCTGATGCCATATTAAGTTTTATTTGCCCAGAAAAATCACATGATCACATTCTGACCACCTTAGTTTTCCATTCCCAGTAGACAAACCTCTACCTTTAGTAAGTCATCACAATATTCAGTGTGAACCCAGTGCCTAGGACCTTGTTGCTTTCCTCAGCCCTCATCCTTTCCATAAAATTTCTATCCTATCTCACACAAGGTAGTGACAGCTATTCAGTTGTCTTCAGTTATTTTTACTGGGCTCATATTGGTAAAAAAAAAAAAAAAAAAAAAAAACAAAAAAAGCCTTACAAGACCTTGAAGGACTAACAAATATAATAAGAATCTGAGTTTTTTGTCACAGATCAGCCAGAGATTTCTGCTGCCTGACCAAAAGCTGATTTTTTTGTCCTTTTTAAGGTGCAAGGGTAGCTCACAGGGAAATCCAGACCTTTTTTTAGAAAAGTCTGTCAACTTCATTATTTAGAGAAATAATTTCCTGAGGGCAGAATTTACCAATATGTTCCTCCTCTGCTCTTCTGTGTAACAGAGAGAGAGACTGGAAAATACAGTCCTTTTTGATCCTACTTTTTCATGAATCCCTGGGAAGATGTAAATCTGATAAGGATTGTTATACTTCTGCTTGTGAGACCAGTGAAGAAGACTAGAAATGTATGGCAGCAGTTCAAACATCAGCTTGAATCTCCAGCCAAGCCCTGGTTTGGGGGTTTGAGAAACAGATAAGCAGACACAGAATCACATTTGCAGTCACTTCTGAGTGGAAGCTATATGGGCTGTAGCTTGGTCTCAGGGATACTATAATGAAGTTGATGGAAAAAAACCTGTTGATTCTGTTTACAAGGTGATACTAACTTGGGGTTGTGGCTGCAGTCTTTAAGAAACAAAATATGTCACACTTCTCAGAGTCACACATCAATAAACAGGCAAATAACTCAGTTCCACGCCTCTCCTGGTTTTCTGCAAAAATGAAAAAAGTACATATTTGTATTAATATGAAAATCTCTACACCTATATACCTTCATGTTTTCATCTACAGAAACCAACACTTCCATGATTAGTTTAAGAAGCCAGGTGTCTGCTAAGGAAGGCAGGAGCCTCCCTTGGAATGGAAAATGTAAACCTCCTCCCACCAAATTATTATAATTTTGAAATTAAGGGGCTCTCAGGCAAAGAGATGAGGCTAGGAATAACATTTCTTTACTGGTGTGTATGACAAAGCCAACAAACAAGCTCGGCTACGGCCCTGGCACCAAGCCGAACGCGGGGCCCAGGCCCGGCCTTCTCGGCCGCGGGCGCTTTCCCTCTGCTGCAGTTCCGGGAGCGGCCAGCAGGGGCGCTGCTGGCTCCCGGAGGGCGGGGCAGGTGCCGTGATTCCTCCGCGGCTGCAGGGGGAGCTGTGGGAGCTCGGGGAGCGCGGAGATGGCGGCTGGGCCGAGACGGGAAGGGAGGGGAGAGAGGCTTCGCTCCACAAACCCTGGGGAGCCGATCCCGGTGCCCCAGCAGGACTCTGAGGAGCACCAAGCTGGGACGGCAGGAGTCTCAGCAGGCAGGGGGTGCGGGTCTGCAGTGAAAACTCGGAGCAGTGCCGAAGAAGTAGTGGGGGAAGCAGGGGCGGCCTGGCTCCCAGCAGGGCAGAGAGAGGCGAGCTCAGGATCCCGGGCACACAAGCAGACAGGCATGGGTCCCTCTTTTAGTGAGGTGGGTGACAATAAGGTCTCAGTTCAGTTGCTGCTCTCACAAGCAGAGGCCAGAGGCTCACGCCATGGCAGAAGAAGCAGCTCCGGGCTGGGCTCTGGCGGCAGCAGCGAATTCCCTTCCCCAAGCAGCAGCTCTGACCGTCCTCTTCCAAAGGAGAGAGAGAGAGAAGCTACCCCTGCCTCCTACTACCAGATGCCCTCCTCCCCTGAGCTTGGCCACTTCTTTTACTTTACTTAAGTACCCAGTTGTTAGCATTTCCTAGCAACTTATGGGGAAAAATTCTGTAAGTAAAAAGGAATAAAAGGAAAGAAATCTAACCCCAAGAATGATGATAAGCATAGTCGCAGCTAGGATAAGTCTACATCTCTATATAACAGGAGGTTTCAAAAGATCTAGTAATATCATTCAAAATGCCTGTAATGCTGGAACAAAGTTGTAATTTCTTACACCTACATACTTGCCTTTCTTGAGCTAGATTATAATAAGTAGGTCCAAGATAACTAGACCTGCAATCTTCAACCTTAGTGCCAGTAATGGCATTTGCACCTTATTGTTTGCATTCTAAGTTCTGTTGCTGTTCCAACCCTTTATCTACCCTCAGAAGAACCACATTTTTCCAAATATTTCTGAAAAATATCTTCCCACACTGACAAGCAATACAGTATCTCATCTGGAACTGCATGTACACTCATTAAATGACAGTAAATGTGCTCTTTGAAACCGAAATTCAGAGGCTATGTGATATAATAAGCAAGCACCATAAGAAGATTTTTTTGTAACACAGCCTGCATCCCTCCTTCCAGTCTGAGGAACCAGACAGACACATTCGCTGAACACAGCAAATCTTTGAGAATCCTCTTGCGCACTAGCATTTATCAGTATTAGATATTAGGACCCTGTAGGAACCCAGGACATCTCTCTGGATGCCCTGGATGGCTCAAAACCCTGGCAGGGGCTCAGAGACCCTGGCAGGAAGCCAAAGACACTTGGGAATTAGATCTCAACCCATGGAGCAAATTACCAACTTTGTATGAAGAATTACAAGTCACAAAAGTTTAAGTAGAATAACAGTAGTTGTCACAGGGTGAAAGGTGGAATTTTGAAGAATTTGAGTATGGAGGTCTAGGGGGCAAGATGGAGGGATTTGGGCATTGTCCTGTCCTTCTTCCTTCTTCTTCCTAGCCTCCATCTTCTTGGTGATGGTGGCACTTTAGGATTGGTGTAGAGCAGAAAGTCACTGTCTAACACAGGTGATAGGTATTGGAACATAACTGTAAATATCAAATACGTAGTTTGTAGTATAAAAGACAACACCAGCCTGGGGGTGGGCGGAGTGTGCCTCAGACTGACCTGCAGGACAGACCTCGGCAGGCCAGACAGAAAATGTTTTAGATAAAAAAATAATAAACAACTTTGAGAACGCGAGCCGAAGGCTCCTGATCTGTTCTTCAACAGTTGGGCTGGGGAAAAGAGACTTTCTTAACACACCTCGGGATCATCTCAACCAGAGGGAACCCCAAGAGGACCCCACAGATAAGAATTTATTTTCTGGTTTTCCAAGCCACCTTTCACTGGCTGTGAAGGTAATTTTGGGAGCATATAGAAATTCTTGCTCTTGTTCTGGGACACCTTCACCTAGAAAGATTAACTCACCATAAAGTAACATTCTAATTTAAAAAATTGACCCAGAAAATTTCCAGCACAAACTTTGATTGGATCCAAGAGACTTCCAGTCTATATTTTAGCCTTAAAAAATTCAGCCTGGAATTTATGAGTTTGAATATTTTTTTTCCTGTACTTGCATGCTGTTGGCCATATGAATTTTGGTTTGCACATAGCCATTCAAGAGTCAGAACAAATTGAAACTTGAATTTTAGATGTACATATCCATCTGTGAGTCAGAATTGAACCTGCTCACTGCTCAGTTCTCTGGTGCCAGGTGCCATAATATCTGTGGGCATTAGAGTTTCACACACACTGTGCAGAATGATTGCACTGATTTACCAAAACAATTAGAGAAGACTTCTAGCTATCTTAATGAACTTTCAAGTATCATTATTATGTACCAATAGGAACATGATGACATTCTGAGTATGATTTATTTGTGGCATCACTACTTTCAGCAAAACTAAAAATGGATATGGAAGTCAAATTTGAATAACCTTATATCATAGTTTCTGTGTACAGGTATATCACAAGTAAGATCTAATTGATCAGAAAATAATCAGTAAATCTGGTTTCAGTATTTTCAAAAAACCACATTTTTAAGAAAATATCCTGATTGTCCAAGCTGAAGTATATATAAGACATTGTTAGTTCTATGGAGTTTTTGTTAGAAAGGTTTTAAACCTCCTAAGTTGGGCAGTTATTTCCACTGAGAGAAGATGAAACTGAAAATCTGAATAATTTTTTTTCAGAAAATGCTATTACAATGCAATTTTCCGTGTGAAAATTCTTTACAAGTTTTGGTCTTACTCCAGCAGAGAAGAGAAACAAACTTGAGAAGTTTGACTGTTATGATGACATGGAATTCTAGCTTTTTACCAGCTATAATGATATCATTGTTTTCCAGAGGATTACAAAACTAAAGTCAAAATATTTATTCAGACAACAGTACTTCAGTACAACAGAACCTCTTCTGCCAGGGCATCTCAAGAGCACTTAATTAAGCCTTGCAATATTCCAGCCATGAACATCACACCTGCCTACTACAGAAAATACAGAGATTTAATAATTTCCTGACAAACTAGTAGGCTACCATCATATCTCCTAACTGTTCTTTAACCTGAACATAATGAATATTATATTCTAGGAGCTAATGGCTATCATAAGCCAACAAAATACTACTGTTCACAAAAGAAATTTCTGTAAGTCTCAGAGGAATATAAGCCAAAAAGAACCCTTATTTAGTAAGTGGTTTGCTATCTGTAAGTAGGAAAGTTCAAAATAATTTAGTTTCTTTTTAAAAAAATAAGACAGTTCAGTGTTGAATTATCACATTGGATGATTGGTTCAAGGATCAAGAACACAAGTAGTGTTTTTCTTTATCATTCCAGTAGCAAGAAAGAGTAACAAAAGGAATAGGCAGACTGATCAGTCCAACACTGATACAAGTCTGATGTAACTGAGAAAACTTGTTGACTGTGGGATGATGTTTTTAACATCTGGTCTGCCAACATCTTTTGGGGTGCACCTTTCTCGGAAAGGGAAAAGGGTTCTAACACAGGAGCTAGCAGCACTCATTGATAGAACTTTAAACAAGTTTTGAAGCAGGTAAGAGACAAAACCAAGCTTGCCAGTGGTAAGAAATGGGATGGCATGCCAAAATTTGAGGAACTGAGTGCTAGAGGCATCCTTCAGTCTGCTCCAGGAGGTGTTAACTACAATGAACCACACTTGAAGTGTTTCTACCCAAACATATGCAGCATAAAGAGTGAACAAAAGGAGCTCAAAACCTTGGTCCAGTCCCAGAGACATAACATCACTGGCATAAGTGAATCCTGGTGGGATGAGCCCTGTGAGTGTTGTGCCATGTTGGAAAGTTACAGGATCTTTAGGAGGGATAGGTAAGTGATGAAGGTGAGTGACATTGTATGTAATGGAGGACTGGAATGTATGGAGCTTGCAGTTGTCACTGGCACAGCTGAGAGCCTTTGGGAAAGGATTAGGGGACAAAAAAATTATGTGGATGTCAGTGTGAGAATCTACTGTAGACTTCCTAGCCAGGATGATAATGCAAATGAATTATTCTTCTAGGAACTAGCAGAGACCTGAAAATCAACTCTCCTTGTCCTGACAGGTGACTTCAGCTTGCCAGATGTTAATGCAGGAAACCACACAGATGGTACAAAAGGTCCAGAAGACTTCTAAACGCCTGAATGATTGTTACGGATTGTGTGAGAGCTTTAGACAAGCCCTGCCTTAGGATCAGATTTTTGGCAGCAGCTCTAAATCTCTGCACCTAAATCACTCTGTTTTGCAAGTTCTTAAGGATGCCCAATCAGGTCTATTATAAAATGAGTTATTTACTGAATAAAAAGGAGATTAACGGAAAAAAGGCCTTAAACAAAAGGCCATAAGAGCTACTTACTAGACAGGATAAAACAAAAAGAACTACTAGTGGATTTCATAAAACAGCACATGACATAAAGGTACCTATATTATAGCTAGCAAAGAAATAGAATAGCTTAGGAGTCAATGAACTACCACTGAATTTATGATAGGGTACAATAGTGATGATAGTCCTTTCTCTCAGCCCCCAGGAGAATAATCACAAAGTAGGCATCCTGACTTAGGGGAGAAAGCTCCACACATTTCAGGGAATGTGCGGATTTCTGCTTTGTGTGGTGTAGCTTTTGTAGTTTTTGAAGTGAAGTGTCTGTCAGTCAGAAATTCCAGTTTATCTTTCCACATCTGCTTCCACAACAAGATGTTTACTGTCAGCTGAAAGTATCAATCGTGTGGCACTGAAATAACTCACTACAAGGCAAACTGTCCTGATTGAGTTACTTCACCAAGGCTCATCTGAGGCTTATGTGAGAGAAAGATGTCCTGAGTTATTGCACTAGTTACTAAACAACAGATAAGCTCTCCTCTGGTGGGGGGAGAAGCCCTGCTACAATGGTAACTTCATGGTACGCATACTAAAGAAGCTGATTAAAGCTCCTTGATGTGTTGCTAGTTAACAGAGAAGGTGTCATGAGTGAAGCACTGATTGGTGCTGTCTTGGCCACAGTGATCATAAAGCAATCAAGTTTAAAATATCTGTTGTCAATTGGAGAAGTGCCAGCAAAATTTCAACTCTGGACAGGGGCAGAGCAGACATCAGGCTGCTCAGAGTAATAGTGAGAACGGTCTTGGGGAGAAAAAGTTTTTGAAGGTGCTGGGGTCCATCAGTCCTGGTCACCTTTTAAGCATCTCCTCTGAAGGGCACAGGGGATGACCAAGGAAAACCAGATGTTATGATGTTTCTGGATTTCAGTAAAGTTTCCAGTACTGTCTCTCGCAGGATTCTTCTAAAAAAAAAATGGGCAGCCCACAGCTGAATAAGCACATCATGGGATGGGATCATCATGGGTTCGGCACAAAGGGTTACAATGAATGGGGTGACATCAGACTGGGGACCTGTCACTGGTGGGGTTCCACAGGGTCCCCATCCTTGGCCCTCTGCTCTTCAACATCTTCATAAATGGATGTAGGACTGGAAGGGATGCTGAGCAAGTTCACAGATGATACAAAACTGGGAGGAGCTGTTGAGTCCCTCCAGGGCAGGGAGGGGCCCTGCAGAAACACCTCCACAAATCAGGGGTCTGGGCAATCACCAACCATGTGAAGTTCAACAGGGGAAAGTGCTGCATGCTGCATCTGGGATGGCGCAACCCTTGATGTATGGACAGACTGCGAAGGAGATGCTGTAAGCAGTGCCATGGAAAGGGCCCTGGGGGTCCTGGTCATGAGTCAGCAGTGCCCTGGCATTCAGGAGGGACAGCCCTGTCTTGGGGGGCATCAGGCACAGCATCACCAGCTGGGCAAGGGAGGGGATTGTCCTGCTGTGCTCTGAGCTGGGGCAGCCTCGCCTCGAGTGCTGGGGGCTGGTTTGAGTGCTATGATATGAGAAGGATCTGAACCTATTAGACTGTGTCCAAAGGAGGCTGCAAAGATGGTGAAAGGCCTTCAGGGTAAGCCGTATGAGGAGCAGCTGAGGCCACTTGGTCTGTTCAGCCCAGAGGACACTGAGGACAGACCTCACTGCAGTTACAACTTCCTAAGAGGGGAAGAAGAGGGGCAAGCACTGATCTCTCCTCTGTAGCGAACAGTGAGAGGACCCAAGGAAATGGCCTGAAGTTGTGCCAGGGGAGGTTTAGGCTGAACATTAGGAAAGGTTTTTTACCCTAATAGTGGCTGTGCACTGGAACAGGCTCCTCAGGGAAGTGGTCATAGCATCAGCCTGACAGAGTTCAAAATGCTTTCAGGCACATGGTGTGACTCTGGGATTGTGCTGTGCAGGGTCAGGAGTTGAATTCAATGAACCTTCTGGGTCCCTTCCAACTCAGGGTGTTTTATGATTCTATTCTATGAGTCTATTATTGTGATCAAGAGATGCATCTTTTATTTGTTAAATAAGAGACCACTATTACATCTGAAATGTGGACTAATTATTCTAAATGCATTGATCAATTTGTTAAGAGCTTTTAGGTAAAAATGTAGAATTCTCTGTTGCTGTCACAGTAAGATTTACCTGAAACAGCCATATTCTGCTCACTGATACAAATACCACCTCCTTTTACTTAATTTCAGGAAAACATCTCAGAAGCACTCTAGGCCAAAAAGGGATGATAAATGATTTTGAGATAGAAATTGAAGTGCATTGATTAGAAGCAATTTTTTATGTTTTACACAATAAAAAGATTAACTACATGATTCATGGAGACAATTTGCAGAGCAACTTCTCTCTAATTGCTGCTGGACTAATGTAGAAGCACCCTCCTAGAAAGCAGAGAAATCCATTTACTCAATCATATAATTTAAGCAGTCAAGAGGAAATAGTGGATTTTTCCATTACCTTTTATATTAGCTTTGCTATATTCCACCTGCGACCCTTATTTTGAGAGTGCTGTGCTCCTTTAAACAATTCTGTAAGCATAATAAAGTTCCACTTCAAATTTTTTCAAAGTAGACTGAGGACATTTCAAAAAAATCCATAATTAGGGACATAGCCAATCTCACTAATTCCTCATAATCTACTGTAAAACTAAATTATTTGCTAAGAGGTCTAATAAATTCTCATCTTCAAGAGCAGGAAAGAACATTTTCTGTATTTCTTTTGGAAGAAAAACTAGATACTATTCTCTTCTGATTGCTTACTCTGTGGTTGTCCCAGGATCTGCAAATTTTGGTTTTAGTATTGTTTGAGGCTTTGGGGATTTGTAACAGGAAATAGAGAGTCCTATTTAAATCAAGACAGGATTTATTTTCTTTTAGTACTGTTCATGGGATAATAGATAGCTTTTTGCTGCTGGAGAGGTAGAAAACATATTCTTAGCTCCACTCATTGTATCAAGTCACAGTACACAGAATAATTATCTTTATGTTCCAGATAATTCCACTCAGAACCATTTCTATTAATTGCTGGAACTGCATTAAAAAGAATAACATCAGTAAAAACAACCCTGGGAGCAGACGTTGATTCTGTGCAAAGCTTTTAAGTTTTTTATTGAAATAAGAACTTGTTTTGAAAGGCATTTTCAAAAACACCCAGAAGAAAAATGCAAATATATTTGAAGTAAGTATTCTTCATTATTTCATATTGAAAACAAACAATATCAGTAGCAGTGTCAGGTTTCCTAGGAAGGTGAACTACTTTTATACATTGTTTTCTGATTTTCCGATGAATGTATGCTGTAAATGCAATGTGTTGTGACACTTTAAAATATTTCCTCTGTTATAGCAAAACCAAATTAAACAATTTATGCAGTGATAACAGCTTGAATTCTGCATTACACATACAAATGCTCCCAAAAATGTGAAGAATTGTTACAGCTTTTAGGGTAGGATAATTAAGATCTGTACAGAGAAGACAGAAGAACTGAAAATGCCAGCTTATTTCTTTTAATTACAGTGGCTCTATTTATAAAACATTAATATAGCTAATAACAGTCTCATTGTACAATGCTCTGATTTAAAATATAAGAGAAACATGCAACTTCCTGAAATCTGTATTAATCTTAACTGCAGTAATTCAAAACCAATGTTAAATATCAGCTATTTGTCTAAATACTGATTTGAATGCATCATTTAGCTACTGTAAGAGCAAGACTAGCATAGATACATCAGTGTTATAGTATTTACAGGTATTCCAGCAGTACCTAGGGTTTTAAAACAGGTGTCACAATTATGTGATTGGGATGTTAGGGAAAAAGAAAGGTGCTAGTAAATATACATTTTGCAAAGGCACATTTTAATTAATATATTACACATACCTAAACATGGAAAGTAGTTTTTTAAAAGTAATTAGTATCTCAAAAAGGGTCAGTAGTTTTGATCTGCCTACTGCATGTGCTGGTAATCCCACTACATATAAAGAATTTCCTGATGATTTAGATAAAATGAGCTAAGTAAATCACTCTTGAAAGAACTTCTCCAAACCAAACAGAGCTCATGGTCTGCTCCAGGAAAACCAAGGAAAAAGTGAAAAACAGGCTATGATGTCCTATTTGAACCACAGGAGCTGGATTAGCAAAAACTGTCAAGCAAGAACAGACTTGAATGTTAACGTCAAAAGACATTCTGATAAGCAAGCTTTCAGATTTGGACAATGTATATGTATTGTCCAAATGTATATATATACATAGATAGATATATAGATCAATATATACTGATATTTGAAGCAAATTTACTAAAGAAACAACTTTTTCAAACTAAGAGATACTGTATTTTAAAAATAGATGGTGACTTTGAATACTACAAAACACCAATTTTTTAGTGCTGGAGGTAGTTGTCAGCACTTAATGTCTTTGTGGATTCAGTTGTGGATTTCATAAAGGTTTCCCTTTCTGCTACTGTGACCATATCATCTTTTCCATTTCTTGATAATGAATTGCACAGGTTGCAGACCTAAAATTAGAACGATGCAAATAAGCCCATTTTATATCAGAGATGCTGATATAATGACCATTAAGATATGATTGCTAAGGGGCAGAAGACGGGCCAGAAGTTGTTCCTAGCATATATAGGACTCCACTGGCAAAAAGTGCCTTGGTGATTCTACATGATAAATACAGAAATTACACAGCTGTGGATAAGTAAAATTGGCACATTTATAGGTCATATTCCACTTTTGTTAGGATAAAAAAGACTTTCAAATAAACCCACTTTTTGTAGGTCTAACTGCATCCACCCTGGGATAAGCTTTAGGAATATCTCAAGAGTTGATAGTCTTCAAAAGGAAAACATTCTGTACTTTGACCCTAAAAAAACTTTACAGCTGCTTATATTTTTATAGACATGGGAAAACACATTTGAAATTATCTACTTTTTTTATCTTTCTTCTCTCTTATCTCTATGCTCATAGGCACTGCATGTCCAGCCTGGCTGCCTGTCCTTTTCTGCTATACCATCAAACTTCCATTTATTTCTAGCCCTGCCAGTTTCTAGAGTTCCAGCTTTTAGCATCTGTCCATTTATCACCACCATCTTACAGTTCATGTGCAGACCCTTTCCCACAGCTGTTCAAGTTTCTCACCTTAGTTGTTCCCCTTTTCTTCTGCAGGCCTCCACATCACCAAATTTCCTTTTTCTTTGTCTATCTGGACCTTGCCTGCCTCTTACATTTCCTGCTTTTACTTCCTGGTGTTCTGTTCAGGCAGGTACTCAGAAATTCCTGAGTCCTCTGCATCTGGACAACCCTTTACAAAAAAAAAAAAAAAAAAAAAAAAAAAAAAAAAAAAAAAAAAAAAAAAAAAAAATTTGTTGTAACATTCATGCTTTCTTTTCCTCTAGCCTCTGCCTTTTCCTTACTTTCTGTCTTCTGAAGACTCAGCCCTCTCCACTTCATTTGCCCATTTCTCTCTTTCAGAAGTTGAGGTCTGCAGTGCAGGAAAAACTCCTCTCCTCTTAACTATTGTGCTAAGCACCAGGGTGCCACTGGTGCCAGCGACAGCAGCTCAGCAGGCATTTCAGTTTAAGAGGCAGCACACATCATGCAGTCTAGTAAAAGCAGAGTGCCTTTAAAGGGTGGGGTTGTGTTTGTAAAGTGGTGACCAACACAGACCCTGCTTTCAGTCAAGTATCTATAACATAGTGTATACCAGAGTAAGATGGTAGTGCTGCCTTTCTTCCAACTCTTATGTGGTTACCTGAATTGAAATAAAACCCAAAATCCTTGACTTTGTAGGAAAGTGAGTGTGGAGAAAAATTTTGAGAGTATGCATCCTCAGGCTTGCATATCAGTACCAAAAACTTAATATTTTTGAGATGCAATATAAAAAAGTAGTTACACAAGTAGTAGCTTTTAGAGCAGATCTAGGTTTTTCTAGAGCAGATCATCCTGAGTCTCATTGCATGGCATTTGCAGGACAGTCCATACAGAGGGGCTTGTGAAGGGCAGGTCCTGCTTGAACAACCTGATCTCGTCCTATGATCACCCTATGAAGTGGGTGATCCACTTAACAAATGAGGAAAAGGCTCTGAACATTCATTGTGTGCTTGGACATTAGTAAAGCCTTTTTCAACATTTTTCACAGCATTCTCCTGTAGAATCTTGGATGGATTCACTGCTCACTGGGTTAAAAGTTGCCTGTTGTTGAATGGAGTTACATCCAGTTGGTGGCCAGTAACTACAGGTGCTCCCCAGGGATCAGTACTGGGACCATGCTCTTTAATATCTTGATCAAGGATCTGGAAGAGGGGATTGAGCACATTTAGTAAGTCTGCAGATGAATTAAGTTGGGTGGGAGTGTTGACCTGCTGCGGTGTAGGAAGGCCCTGCAGAGGGATCTGGACTGAGGTTGAGAACAACAGTATGAGGTTCAACGAGTATGACAATGGTGTGGTCAGCAGGACTAGGAAAGAGATCGATCCCTGTATTTTGCCCTGATGAAGCTGTACCTTCTTTTGGGCCCCTCACAAGAAGAAGAACATTGAGGGGATGGAGTGTGTCCAGAGAAGGGCAAAAAAGCTAGTGAAGGGTCTGGAATACAAGTCCAGAACTTGAGGAGTGGCTGATGGAGCTGGGGGTGTTTAGCCTGGAGAAAAGGAGGTTCTGGGGAGACCTTATCACTCTCTACAGCTCCCTGACAGGAAGGTGCAGCCAGATGGATGTCAGCCTCTTCTCCCAGGCAACCAGTAGCAGGACAAGAGGTAATGGCCTCAAATTGCTCCAGGACAAGTTTAGATTGGATGTCAGTAAAAATTCTTTCACTGAACAGGTTGTCAAGCATTGGAACAAGTTACCCAAAGAAGTGGTTGAGTCACCATCCTTGGATGCATTTAAAACGTGTAGATGTGGAACTTAGGGACATGGTTTAGTGGTAGATTTGGCAATGCTGAATGAATGGTTGGACCCAATGATCTTAAGGATCTTTTCCAACTGGAATGAGTCTATTATTCTAAGTAAAGCATTATTTCATATCTTAAGGTTAGAATTAAGGGTTAGGGATTATGGAGTTTGGTTTAGGGTGTTACAGTTTTGTATTTGGGGTTATTAGGTTTGGTTTATGTTTCCTTGTATAATGTTTTATGCTTTTACTATTACCTAATTAAAAGTTCCAAGTGAGTGTAGAGAAACAGACACTTTAGTTGAAAAAACGCAATTACAAAAATAGTACAAATGATAATGAACTTACAATGCAAGAACAAAAACCAGAAAGAATATGAGAATAAGTAATATGAGCAGTAGACACAACAGTAAAGTCAGAAACTGCAAGATAGGGTTACATTATTGGTAAGGCTTCTGTGTGATCAAGATACTTGTTTTTAGCAATATAACTAATTCTGTGTATTATTTCTCTTAACCTAATGAAGATTTTCCTTAGACTAGCTCTATCTATCCTCACTGAATTTATCAGTTATCGAAAAGATCTTTCAAACAATACTATAATAGCCACTTCATGTAGCTTTGCTATGAATTCCAAATGGTTATTAATTAATATTGTGATGATTAATGTTACTTATAAATGTTCAATTAGTTTTTAAAATCAGTTTTCATGCTTCAATTAACTTGTGTGGAGATTTTTGTTTGCTGGATTTTTTGGTGGTTTTTTTACAGTTTAAGTAATCCTAATGATATGTGGATTATGGCATTAACTGTACTTATATTACACTATGCACATACCAGATTTTTTTAAAAACAAATTAACCTGACTAAGGTTTGGGTGGTAAGAGAAAGATGTAAGAATTTAAGAAAACTAGGAATAGATCTTATGTCAAAACAACAGTTTTTCTTTGCACATAATTGTTACAGTACCTGAATCAGAGATGATAGACAAGAAGTACATTTTAACAACATTTTATATATACTAAAACCTCTGATTATCTGGCTTAGTCTGATTGTCTCATTTTCTTGATTTCCAACTACTAAGTACAAAGACACAACCTCTGGCTGAGGATGCCGACAAGCCTAAGATTTTCAGACAAAATACTGGACTACATGGGTTATCGATATCAGTCTTTACAGGCTTTATTTATTGTTGGTTACAGATTTAAAAAGTGCTGCTCTTCCTCCCAGCTAGCTGATGGCAGGACCGGGGGCGGCAGTTCCCCCCTTGAGCTGCGTTGAATCCCAGTGCCAGTGTCAGCGCATTAGAAAACACAGGGCAGCACACAGGTCCCAGGGTAGCTTTATTTCATGGTAAAACTTCCCCTCTTCTTCATCCCGGGACCAGGAACAAGGGGCAGAAAAGAACTTATATGTGGGGGCAAGTCTCAGGGGAGGGTACAGTCTTTAACAAATCAGGAGAATTGGGAGTAAAAATCCAGGCGGGAACCACAAGGTATAAACCAATAAAAATTCCAAGGGAGGAGAACACTTTCAGTAAACTGATAAAGTTTGGGGAAATAGAAACTAGCAACTAACTGACAAAAAATTTGGGAAAAGGTGGGAACAAAAAAGAAACAGCATAAAGAAAACTACCAAATTACAAACCAAACAAACAACCTACTAATAAAACAAAAAGCACACTACAACAAAAAAGTATTAAAAATTTCATGTGGTTGCCCTACTATTCCACCATAAGTTAATATTTGAATTCCTGTGTATGAGTATATTTTGTTTTCAAATGGTTTTCTATACACTAGAAGTGTGGAAAATCACATTTTGTGTTTACCGTATCATTTATATACTTTAGTAATGTATTCTGAGAACTCATTAGGATACATGGATTGAAAATTCTCATTTGAAGCTGAATAGTTGTTTAGGAACTTTAAAATTTAATTAGAACCCTGAGAAATACTTTCATATTGTATTATACCAAGCATTTAAATGTTTAAGAAAGATGTTTTGTGATGGAAGTAAGCAAAACAAATTTTTATCATGACAGAAGTATATGATGCTTGGGCTTTTTAAAAGTTGTTTTGTTTAAGCTTTTGTTTTTCCCCCCCTCCAATCAAGTACAGAAACATCTTGCTAAAATACACTTCCTTTAAAATACCTGACTTTCTTTCTAACCACCCTTTCCTTTTCCACTAAAAAATTCTCCTCCTCTAACAATCCCTTATACTCCCAAAATGAAGTCAGAAACAGACACACCATTTCCCAATATCAGAATATTCTTTGCAACTCAAACAAATTTTTCAGTATTTGCATTTGAGTTACCCATTTGTAAATAAAAGGTTTAAAAGAAAAGACATGTTTTCATAAAAAGGTATCTAATGAAAGATAATTTGAATGTTTTAAGTTACAAGTAGACCCTTATTTACACTTTCTACTCAATGGCACTCTCTAGTTTGGAAAAGCTGTATGAGGGAATTACACTAACAGTTGGTACAAGGGAGTAAATTACCTAAGCATATGCTTAGGCAGTCAGCAGCATTAGGGGCTTGTGTATTTCTTTACAATAAATGATACATTTGTTGTTTAATAGCAATAATGCTTGCCCAAATTTTATATATAGTACACATCTGTTAAATTATGATTGTGCGGTAATTATATATATAGCAAGAGATTGTCCTAGGAGCAGGAAAGTCAGCTGTGAATATTTAGATTGAAATTACATTTATTTCCTAAATCCTGTTAGTGGACCACAACATTTCCTCTTAATTATCACAATCTTTTCCATCACAGATTCTTTCAACATAGGTATATTTTCACCTTAGCATTTTTATGTTTATTTGAATTTGAAAAAATGCTTTGTGAAGGTTGTTATTCTGTTATTAAAAAGTATTGACAAAAGTATTGAGAAAAGGCTTTTACATTCTGCAGTTAGTACTACCATTGCCTATTCTCGGACTGTGATTATCAACATCAGTAAAATAAAGCCTTGACCCTTTAAGTGGAAATAATAATTTGCTTTTCATAGAATAATCATAGAATTGCCAAGGTTGCAAGAAACCTTTAAGATCATCCAGTCCCACCGGCCAGCATTACCCCTGTAACCCCTAAATCACTAAACATCACCACCCAGCAACAGATCCAGACTCCTCTTGAGTACCTCCAGCACCTCTCGAAACCTATTTCCTGACTACCCTAACAGTGAAAAAAAAATTCTTCTAGTATCTAATCTGAATTTCCCCTGTCCAATTTTAAGGCCATTTCCTCTGGTCCTTTCACTGCTGGCACAGTAGAGGAAACCAGCCCCCACCTCACTACACCCTCCTTTCAGGGAGCTGTGGAGAGCGACAAGGTTCCCCCAGAGCCTCCTCTCCTCCAGACTAAACAAACCCAGATCCCTCAGCCATTCCTCATACAAGACGTTTTCTAGTCCTTTCATGAGCCTTGTTGCCTTTCTCTGGACACTCTCCAGCACCTCAAAGTCCTTTTTAAAGTGAGGGGCCCAGAACAAACACAGGATTCAAGGTGTGGCCTCACCAGTTCTGAGTGCCAGGGGACAATCACTGCCCTGGTCCTGCAGGCTCCACTATTCTTGATACAGGCCAGGATGCCATAGGGCTTCTTGGCCACCTGGGCACACTGTTGGCTTACATTGAGCTGGCTTCAACCAGCACCCCCAAGTCCCCTTCTGCTGAACAGCTCTCCCGCCACTCCTCCCCCAGCCCGGAGCACTGCATGGGGTGGTTGTGACCCAAGTGCAGAACCCAGCACTTTGCCTTATTGAGCCTCATGAAGCTGTCCTTAGCCCATTGATTGAGTCTCTCCAGTCTCTCTGTAGAGCTTTTTTTAACCCCCTATAGAAAAGACTATTCTCATCCTAGAAGAAAATTCCAACCTACCAAGTGTGCAAACAAAAAGTTGTTTAACATGTCAAATTATGTTGTCAAAGTTGTTTAACATGTTGACTTAGCTGGTCATACCAGCTAAATTTACTGTATTGGATATCTCTGAAGTTTATACAAGGAATTAAGCTAAAAAATCTAAGTCAGTGTGCAGGGAGATGCTCATTTAGCTACTAAGAAGCATTAAGTATGGAATGTCTCCCAGCTCCAATCTCCACCTACCATAAAGGTGCTCAACGGGCCTGAAGATTAGATGTTCTCTCTCAGTCAATTGGATTGGAATTCCTACTACTTTTTGAATACCCACAGAATTGAGGCAAATCTTCTTTATCACAATGACTCTGTGACAGCTCCCCTGGTACACAGGGAAATACCCTTATTCTGAAAGGCCTCTTATCTGTTACTCCTTCTATGAATATCTCAGTTCACCCAACTCACCTCATCTCTCTGGTTTATGTTGTATTACCAATTCAGATGGTATTTGTGAAGCCCGCATTTTGCCCTTTTTTATATTAACTGAACTTTGCTGAAATCAATGTTAGTTTTGTCCATGAAAATAATGTAAAAGATGTTTTGGTATTCACTTGCAGTGAAAAGCAGTAATCTATATGTTACCATGACTTTTTAAGTAGTATCATCTACCTAAAAATGTTCTTCCAGGATCTGCAGTGCCACTACAGTAAAACTATTTTAAAGCTAGCATTAATTGTGACTTGTATTACAGTATGAAACCTGTGATACAGCCTAAATAACTTACAGCTTACAGTGGTAACACAGATACTGGAAGAAGCAGGTGATCCATGAGCAGATGACAAGAAGCCTACTAGCTTTCCCAAGCCTACTAACAGTATCTGTAGAAAGGTATTACAACTTACTGCAAGTAATGGGACAGGGAATGTGGTGATGCTGACCAGAAGGTGTTGAGTGCTCAGTGACCCACATCATGCCATGGCTAACCTGAGCAGGCAAGGTCTGTGCTCTGCACAGCCAGTGTGGCCTTCAGGCTGTATTGGGCTGTGTAAATCTCGTGCTGGTGGGATAAGCTCGGGCAGCACAGTGTTGAAGGAGCCAGCAGGCAGCTGTTTGTCTTGACAAAGCTCTTGTACCAGAGCTTATGCCACCTGCATGGCCTCGCCTTTATCTGAAAGTGTTAGTTCTAATAACTTGTTATTGGGATATTGGGACACAAGGCAGATGATGGACTTTGGACCTGGTTAGCATAAGAAACTTGATAACAGGATGCCTTGGCAAGAGCAAACAGAACTTTGAGAATTATATCAAGATTGCAAGAAGATCAAATCAGACAGATTTACCAAAAAAAAGTAAATTACATCAGACTTCTGCAAGCAAGAGATGTTTAAAATGCATAAGTTTGTTTATATTATTTTTAACCCAATCATTGTAGTAAAACATTACTAGTCTTCCTAAAATACTATATAAGCAGTTGTACTCTACAATAAATTCGGATTCTTTGACCACCTCGGTCTTCCCTGTCTGTCCTCATCACCAATAACTAGTGTTTTAAATGGTATTTTAGAGTCAGAGTGTCTTTCTTACTGAAATCATATGTATCAGCACCTCCTGGTGGCAACAGACTACTTTACCCTGCAAACACATACAACTGCCCATGGGACCAGAGAGAGTGCTGGCTGTGTGCTATAAGAACATTCTTGATGACACTGGAAAGGTTACAGCAGTACCTAATGAGTGGTAAAAGGCAAGTGCCACACCCATGTTCCAGGAGGAGGATCCAGGGAATTACCAACTTGACAGTCTGACCTCAGTCTCAGCAGTTAGAGCAAATCCTCTCTGAATCCATATCTAGCACATGAAGGTGATGGTAGTTTGAAACAGTCAGCACAATGTCAAGCCTGCAATGTCAAGTCATGTCTGCCCAATCTAATTCCCTCTAGAAAGAGGTGTCTGATTGCGTAGGTAAGGGGAAAGTGCTAGAGAAGCTTCCATATACGGAAGGGAGGGGCAAGAAAAGAAAGCAATGAGAACTAGTATGGCACAGGTTGGACACGTGGACTTGTAGAAATATAAGTTCCACAAAGACAAATGCAAATTACTTCATCCTTGCAGAAATAACTCGATGCAACATTATGGTTTGGGAAACAGATGGTTAAGGAGCTTTACAGTAAAAGCCATGCGCACTTGTGTGCAGCTTAACAGAAGTCAGCTGTGTGACCTGGTGATATTTTTGCCCAATGTCCGGAAGGAATGATGAGGAGGACCTCCATGGATATCAGAAGGCTAATTAATTACTTTATTATACTGTATTATTCTGCACTATATTACATTACATCTAAACTGAATCTGCCAAGCACTCAACTGCACAACATCTCGTGACATCTTGTGACTGTCAGCCAACAGTCCTGACACACGCGTGGCCCTGATAGGCCAAGGAAACAAAACACCATCACTTTTAGGTAAACAATCTCCATATTGCACGCTACTTTGGCACAACACAGGTGCAGCAAATGAGATAAGAATTGTTTTTCCTTTCTCTGAGGTTCAGAGAATGTGAGTCTCAGAAATATTATTGGGAAGTTGTACCTTGCTTTTCTGTGAAGAGAAATGTAGTTACACCTTGCAGTGGCAATAACTATCAGAGCTAGCAAGCAGATACCAGACAGAAAGCTGCCTTCTGCGCTTGTGAGGCTGCATGTGCAGTGTTGTGTCCTATTTTGCATTCCCTAGCACAAGAACACTGCTGACTGTGAAGCAGGTGACCAGCAGACCCTGCCAAGGTGGTCAGGGAGATGGAACACTTGCCATTTCCTGGAAGGGATAAAAGAGCCAGGTTTTTTAGCCTTAGGAAAAGAATCAGAAGCTGGACAAATTCTAACAGCCACACACTGCAATTTCACCGTGTTAGAAAACCCAGTACAATAAAGAAAGAAGTCCTTAAGTAAAAGAGTAAAAGTGACAGACTGTACAAAAGTCTGTCATACATATACATTTAGATGAGCAGCTGATTTGTAAGAAACTTACAAACTCTTCTGTGAAATTCACCAGTTGCAATGTCAGTTTACCTTTATCCTCTCATTTACTGTTATTACTATTGGTATTCTGTTCCTTCTAGGAGCATAACACTGGAGAACTGTATCTGAAATGAGAGGTGTTACTTACATTTTAAAGTCCTTTCTGCCTTTCCCTCTCAGATAAATACATTTCATTTTCCTTGCCAAGGATAATTCAGAAACATTGTACTATAAATCGTTCTTTCCTCCCTATAGCAAAAAGCTTAAAGTTATTACCTTTTTGTTCAAAACAGTAATGTCTGACATTATTACAGCAAGACATCAAGAAACAGATTTATATTTAGAACCAAATGTTATGTTTACGGTTCCATCTAATCATGTTCCGTTACCATGAAAATTTCTGCTTTTGATATGACCTGAAATACATAATTCTTCTACTGTGAACTTGCATTACTGATCAGTCCAGAACATCTTTTAGGAAACCCCTTAACATTCTTCACTCTTACTTTGAAAATACATTATCTCAACTAGCTGTTGCTTCCTGAGAGCACTGCCTGCATTCAAACAAGAAAGAGGTTGCTGGGTTATAATGACATACATATTTGTGGCCAAACTAATATCCAGTAGGATTAGAGTAGTTCTTAAGCTACTTTTTCCAGCCTCCCCTATTTGAAAACCTGCCATATTTCTTGGACTAGCCATGGTCTTGTTCTACAGTTTGAGTGAATACCTTGAAAAGAACTAGGGCACAGCAAAGTTTCTGAGAGCCTTCTGTTTTCTACTAGCTTGACTTAGTGACAGAGCTTTTAAAGGATATTCTGATGCAGGTACCTGATACTGCCATAGCACATTCATTGTTTTCATTTTCTTGAATAACCGTAAGGCAAGAACTGACTTTCATTGTTAACAGGGTAACATCCATGTCCCTGTGTGAGAATATTGTAGGTTTCATATACTGACACAATTAATTGGAAGTTTTCACTGTGACCTGTGACTGTTTTTTTTTCAGCTAAAAAAGGAGCTTATTTTCACCATTAAAAGGAAAACATTCTTGAACAATACAGACCCTGAAACTGCAGTCACATACACTGCAAGTGTAGAAGGCTGCTTAGCACCTGAAACAAAGATAACAAGAAGAAGTTAGTTGGTCACATACTGTAGACAAGAGATGACAGAAAGTGCAAAGGCTGCCTTCTGCCAGAAGGCTACATGTGACTTGTGAGAGCAGCTGCTACAAGAGTGCTGTTGCACTCTACAGAAATGTGGCCATACCTCTGCCGAGGTGGCAACCTGTGCTGTGAATTCAGCCTGTAAGAACAGTGGTTATCTGAAGGGCTCTGACACACACCACTGCCAGGTACAGTGAGGCAAAATATGCACACCATACATACACACAGCACCAAATCATTATGAATGTTAAGAGAAAGGTTGATTCTGAGAGCAAACAAAGTGGATACGGCAATGACTGCTACGCATAACCACACAAACCATTTTCTGTTTGACATCAGCTATTAAATAAGCCTGCTTTCTCAATACAAGTAATTAATTCCTTTTCCTGTTGGAAAAGCTATGCACTATTTCTCACTAATTCTAAAAGCTTGAACACAGATCTGGAAACCTTATACACCAGAAAATTGCATTGAAATATCTGCAAAGAGTCATGCTGTAAACAGCTTTATTGAGATCTTCTTGCTTGCACTGGACCACAGGCATAACAGTGGCTTTCCAGAGAGCATATGTTGAAAACGAAGTCAAGGACAATGGGGGAGGGGGAGAAGAAAATATCAGACAAGTTACATTGAGTTTAAGGTGGGAAGGTAGGGGAGGGAGAAGGCGAACAGAAGGTACATGCAATTATTGTAGCAGAGATGGCTAAATATTAAAGCAAATGCAAAAAAAGAGGGCAGGTGTGACTTCATCATCTAAACCAAACACAACACTTGATTCTGCAGTTTGAATACCATGACCCTTGCTTTGCACAAGCAGAATAAAATCTGCGGATTATTTGTTCCATTTGAAGTCTGAAGACTCCTATCCTCTTACATGCTAAAGCAAAAACTTCAGAGGAAGTTTCCTAACTCATTACAGGAGAACTATTTCCATAAAACAGTACTGAAGGATTACAGACAGCTCTATTAACTTCTACAAGGTTTACATGAAATGAAACTCTGTCAGTTTCCTACTAACAAGCAATTTTTTCTGAAACTGTAACTCAAGATCCAGTAATGTATGTTCCAGACAGGCAAAAGCTTTCGCTGTTACAGTTTTAAACAATGTACTGCTCCCAAAATCCTCAGAAAATAAACACAGAGGTGGGTTATGAGGTTATAATTTCCTTAGGTTCTATTCAGAGTGGGAGGGGCAACGAAAGAAAGGGACACAGTGATGTTTCTGTTTACAAAAGTAAAGCCTAAACCCCCTTACACCTCAAGCATAAAAACCCCCAAGATGTCCCATGCTCCATTTTTACCTTACTTGCAAATTACCTCTAGTTTTCCTTGGAGTCTTCAACCATGGTTCTCAATTTGGCTATACTTACTGTGACAATCTGTCACAGCAAATCTCAATGGCCTAACAGACATTAGAGAAAGAGAAAGAAAAGGCTTTGAAAAAAGATAATGACAGGTCAATTGAAAAAAAAAAAATCCCTCTCCCAGCCACCAATTTTACATTCTTTGCAAACACTACCAGCACTGCACAGACTGCTCCTGTCACTGGTTCCTCTATTCCTGTCATAAGATTAATTCTTCAGAATCTACAGGGAAACAACCCAACTCAAACCAATCAACCAAAGGAAAAAACAAACAAACAAAAAACCCAAAACAAAACAAACCAGAAAACAAGTGAAGGAGAAAGGATGGGAAGAAGCAAAAAGAACAAAAAACTTAATCAAATAATTTCTCATATTCCATACACTCAACAAAATATTTATTTTTCTTTCAAAGTGACTAAGCAGCATCCACCAAAATTTAAATGAAAACTTTAATTTATTAGAAGCAGAAATTTAAAAAAATCAAAATTAAGACCAGCAATAAGTATACTATACAACATGTGTGCAGTGAAAATATTTGACTACACTGTAAAAAGGTTAGTCTAGTAACCATAAGAGTTAATGAGTGAGTTGCCTCTGGTTTCAAAACTACTAGCAATGATTAACACTAATGTGACAAAAAAAAAAAAAAAATAGAATCTCCATATGTTATGATAATTTTATGCTAATAAACACTTTAAAACACTTGGCTTTCTTTTAAGTTATTTATAAAAAATACAGTGGGTTTTTAAATTTCCTTTTTGTATAGGATTGGATTTTTTTTCCTCACATCTGAATATTTAGAAGACAATCTTTCATTTCTCTATACTTTAGGTTCTTGCACAGTGAATATAGATTTCAGTCTTCAGATTGGCATAGACAGAAGGGACTGTATTTGATTTAAATTTATTCAACTGATTTTCTCCAAGAAAAAACTGAGAGTCTCCTGCACCTTTCTTTTAAAGATCAGGTAAGTACCTGAAAAAGTAAAATAACAAAATGGTTTGTCCATTGTTATACATTTCCTGACTAATTCTGCTACTGAGGATTACCAATTTAGAACATGCAGGATTTTGCAGAATGAAAAAGTCAAGATACAAATATTCAAAATCTTATTCCAATTCTGTCACCATAAGAAACAATTTGCCCAGTTTTGCTCCAACAAGTCATCTCCTTGTCTCATTTTTACATTATAATTCCTGATAAAAGACACACCACTTAACTTGAAGTTTAACTTTCAAGAGCTCTTCAAGGGAAATCTGACTTAAATGTTTCCTAATCTGTAGTCTGTAAATTTGCATATATTATTTATTCAAACGTTTCTTCAATTGTTCTAGATGCCTAGCATCAGCATCCTGGAGAATTAAAACAGTAGCTTTAGACTGAAATGGATTAAACTCAATAGTCATCAAACAACAAAGATCTATCAGCTGTTTTTGACATTTCTCTAAACCATCCTTAAGTTTTAGACGTAAAGCAGGATCCTTTTTCAGCTTATTAATTTCGGGCACAGAAAAGCCAATTAAACTTGTTAGAATATCATCAGCAAAATCAACTTCAAGATAAGCAGAGCCATCAGAAATTTTAGCCTTTATACCCCAGGATCCATTGCTTTTTGTCAGGTTTCCAGTGAGAGTGACAATAAAACATTTAACTTTCAGAATTGTAACAGTTTCTGGTTTTTTTGCAAGGAGAAGGGAAATATATGTGAAAGGTGGAGAATCTAAATCTAAAGGTGCCTCTACTGCCTTGCAAGGAAAGATCTGTGAATCACGTCTTTGCTGATCTCCTTCTGGATCCACTTTTAAGGAAAACACAGGATCATCATTTAATACCCTGCTGTCAGAACTGAGTTGGTGTTTACATTTGCTCTCATGTAGGTCTGTATAATTCTGCCCCTCTTCAGGAGGAGTTTCCAAAGAGAAAGCTGATGAACTGCAGGTCTGATGTAAGCCCTTGTGCGGCAAAAAGTTACTAATGCTATTTCCATCTTCATCAAATATTGTTCTTCTCATGCTCTTTTCCTTGCTGATAGTTTCCCCGGGCTTATCTCTTTCATTCACATTGTCTTCTTCACCAGTGCCATTTAAAGATGAATTGCAGGAGCTTCTAGATATATGTGGAAGTCTGCCAGGAAATAAATCTATGTTTCTGTTCATCTCCACTGGTGGCACTTCTTCCATCTCTCTTTGCATCTCTTCTTCCAGAAGCAAGTCATCTTCTAAAGGAAAGTCATTTAAAAAGCCATCAGCGTATTCTCTGGGAGGTGAAACTTGTTCATCTGAGTGAGGCAAAGGACTTCCAGATCTTTGTAGCAAAACATTTCCACTATGTGCAGTCAGTGAAACTGAGGCTGTATTAAAATTGTTGCTTCTACTACAGTATCCACTTTCTAAAGACATTCTGTTATTTAAAGTAAATTCATTATTTTCATCGAGGCTGGCTAAAAGCTCTTCATCGGAAGGGCCAAGAGTTTGTTCTAACTCATCTACAGGTCTTGAAAACATCTGTTCATGTCCAGCTTGTCCAACAAAATTAGGGTTTTCAGCTTCTCCAATTAACCTAGCAAGGACTCTTTCCTGACAATAATCCTCAAGAAGAGCATCAACTTCACCCCCCAACAGTTTCACATTTTCTGGTTTAAGCAGAAGAACTCCAAGACGATATGCAATATTGCCCTGTACAGTGATTTTTGTTCCAGGAGGAAGATTGCTGCAGAGAACAGGCACTGGTTGATACTCCATGCCCTGAATTTGATGTATGCCATCTGTTAACTGTAGCATCAGCATTCGAGTAGGCTTTGCTTCCCAAGGCTTCTGAAATGTCTGAGTACTGGCTGTCACTTCTTCATTTACAGTGCTTTTCCCTCTTAGCTTCTGCAACTGAGAATATGCTGGCTGGCTAACATCCACCAGTGAATCAATCTGAATGGAGAAGAAGCCTGATAACTCCCCCTTGGGAGTATCTAAGATGCAGTTAGGCAAAATGGGATATTCCAAGTCTCTCAGATCGGTAAGAAGCCATTGCTCAAATACCTGCTTGTTAATCTGAGCTTGACTTAAATTACTACCACTGTTTTCTTCCTGGATCCAATTAATACATGCTTCCAGCCATGTTAAAGGAACTTTAATGTGCCATGTGGATGAAAGCCATGTTTCCACTCTTGCTACAATGCTAGATGTAGACATTTTCTTTTATGGTAAGAGACTGAATTCCCTAAAATGGAATTCAAAAAGACATATTTAATCTTCTGACAAAAACTGATATTATTTAAAGTTTCATGCTTATATTGCATAAAAAATTAAATTAAAAGCACTTCTACAGACAATGAAATTCACAGGCATTTCCAACATTTAACATTTCAATCAGCATAAAAGGTTTATCAGTATAAAAGTTATGTACAAAATATAAGAAAAGTATGGAGATTTATACAAGCAAGCACACTTCTTTTCTGTTGATTAAATTAGAAACATATAATTGAAGCCCTTTTCTTATAGATTGAATGTTCAAAAAAAAACAAAACTGTAAGAGCAGGTTTTAAAATATATTTCCTCTTTTTTATGGTTTTCTTTCTGTTAACACAGTTTACTTTAGAAATTGACCTGAGATGTTACCCTCCCACTTCATCAGCACTGTTACGAACAGAAGATCTATAGAACCAAGCTGAGGTCTATCAACACCTATATGAGAGGAGTGACTGAAAGCTTTGCACCCGACAACAGAAAGCAGGCTTTGAAACATTGTTATCTAGAGACCCAGAGCAGGACTTGGCTGCAACAGTACCAAGGCTTGGCAGCTATCATTTCAAGGACATCACTAGCTAATTAACTGCTCGTTAGCTTAGGATGTGGTTCTGCATAAACAGAGTAGAACAAAGTATTTCAGTTGGAAGGGACTCTCAATGATCATTTAGTCCAACCACCTGACAAATTCAGGGCTGACCTAAAGTAAAAGCATGTTACTAAGGATATCATCCAGATGCATCTCAAAAACTAACCGGTTTAGGGCATCAGCCACCTCTACAGGAAGCCTGTTTCAGTGTTTGATCATGCTCTTAGAACTAGAATCATTCAGATTGGAAAAGACTTTCAAGACCATTAAGTTCAACCTCTGACTGAACACCACCACCATTCCAACTAGATCGCAGTAGCAAGTGCCATGTTCAATCACTTCTTGAACAATTTCAGGCATAGTAACTCCATTATCTCCCTGGGCAGCCTGTTCATTGCTTAAACACCCTTTCTGTGAAAAATTCCTGATGTCCAACCTGAACTTCCCGTGGTACACCTTGAGGTCTGTTTCAGAGACTGACCACCACCTTAGAAAAATTTCCTTTCATGTAGATGTGGAGAGCAATAACATCTCCCCTGAACCTCCTTTTCTCCACTCCTGGTCTCTCAATGACTCCTAACACCACCTACTCTCCAGGCCTTTCACCAACTTTACTGTCCTTGGTAAAGAAATTATTCCTATTGTCAAGACTGAACCTTCCCTGAAACAGCTTTGAACCATTCCCACATCTCCTGTTGTTGGATGCCAGGAACACACCAGCACTCCCTCTGCAGGTCTGCTCCCCAGGGAGCTGTACAAGCAATGAGGTCACTCCTGAGCCTCCTTCTCTCCAAACCAGGCAAACCCAGAGCCCTCAGCCGCTCCTCACAGGATGTGCCTTCCAGCCCTTCCACCAGCTCTGCTGTCCTCCTCTGGGCCATTCCAGGACCTGCCCGCCCTTCTCAGAGTGCGGGGCCCAGCACTGCACACAGGGCTCAGGGTGAGGCCGCACCAGGGCTGAATGCAGCAGGATGATCCCAATCACAGCTGGTGATGCTGTGTCTGATGCACCCCGGGATGGGTTTGCCCTCCTGGCTGCCCGGGCACGCAGTGCTGGCTCACCCTGAGCTGCTGCCGACCAGCACCCCCAGATCCATTTTGCAGGGCTGCCCTACACACACTCCTCTCCCAGCTTATACTTGTGCCCAGCTTTACTGTATCCCAGGGGCAGAAGCTGGATTTGTTCCTGTTTAATTTCATGCCACTGATAATTACCCAGTGCTCCAATCTATATCAGATCCCTCTGCAAGGCTCTTCTCCATCGAGAAAGTTAGCAGCACCTCCCAATCTGGTATCGCTAGCACACCTGCTAATGGTGCAGTCAACTCCTCCATCCATGTCACTACTACAAACATTGAAGATACCAGGTTCCCTAACTGTGCATGGATCATGTTCAATCGCTTAGAAAGGGCGACCGAGTAGCTCAATCTCTCTACAGAACACAACGAAAACAAAACCTACACTAAGAATATTTAAGAAACCCCAGGAGCGGGTTCTGCTGTTTTATTTAATGTTTTTGGCATTATGGTCTTTAGAGCCAACAAAAGAACACCCTGCCTCCAGCTCTCCCGCCAAAAGATCCACTACTCGGAAGATACCGCCTAGTTAACCCAAATAAAGCGCCAGCTTTCAACAGAGGAGGTGAAAGGGGTGAGGAAGGGAAGCAGAAGCGGGGGGAGGAGGAAGATTCGAATGAGGACAGCCGCACCTCGCAGCCCCTCGGAGGGGCCGAGAGCTCCAACTCACCGGGGCGGACAAGCGGTCGCGGCGGGGCGGCCCCGGCTCCCGCCGGCCTGAGGGAGCGGGCAGCGCCCGAGCCCGCGCTCCGCAAAACCGCCGCGAGCACCCACCAGCCAATGGGAGGCGCGTGCCCAATCATCGCGAGAGTCTCGCCGCAGCCGGCGCCGGGCTGCACGCACAAGGCGGGGTTTTAGCAGGCGCCATTTTCTCGCCTCCCGGCCGCAGCCGCTCCCGCTTTTCTGGGCAGCCCGCTCTCAGCCCGCGCCGCTCCCAGCGCGGCTCCCGCAGCCCAGGTAAGAAAGGCAAGCCGGCCGGCCGCCGCACGGGTCTAGCGACGCCACCCTTTCCCCGGGCGCGTTTCGTCCTTTCCCTCACGGAGGGCGGTGTGGGTCGCGGCGCCGCCTCCTGTGCTGACGGGCAGCGGCCTCACCCAACGAGGTGACGGCAGCGCCGCGCGGGGGGCGGTGGCGGGGCCAATCGCGGGTGGCGCTGGTGGATGTGTGCGTCGGAGTCCGGGTCTGCTCCCCTTTCTCTCCCGTACGCGGCGGGGCCGGTGGCGGGCGCAGGTACGCGCAACCCGCGGCGCCGTGCGGCCGGGGCCGGCGAGGAGGGGCGGGGGGTGGGAGAAGGGCATAGGCCGGTTAAGGCCTTGCCTGGGCCGCTAGAGCCGCCGATGTACTCTGCTCGGCGACACTGCGTGACACAGCGGTGCGAGACGGCCTGTGTCTCCTGTCTTGGGGCCTCAATCGCCGAGGGCTGCCGTGGCCCCAGGGCTCCCTTGGGGTCGGCGGTAGAATGAGGAGAACGCTGCGTGGAGGACACTGGTGTGTCTCCGCCTCGGCTGTTGCTGAGGACCCTCAGATGGCTTCTGTCCCCCTTGCCCCGCGGGGACGGCGCGGGTTTCGCAGCGCTAGGGGGTGCACTCCAAGGGCGGGGGCGCGGCGTCCGCGGCCGCCTTCCCGCGCCCGTCCGTGGTAACTGTGCCCAGGGCAAGCTGCTGTGGAGGATTATGGCGGGCGCAGCGAGGGCGCTCTGGGCCGCGGCCTGCGCGGAAGCAGCCGCAGAGGCCGCTCGGGGGGCGGAGGCTCCGCGTCGCGGCCCCGCCGCCTTAGGGCGAGGGCGGAGTGCCCGTGGCGCTAGGACTGACCCTGCTCCGCCCGCTGCTTCGGGCCGCCGGCCACCTCCTTTGTGTCCGCCCGGGCCGAGCCGAGTAACGCTCCCCGCGGCCGCGTGGTGGTGGCGGCGGCCCTTCCGCTCCCGGCTCCGCCTCGCAGCGGGCCGGCAGGCGCCATTTCGCAGGGCGCCATTTCCGTTGCTCCGCGGGGGCGCCGCCGTGCTCGCCGCGGTCCCCGCCGCGCTGGGCGGGCTGCTGGAGATTCAGGGAAGGAGCGGGGGAAGAGGGGGGCAGGCAAGAAGTGCCGCTGCGCCTTGGAGGCGCTCTGACGTTTCTTAGGTCTGTGGTCGCTGGTTGCACCTCTCGTGGCCGCTTTAGCCCTTCGGTGTTCATAAGGAACCTGACTTTATTAGTTATGTTAATGTCTCCTCGATTTACCTAGCTGAGCGAGATTACTGAGAACACATGGGGAAGTTTGACTAGGAGAGACTAAGCAGTGAATTGTAACTGTAACTGATAACAGTTGCTCCCCGCTGCCTTAAAATTATTGGGATGGTTGGAAATTAGCTGGTGTCTGAGGAGGCTGTTACACTTTGTCTGTGTCTTCCTTACTACCCGTCCACATTAGCATCACAATTTCGGCAATGTCTGCCTGAGATCCCGCTATTATTGAACTTGTGCATGCCCATTAGCCCGCTTCAAGTACCTGGAAATGCCGGCATGTGTTTGGAAGACAGAGCCTGCTTTTAGCCCCTACAAGCAGGGCAGCAATTACATAGCTGTCTGAGAGTACGTTTAGTGAGTTAGAATCAGCTTCTTCCCCACTCCCATTCCCCCTCCCCCGATTATGGTACAGCAATGAATACCTGCTGTTTGTTGATGCTATGGAAGTTAATGGAATGCGAGGGGAAATATGTGATTGTTTGGTTGTATTTGTAAATCACATTTTTAATGATAGTAAGTTGGAGAAATGTTTGGTTTTTTTTATTTATGCTTCTCGCTAATGTGACTTAGTAGTTAAAAGCAGGTCACAGTCTGTTCCAGAAAATTGTACTGAAGTACAGGTGCTTTTGGAGGTTTGGGGGTGTGTGCACGCAGGGGCTTGTATGTAAATGCAGAGGGTGATATTTTAAAAAATATGTTATTTTAGTGTAGTTGGAAGTTGTAGTTTTTGTTTTATTCATCAGTTATAGTTGAGAGGAACACATGCTCAAATGCATGCTAGTAGAGAATTTGTAGAACAAAGTCTGATGATTACCATAACAGGACTTCTTATTAAATGTAAATAGTGTTGACCTAAATAGCAGGACCAGATTTTGGTGTAGTGTCCTTTAGAAAGTGAAACCAAGGCACATATCATATAATGTTGAGATTATGTGGTTACTTAAAACTTGAGTGTGCCCAAAAAGTGTAATTCAGATGTTAAGACTTTATGTAATTTTACAGATTTTGCCTTTATCTTCTCTTAGTGGTGTGTTTGGCTTGGCTATGCTTTTTCTTTTATAAGGAAAAAATTTGCAGCAATAGTTTAGGTCAACCCTTTGGTTTCTGACTGTAGCAGAATCCTACTCACAACATGGGAAGACTCAAAACTGATATATGCTGTTTTCATAGGCTCTTGAAGCAATAGGCTGTTGGATTTTGATCCCGCCCAGAGTACTTGAGTTTTTGTCAGCAAGGATATATAACAGCGGTAAGTTCTAGCAGCAGGCATTTATTTTTGTTATTATTTTCCACTTTAGCGTGAGGTGCAATTTGTCTTTTGACAAAAAAATGTACTGTCTTTATTTCTCAGCAGGTTTTGCTTGCCTACATAAGAAAAAAAGGCAATGGAGACTGAACAACAGGAGGAGACCTTTACCAACACAGAGACAAATGGTAAATTTTTTAAAGGACTATTCATTTTTAGAAAGACTCTCTTAAAAATTTTAGTATTTCAAAGAATTTTATAATTATTTACCTTTGCCATATATTTGCATCAGCAGTAATTTTATGTTCTGCATTAAATATCTTCTATTTTAATTAATGTGTCATTACACATGCTTTTGAAGTATAAATATATAATCTTTCTGTTGATATGTTTTAGACATGAAAACTGAAAGTTGTGACTAAATACTGAAAAATATTTCATATCTGTATGGAGAATGTGCATATGTAGGAATGCTATAGGGCGTATCTGTTAATTGCATTTTTTTCATTGTAACTGTTACATGCAGGACTATGAATATATGAAATATTGCTAAAGAGCTTAATGGAAAATTTCTCAGGAATTACCAGGGAAGTTTGGGCATTATTGTTGTTGATTCGTGCCAGTTTTTCCCAGAGCATCTGATGTTCTACTTTGCTATTATTTCACCAGTATTTCGGTGTTGGACAAACTACATTTGAGCTTTATGCTTGAAAGGTTTTCCCCAATTGAAATTATAAATAAATACTAAGTGGGTGATGTTGCATTCCTTTGGACGTGTCTAATATGTTGTGAATTTCTTACTGACTGTGTGCAACATTCTCACTTAAGCCATAGTTCATAGATTTTTAAATGCACTTTCAGTTGTTAATCAGTAAGAAAGCTGTTGATGTGAAGACTAGTTTCTGTGCTTCGGATGCTCAGAATAGACGTCTGTAATTAATTTTGTGCTAATAGGAAGGAATGTATTAAAAGTGCAGAGCATAAGTTTGGCACATGTTCCCCTTCATTATGACTTAGAAAGTTAAATAAATGTTTATGTTTCCCCCCTATGGACCTCTCTACAGGCAAACGTCCTGCAGAAGATATGGAGGAAGAGCAGGCCTTCAAAAGATCTCGGAACACTGATGAGATGGTTGAACTGCGCATCTTGCTTCAGAGCAAAGTACGCTATTTTACTGGTTTTGTGTGTAGCATCGTTCAATGTGGTAGTGACAAAGTGTATGTTGAGATATGTGTAGAGAGATTATGTGCTTTTTTTGAAATGAAGTAATTTATTGGACTAATTTTCGGGAATGGTAGTTGTAGGTATACTGCAATGGAATTCTCTTCTGAGTTATCTTAAAAGGGTAAGTCCCTAAGGATCAATACAGGGTTTATTAAAAATATGTACTTGCTAAGAAGTAGGGCAGTAAAGAGTCTAAGATATTTTTACATGTGGGTGGAAGGTAGCTATTTCGAGCGGAATGACTGTATATGAGTCTTCGAAAAAGAAGGTGTTTAGAGGATTATAAACAAGTGATTTTAGATTAAATATGTGAGATGAGAACTTACGATTTTAGTAATTCTCCCAAATAGATCTACTAAACTTGTTCAACCATATCAACAGGAAGAAGTGTGGCAGTAGTTTTTCAGGGATTGCAGTGATTTTGTTGACAAGTGTAAATAGTTAAAGTTGCTGTGTCTGAATTTACTCTGGTGTTTCCAGTCGCTACAGATGATTTATACTTTCTGAAGTATCTCAGTCTTTTGTGTTGATGTGAAAGAATGTTGCCTGAACTCTGTGACATTTCTGACCAATACCCAAGTTACCTGGAGTACCATTAAATATTTTGCACGCTGTTAGCATAATGTATGTGTGTAATAAAAGCAATACTTTTCATAGACTCCTTGAAAGAACCTGGTAAAAATGTGGTTTTCCAATTGCTATTTTTTACTATTTGTCAGTTTATTCCTGTTAATGTTGGTGGCTTTAATGAAGTTGGTGGCTGTTAGCGTTCATTTCGGCTTTTTTCAGTTTATATTGCTCTGAGAAATTAGTTACTTTACTGATGTGCAAAACAATACTAGCACTTTGTTTGGTGCTTAAAAGTGGAATTTGCAAACACACTCCATAAGGGGGAAAAAAAAAGCTGATCAGGTAATGGAGGAAATAGTTGGCCTACATTACACTCATTTAGTTTGGTTTTTTTAATAGATCTAGTCTATGAGAAGTTCAACATGGGCAGAATTGTCTAAAACTTCTCTTTGGAATTGAAATATTAACGGCAAAGCTGAGTTACCTTTCTCTGTGTGCTGTGTTCCGTGGTTGTAAGAGCATTTGGTAATTTTTTTTTATGCCAAGTGGTGCTTCCCCCCAACTCTTGGGCCAGCAAAAATAGGTCTACTGTTTTTAGTCTTGAGTTCAAAACTTGGTCTGTGCTGAGTTGTCATAATGTAACTTCTGAAAACTGTTTTCCAGAATGCTGGAGCAGTGATTGGAAAAGGTGGCAAAAATATTAAAGCACTTCGTACAGACGTGAGTATATATGAGTTTGAACTAATTTAACACTGCTTCTTTCAGAGCACTACATCGAAAACTTGATTGCGTGCATTTCTAGAAATGGGAGCAATTCAACTCTATAGACATCCAAGTTACAAACCATTTGTATTGATTGTCAGAGTAGATAACAGTTCTTCAATTTCTGTTTGAATTAAAACCCAGCTTGATGCATGGGAGGAGAGGTTTATATTAAATCTCTTCACTTTTTAATAGGATTCTGCTAAATTACACACTTGAAGTGAGTTACCATCCTAATTAAAAATACCGACAAAACTTAAACCCGTTGCCCATATGTGTGCATCAGTTATAGTACTGCTGAAACCCTTGCAGGTGGCTGGCTTAACCCAGTGATAGAGAAATTCTTTAATTTCCTTCAAAAAAGCAAAATAAAATCATCCATCTCTTCCTTAACAGCTTGCACGTGAAACACAAAACCATTAATACTAAGGTTTCTTGCTTTAAAACAAGAGTTTTAAAACACTATAAACAAGAGTATAAAACACTAAAGGAACATTGTATTCTATTACTTGGAAGTATTTTTAAATGGTTATGATTTAATGCCTGTTCACATTTTACAGGGGGTTGACTCTGGTGATTAGACACATGCTCAGCGTTAATGTTGTTTATTTATAAAACTTGGCAACACTTCTTAAATTCCATTTGTTTACACTCCTGTACTTAACATGAGCTACAATTTCAACGGTTTTTCCAATCAAGACTCTGTTCAGTGCAAGATTTGGCAGTATATCATTACAAATCAGTTCCAACTAAGTTCATAAACTACCGCAGCTAGAGTTGAGATTTTAGTTGAAATGGTCAGGAATCATACATATGCTCACTAACTTTGGCAGCTAGTTGTTCCTCTTTTTTTTTAGGGTTTTTTTAATCGGGGTTTTTTTTTTTGGTTTTTTTGTTTTGGTTTTTGTTTTGGTTTTTTTTTTTTGAGTAAATCAGTATGTCACCTATGTCCAGATAATTTAGATTTGTCTGGAACACAAACTTTCCCAATTTGCCCAAGGTTCTACTACTACCAGTCTTGACAGTTTTTGCGTCTACCCTCATGAGCCAGCCTGCTACTGAAACATCATTTATTAAAAGTGAATAGTAGTTTAGTCAGATCAAGTGACTCATTTTTAAAGTCCATACAGTTAGGCCACAGTTGGTGTAGCAGTCCGTTATTGTGTTAGTCTTCAGAACAACTTAAGCTTGTTTCATTAATTGAGAGTAATGAGTATAGTTTGTATTAAATTAAAATTTATTGCTTTTCCCCCTTTTCCCTCTCCTTGTTTTTTTGGCCATATATCTCCGTTGCCCATGTACTGGATCGACTTGCCCCTGCGTTGCCCACCATGACGTTGGCCCATCCGCCCCTGAACGCCCATGTGAAAACCCTGGTTGGCTATGCCCAAAAATGTGCTCGTTGCCAAACGGGTACCATACTTGACAACTTCCGATTGAATACCCATGCCCAATGCCAACATCCACGAACGCCAATGACCAATGCAGTACAATGCCAGTGTTTCAGTCCCAGACAGCAGTGGCCCCGAGCGGTATGTCCCAACAGTTTATGCCTCACTGCCTGAATAGAAAGAGAGAAATGTATTTTATTACCTGCCTTTGATATAATTAAATAGTATCCCCCTTATAGACGGTGTATTGTTTTTTTTCAAGTTTTCTGTCTTATTTTCCCCATTAAGTCTTTTTGTCACTGAACTTTTACGTGAGTTGCCCACCCAAACAATCCACTAATTTTATTTCAATGGAAGGAGCACAGCTTCAAGTGTTGCATATTTGCTGCATTGTAAATCAGATTGGTTCAAAATAGTCTCTCGCTCTGTCTTTGTGGCCCACCTTGCTCCCCTCAACATTGTCTGTTCATAATTATTTCTGATGAAGTGCTAATTCCGGTTCGCTTTCCTTCACTTCTCATTTGTTTCGTCTTTTTTTTGTCTTGCATTTGTATTTGTTTTCTTGGAGGGCCCATTAGTAACCTGAGTTCCATAACCTTATTCCAGCTACAACGTTCACCACTTGTATATCCTCACTTTTAATATGAGAAGGTGTGCCAGTTCTACGAATGTAATAGCGAGGGTATGCTAATTAGTGGTGGCGGAGAACATGAGTATTCACTTTCTACTTTTCAGTTCTGCGTCAGTTTCTTGCCCACTTAATTTGAGCCCTTCCAAAAGCCCATTCTGTCTTTCTTTCTCTGCAAGACCTACCTAATCTTAAATTTCTCATGCATATATACTGGGCATAAACGAAGATGCATGTGTTGTAAATCGAACAAACAGGTTTACTTTAAATGGGGAATACTTGTAAACTCTTCCTTGTAGTAAATCTTGTTAAAATTTTGTGCATGATGATAAAAAGAATTTACTTCTGCTTTTTCTTTCCTACCTTCTCCATATTGTCTGTCATCGTGGCTTCCAACAGCATCTTGAGTATAAGTGCAGATATAGAGACAATTGGAGAAATCTTGAAGAAGATTATCCCTACTTTAGAAGAGGTATTTATCTTGAAATTTTCTTCTGTTTAGAATGAAAAGATTAGCTTTTGAATGAGATTGTTCTGTGTTTTTAAACACAGGAAATTAGAAAAGTGAAAAATGCCAAAAGCCTTTTTAAAGAAGGATTATGGCTGTCATATTGGCATTTTTTTGGATAGAGGGTAAAATTGTCATTGTTTATTAAACTAACATTTTGAACAGCCTTCCTGTTAACCAAAAAATGTGTTACACAGTTTGATGCCTTCTTGAATTTTTATAGCAAGCAGTGCAGTGTAATTTAATAAATAACGTAAAAAATAGGGAAAACTGAAACTTGACATTGAGGCGAGGTGTTTAAATTGTTGTGGTTGTATCAAAAGAAATACATGACTTCAATTCAGCAATAATTGAATTGCCCCATTCTGTTTAAAGAAGAAGCTTAAAACCCCAAATATTTTGAACTTCTGTGATTAATCTTTATTGCTTCTCCCTATATGCATCTTATTTGCAGTATCAACACTACAAAGGCAGTGACTTCGACTGCGAACTTCGACTTCTTATTCACCAGAGTTTGGCAGGAGGCATTATTGGTGTCAAGGGTGCTAAAATTAAAGAACTCAGAGAGGTACTTGCTTTCTGCTCTGAGAATTCATTTTGTTCAATAAGCAATGTTTTCTGTTCATAAGGGGCACATCTAAGTATCTGCTGGTCGTAATTCTTTCTTAACATGTTGCATACATGCTTTTGATGTTGTGGGACAGAGCTGGGAGTTTCAACTTTCTTGCAGACCCTCAGAATTAATGTCAGTGGCAGAGCCAGGACTTGGTTAAACATATTTTTATAGAGTACTGTTTTTAAAGAAAGGATTTTTACTTCATTTTATTAAAATTGTATTCATTTCTCCTTCTAGAACAAACTGCTGCATAGTGTAGAATTGTGTGGTTGAACACAGAAAACAGTCGAGAATGAAATAATCTCCACAGTGGATTTACTGTGGAAAGACTTCGTGTTTGGTTATGTATTTTTTAATTCTAACTCTTGGAAGACCATCTTTTTTTAAGTGAAAGAGTAAGATTCTAAAAAAAAAAATTAACGGTCTCTGAACTGAAAACACATAGTTGAGTTTATTGGCATTGTGTCAGGCAGGTTCAGGTCAGTTCAGGTATAAGCCAATACTTGTTTGTATGGATTAAGAAAGGCAAGATAAGTAGACATAATCCGAGCAACATTGCTGTTTTAGCATCCAAAGCATGTTGAATTCGAAAGCTAATACAACCTATAAGCTCACAATGGTTATGTGGTCCTTCTTCTAATACTTTATTAAATGATTCATCACAGCTACATCTTAATTAAAGTAGGAGAGAATTTTTTTTTTCTTTCATCTCCATACAAAACTTAGAGCAGCAAGATCTTAAAAATATGTAATCTTCAAATTTTGTGTGGTAACTCAAAAGCAAGCATGCAGATTTAAGTGAGTGGAACTTAATTGTCTTTTGAATCTATTTTTTAAATATTTTAATGGTTTTATAAAGCTTTAAAATTATATTTGATAATCTCGGATTTTTTTTTTCTTCTGCAGAACACTCAGACCACGATTAAGCTCTTTCAAGAGTGTTGTCCTCATTCGACTGACAGAGTAGTGCTTATTGGTGGAAAACCTGATAGAGTTGTTGAGTGCATCAAGATTATCTTGGATCTTATCTCTGAGGTAATGTTTATTAAATTTCTTTTATTCTTTCATTGGCATTCATGGATGTTTTATACATTAATTGGATGAAAAATGGTGTCTTTCAGTTTCCAGTTTAAATTTAATACCTCCTACTTTCCCAGCAGCAAATAATGGACAGTTACAAACCTTGAGAACTGTTTCTGTTGCTTAGAATTGGGGTACACTTCATGAGCAATTTTTGGTAGTAGTGGGCCATTTATGCTTTGCATGTCGTCAGAGTGAATAATTCAAAGAGGAAGGAAAACAAGATGTATCTGCCACATCTGAGTAGTTTTACTGTCATAGTTAAGTTCACAGGAAGCACATCAACATCTGCTTTCTTGGCAACATTGTGAAATCAAGAACATGTTCCAAATGCATAAATGTGTTATTTTAATAATTAAATACACCAGTTGAAATAGAACTGTCTGATTTGAGGAATTGTTTTGTTTGTTTGTATTAGTCTCCAATTAAAGGACGGGCCCAGCCTTATGATCCCAATTTCTATGATGAAACATATGATTATGGTGGCTTCACAATGATGTTTGATGATAGAAGGGGACGGCCAGTGGGCTTTCCAATGCGTGGAAGAGGAGGTTTTGATCGAATGCCTCCTGGTCGTGGTGGACGACCCATGCCTCCCTCAAGAAGAGATTATGATGATATGAGCCCTCGCAGAGGACCTCCACCACCTCCACCAGGTCGTGGTGTTAGAGGTGGCAGCAGAGCTCGTAATCTTCCTCTTCCTCCTCCACCACCTCCTCGTGGCGGGTGAGTTGTTGGATAATAGCATTATACAAAATCTCATGTTGTATATTTGAGTCATATTCATATTTTTAGTGATTTTTCCATGCTTCCAGGTTGATAGTGATTATGCAGGATTGAGCCTGTATTAGACAAGAGTATTTTGAAATTTACTGGAATTTAATTACCTGCTGTGATGTAGTAAGTTGCCAGGACTATAGTCAGTAGTTCTGGAACTTCTCTTATTCAGAACTTGGGTAGAGTAGTTTGATACTAAGTTATATGTGAACCCTGAATGGGAAAATTCAGATAAATAAGCTAGCTTATAACACACACAACACAATTAACAAGCTGCTGTCTTTTTTGTTTTAGAGATCTGATGTCCTATGACCGAAGGGGCAGACCGGGAGACCGTTACGATGGCATGGTATGAGTTGAAAATTTGCTCTGTTGTGTTCCTAGGCCCAGATAGCATGCTGACCTCCTGTTGCTGAACTATGTCGAAGAAAGGAGAGGCGACACCAGATGGTCATCAGCAAACTCTCAGTTTAATGATAATCATACACTTGGTTAAATACAATACTTAATTAGCTCATGCATAGTGCAAAACTGTAGCTCATCATTGGTTAATGTGTTATTTGCGTCATTACATCATCTGAAGGTCTCTTCTGCATTTTTGCGGTTTTAGAGCTAACTCTCAGTCCCTAATTCTGCAACTTATTGATACAGTCTTACCGAGACTTTCCCTCCTGAAGGACACCCTGTCCTTCAAGATATCATTAGCCTCCTTTCCCATCTAGTTTTATCAGGCCAATTTGACTGTGTCCTTTCTCTTCAAGCCATTCCTGCACAAAACTCTCTACAGAACTACTTGCACTTTACACAGTTCTGGTAGTAAAACCAAAATATTTTGTCCATACAAGTGATTCTCTGGTGGATTTGAGGTGTAAATGGTACTCTTCTGTTTTCTTTATTTCTCCCTGTCATTAAAAAGATACAGTGATTTTGATTGTGTTCAGCTCTGGAGGTTTTCTTGCACTGGCATCTTCTAGATTTTTTTAATCAGCATGACAGAAATAGCAATTGGGAGATTTTTCAGATAGAGAAAGCATGTCAGAACAATGTTCTCTGGCGAGTTACACGAGCAGAGCATTCTTAACACTAAAGGTTGGCAAACACGGGCATTGATACAATAATACAGATTATGGAAGAGCATCTGAGAAGAGCTCTAATTGATGGAATGTGATGGCTCATTTGAATCAATTCTATATTTACTAGTTTCTCTGCAGAAAATCCACTCTAAATTCCAAGTGTTTTGGAGGTGGAACCACTGCTTAGTTGAATCTTATATCAGTTCTTTCTGAGGGAAGAAAGAAATCTCATAGTGTGTATAAGGTTAAAACAAAGGATACAGATAGTCTTCTGTGTTGCATTCTGAACTGCCAGGCCCCAGCAGCCACCTGCTGTTCTGAGACAACATTTCCTCTTTCCTCAATAGGAAATCCAGGAGGTTCTCCTGGCTTCAGCTGGGATAGTTACTTTCTTCTGAGTAGCTGGTCCAGTGCTGTGTTTTGAATTCAGTATGAGAATAATGTTGATAATGTGCTGATGTTTTTGGTTTTCCTATGTAGTATTTTATACCAAGTCAAGCACTTGCTCAGTGTCTCATGCCCTGACAATGAGTAGGTACACCAAAGAAGTTGGGAAGTATTATAATCAGTACAAGTGACCCAAACTGGCCAGAGAGATACTCCACACCATAGAACATCATAACCAGTATATAAACTGGGGCAGTTACCCAGGCAGGGGGTTCATAAGGGTTTGAGGATGGCGCCTGGCAGTGGTCAGCAGAGTGATGAGCAGTTGTATCATGTATCCTTGATTTTTTTTTTCTTTTTTTTTTTGGCATGGTGGTGGTGGTTGTTTAAGTTTTTGTTAGTTTACCTTGTTTTGTTTTTCAACTTCTTCTCAGTTACTAAACTGTTCTTATCTCAAGCTGTAAGTTTTACTTTTGATTCTCGTCCGAGTTCCACTGGGGGTTGGGTGGGGGTGTGTGAGCAAGCAGCTGTGTAGTGCTTAGTTGCCAGCTGCTCTTAAACCACAACAGGGGTGGATCTCTATAGTAGCAATATTCTTTTCTCCTCTGGCTTTGTTTGGCACCTTCTTTAAGATGACTGATGACACATTATTTTTTTCTTCTAAATTAATGTAGAAGATAGAAATGAAAAGGAGCTATGAAATGGGCTACCTAAGTGGGCTTCACATGAACTAGAATAAGAGTTACTGGAACTCCAAATTGCAAGAATGCCATGTGCTTATTAGAAATAATAAAAGATTTGCAGTTACAAATATTTGCAGTCACAAAAAAACCCCCTGTTTCCCATGCTACTTTACATGCTAAGAAACTGGAAGAATGGAGAAGTACACCTCCAAGATTTCTTACCTGTATTTATATGTTTTCAGAGCTTAGGTTTTGTGTTCTTCTGTTTGCAGCTTATAAAGCCTGTGCTAGAGTATATAAACTAAGCAGCCTGTCCTTCTTTGGATATTTGGTTGAGCACAGTCTTAGTTAGCTTGACTCTTGGGCAGTAGTGTGTTCTATTTTTGTTCTATTTTTATTCCAGTTCAGCCAGAATAGAAAATCCATTTTATCTTAGGCTTAGCCTGTCAGGTTGACCTTCACTTTATTGTCATGATTCTACACACAAGTGGAGTAATTTCTGCTAGTTTGGTTTCTTTCATGGAAAAAAAAAAAAAGTAATTGAATTTCTTTTTCATAATGAAGCTGCTCATAACTTTGGCTCCTTTGTGACCAAGTGTTATAGTCAGTTGAAGTGAGGACTACTTTCCAGCAAAGACAGTATTTAATTTCTAGTTTTAGTTAATTATGATTCTAGTATCCTGAATTGTGTAAACAGAACGGAAATTTTCACACTGAGTGTGACTACACAACTTCAAGTATTATGCCAAAAGCTAAAGCCCTCCTGTGCTACAGGCATCAAATAGAAACTGTTGTGTAGCTAAAAGTTTTAACAAAACCAGTATTACTGTGGTTTTGTGATGGAAAAAGCTGCTCCTAGAGAGTAGAAATGCTCTTTTCACGTGAATTCTATCCTACATAGGTGTAAAAAAAGGCAACAATTGATGAACATCTCAAAAATACTGGAAAAATTTAATGTACAAAACCAAGTTTTTTTTGCCAGTTCTTTTTTTCACTAAAGGCAGAAAGATTGAACAGTTGACAGTCTTTAAGATTGGATGCTGAACTGTGTTTTTTCCTGTATTCCAGAGATATGACAGTATTGACAGTCTTGTAAATGCTGAGTGGAGAAAAACCTACTTTGATTTTAAAAGATGGCTAAATTCCTCTTGGCCATACAGAGTTAATCACTTAAGATGATACTGGTGTGTTAGCCTGGCTTAAAGCTGTAGTATGAATATGTACTGCTGTTTATATGCTCATTTGACTTACAATTTGTTCTGAAGATTTTTCTCCAAAGTACAGACAGTTCAAATCCTGTGTACCATAAGGGCTATGGTGATCTGAAAAATCTGAGTTTTCTGGATTTTTTAACACCCTCATTCTCAGAGGCATGTTAAAATTAGTAAAGGAAGAATTTATGACAACTCTTCTGCTTATTCATGCAGATGCTGGAAGGAAGTAACAAAATTTCACTTTGCTAGGTCACTCTTAAAAACCAGAAAAACTTACTACTAAAGAATTTGACATCAGTTAGGACTGCCTGCAGGGTTTTCTATTATATGTAAAAGTTAAGCTCTTTGCATTACCTGTCATTGGTTTCTGTTCCAGTTCAGAGTTGTGAGTAGCACAAATTAGTCTGCAGTGTAAAATGTTACCCTATTTCAGAAACTCATTTTGCACAAATAAACATCACTTGCTGAAACTCTAAAATTCTGAAAGAAATGCCATATATGATATGTTTTAGAAACATAATTAATAATTTCTAATTTACGTAGGTAGTGGTAGATTGTTAGTCTTCTTACTGGCTAGATAAGGTATGTGGATAGTAGAACATAAGAAGCAGTGTCCTTCCTGCTTAACCTGCAGCTGGCATAATCACTTGCAGTTACTTGTTTCAATCTTAGTAAACCTTTTTCTAGTAGATGGCAGAAATAAAATATTGATAAAGTCTTTTTACATGTAAAAAGAAAAGAAAGAAAAAAGAAGGCTTAAGTTTTGCCTTGCCATTAGTTTCTGAGCTTCTTAATGAGAGGAAGAATCTGCTAATAACACAGAAAGAGAAGGAAAACAGGAGTTTCCCATTTAGAGTTGCCCCAAAGTAAAATTAAAAGCCAGTGAGTCTTGAAAGTGGTCTAAATCACACAATTTCAAGTATTTGTTAATAGTGTAAGGGTTTCTTCGTACCACTATGCATTCTGTTTTATTGCAACATTCTCTAAAAGTCTGTATGACCTGGATTTCCTTTCTTCCTCTTATGTTGTGTCTGGAAGATGATGCAGTGTCATGTGGATGCCTGTGATGACATGCAGCCACCAGAGTTGGTGAGTGTTTTCAGCCTGTTTTTTGAAATTGATGCTTTATTGAATGAGTTAAGTGATAAAGCAAATTTAAGAGATCTTGAGTGTAGTCCATGGCAACTTGTGTCTATTAAAATTTATAAAGCCATTTTTCTGACTTGGATTTTAGGGGCAGAATTAATGGTGTGTCCTTTGAAGGAAGGTAATGTTAATAGAAATGTGGAATTATGCAGCAGCCTGGTAAAAATAGAGGACCTTTTCTGTACCTCTTTTACCTCTTTTACAGTGTATTTTCATTTTGGTAAATGGTAGCTTGCTCCATAACTGATGCATTGTAGATGCATCAATTTATGATTTATGTTTTGTTTTACTTCCATAATGTGGAATTTTATTTTGAGCAGCAAATACTTAAAGTAGCTTCTCACTTTATTTGTGAATGAACTTGTTTACCTATCAGTCTGTTTGAAAATGTATCATGTGGTCAGATAGGTTTTGGGATGTTATCACAGAATTATAGAATGATTTTAGTTTGAAGTAACCTTAAAGATCATCTAATTCCAACCTGCCGTGGGTAGAGAACCTTGAACTAGACTGGGATGCTCAGGGTTCCATTGCACCTGGCTTTGAACATTTCCAATAATTGGGTGTCCACAGGCTTTTCTGGGCAACTTGTTCCAGTGCCTCACCACCCTCACAGTGAAGAATTTCTTTCCAATACCTAAACTAAACCAACACTCTTCCAATTTAAAGTTGTTGCCCCTTGTCCTCCTTCTGCATGCCTGTGTGAAAACTCCTCTCCAACCTTCTTGTAGGCTGCTTTCTGGAGCTGGAAGGCCACAATAAGGTCACCATGGAGCCTTGTCCACCATGTCCACTCCAGGGTGAACAATCCCAGCTCCCAGGCTCTCTTACAGAAGAGGTGCTGCATCCCTCTAATAAATCTTTGTGGTCCTCCTCCAAACTTAATCCAGTAGGTCCATGTCCTTAATGTTTGAGGGCCCCAGAGCTGGATGCAGTATTCGTGTTGGGATCTCAAGGCTTGACCTTTCGATGCAGCCCAGGGCACAGTTGCCACTCTGGGCTGCAAGTGCTCATGGCTTGGGTCATGTCTCACCTTTCACTCACCAGCACCCCCAGCTTCTTCTGGGCAGGGCTGGGCTCCATCTGTTCATCCCCCAACCTGTGTTTGTACTGGGGATTGGACCAGCTCAGGTGCAGCACCTTGCTCTTGGTCTTGTTAAATTGAATGAGGTTCCTATGGGCTCACTTTTTGAGCTTGTCCTGGTTCCTCTGGATGGCATCCAGTCCTTGAGGTCTGTCAGCAGCACGACTCAGTTTGCATACTTGCTGCAGGTGTACCTGATCTGTTTGTGTCATTGATGAAGACCCTGAGTAGCACTGGTCCCAGTGTAGGCCAGTCCCTGAGGGACGCCACATCATGTCCGTTGAAACTGAGCCGTTGACACTACCCCCTGGATGTAACTATCCCTATTCAATAAACAGTCTACCCATGGAACCCATCCCTCTCCAGTTTGGAGGGAAGGACGTGGGGACTATGTCAAAGCCTTTACAGAAGTCCAGGTACATGATACCTGTAGCCCTTCTCTTGTTTACTGATGTAGTCACTCCATTGTAGATATTACAGAGTACATCAGGTGTTGGCAGTGTGGAACATGGCAAAATGCTGCCAAATTAATACTATTGATTAATTCATGTTAAAAGTCAGTTCTTATATACACAGCAATTGCTATCAAATTCTGTTGTTTTGTCTTGTGGAGAGGCAGATGTGATCAAGGAAAGGTATTTTCATTAGAAGAAGTTAGTCCAAAAAGGTATCCTGTGGCAAATACCAGCAGCAATATGTGTGTGTATGCAGTATGCTATGTAATCAGCTTCTCAGTTTAACCTTAAGCAGAGTCGTTCTTTGCTTGTATTTTGTACTCCACTGTGAGCTCCATTACGTTGTTTTATAATATGTATTGCTTAGTAACATGATTAGGCAATACATGTTGCTTAGAGATGGATGATAAGCTCACCACTTTAATCTGAATAGCTTCCATTTTGATGTAAAAAGAAAGATGGTAAGGAATATTTTAGGGAAAGTTGTTACATTATAACTTTTATTGGCCCGTACTTGTGAGTGGGTGAACTTGACTGACTGCTGGGAGCCTACCCAGGAGCTGCTCTCATGCCCCTTCCTTAGAAGAGTGAGGGGAGAAAGTAAGACAGAAAAGTCTGTGGCTCCCAATGGAGATGGGCAGATCACTTACTAATTAACATCATAGGCAAAACAGAGTTGGCTTGAGTAGGTTTAGTCCCACTTTGAATATCGTGATGAGAAACAAAAACACCTTTACCCATCTTCCACTTCTTTACAGACTCAGCTTTCACTCCTTCATTCCTTACTCTTCTGTTTCTCTGCCATGAATGGTACAGGGGTGACAGGGAATGGGTAGGTTCCTAGTCAGTTCATCACACCTGTCACTGCTCCTTCCTCTCTGCATTCTTCCCCGCTCCAGAGTAGGGTCCCTACCATGGAATGATGCTGCTGGAGCTGCTCAAATGATCTTTTTCCAGTGGACTGCAGTTCTTGGAGAACTGTTCCAGTGTGGGTCCCCTTTGTGTGGTACAGTCCTTCAGGAACCTTCAGACTAATTTGGTGTTGGTCCTCTCACAGGACATGGTATCTGCCTGTGCGGCTTCCTTCTGGGCATTTCTACCTGCTGTCAGCATAGCATCCCTCAATGGGCTACGGTGTAGTGATCTGTTCCAGTGTGGTTCTCTCCGTGGGCTGCAGGGCAGTCTCCACTCCTGTTCCTGGAGCACTTGTTTCATCCTTGCTCACCCTTGCAGTCAGTGCACATTGGGAATTTTTTACTCTTTTCTTAAATATTATCACGGAGATGTCACCAGCTTGGCTGACAGTTTCAGCTTTAGGCAGCCTCCAGCCTCCTCTCACAGACTCCAGGAGTCTCTTCAGAAGTTGAATTTGAGATAACTGCATATATTTACTCTCTGCTTCTGTAGCAAAGTGTAAATACACAGTTTTGCACACTTAAAACACATTAGATGAAATGAGAACTTGATGTCAAATGCAGGTTTACAAATCCTAAAAATAACAGGGCAGGAGTGCTCATTGCAGTCATTTACATTCAGTATATGGTGGTTCAAATGTAACAGAAGTCATTCATGTTGTGATTGCTACAAACCCTTTACATCTTAGAAAAAACATAGAATCAAAGGTGTAGATGTAGTAAGACGATTTGCTGGGCAGACTTCTTGCCCTGGAACTGGAGATTGGAGTTTATTTTGAGTTGTATTAATGGTAGTATTAAAAAGGCTCTACTCTGATTTTGTAATTCTAATGTTTAGTACTGAGGTCACAAGTAGATGAGCATAAACAGCTGTCTGCAAGAAGCTGAGGTGGTGAGACTGCCTTGGTAAACTGGCATGGCTGAATTCTTTGTCATTTTATGTGTTATTCTTAGAGGTTTTGATAGGGCAGGATAAGAAACACAATATCTGGAGCTGGACAGGACCTACAAGAATCATCGCATCCAACTTGTGGTCCTGCACAAGATGGCCTCTGGTCCAGATGGACAGAAGTTAATGAGATCCCTCCCACCTATCCCTTTTGTTTCCGGTCTTCCATCTTTGCCTCAGGATACTCTTGATGCCATAACACTGTTGTATTTATATCAGATTGAGGGTTGTGATGTTTAATTAAATGGGCTCAAAGTTAGCAATATAATGCTTAAGATAAAAATGTGTTAATGAAACATGGCTGTTCACGTTAATGTTTTTTTTTCTCTTACAGTTTGAGGGTGGCTCTGGTTATGGTAAGTGTTCATATAGAACCTTTGCATGTAGTTCATCGTGTAGTTACTAAAGGGCTTGATGCATACACTTAAATCAGATTATTCTTATGCAGGGGGGCGTGGTTCATATGGAGATCTTGGTGGACCCATCATCACAACACAAGTAACGATTCCCAAAGATGTAAGTAAAGTTGATTTGCTTTCTCATAAAAAAAAAAGTCACAGCCATTTCTGAGACTGTTTAAGTAAATCTGAAATACTTAAAATACTTAAGTACTTCTAATACAAAACAAGTGTTTCTAAATTGCCAGCAGTGTATTGCCTGACTGTTTGGTTTCTGTCTTCAGAGACACGTTAAAGAATTCTACTTGTGGTTAATACTCAGTAGTAGATATGGTCCTTGTAACCCATATTTTGCAAATGAGAGCTGGTTTTCCCAGTTTTGTCTCAGCTGTGTTTATACAGTTCATACTGCAGGGGATATTTTTAGGCTATAAAGAAATAAGCTCCCATTGCAACACTTAAAACTGTATTTGTGGAAACTACTCAAATGCTGTTGTAATTTTCTAACTTTTTGGAAAGGCAGTTGTATCAGGAAATGAATGTTTTTACTTTCTTCACTAGTTGGCAGGATCTATTATTGGGAAGGGAGGCCAGAGAATCAAACAAATACGTCATGAGTCAGGAGCTTCGATCAAAATTGATGAACCACTAGAAGGCTCAGAAGATCGGATAATAACTATTACAGGAACACAGGACCAGATACAAAATGCACAGTATTTGCTGCAGAACAGGCAAGTAAAAGTTTAATGTTGTCCGTACTGTCAAGTTAACATGTATATTACGAAACTGCTCTCCTCTGTGAATCAATTTTTTAAGAAGGCAGGTTTTAAGTAACTATTTGAACCTAACTTCTCTAGTGGTAGTTCTGGCTTGATTCTCTTCTGCTCTCCATTCTAATTAAAATGAAGACACCCTCAAAACTAATCTTGCTGGAAGACATCTTAACCAAGCAGTCCTCTCATTTCTCTGGTGAAAACTGCTGCAAAAAAACTACTTGTAATAAATTACATAGAGCCTGTAGAAAATATAGAAGATTTCAGTGGATGTTGGCCTAGTTCTGTGTGGAAGACTAGTGATTTTGTTGTTTTTAGATAACTAAATTGACAACAAATCACAGTCTGCCATATGGCACAGACCATGCCTCTACAGGACAAGTTGAAATCGATTTGGGGCTGTTATGCAGCATTTCACACCTTGCTGATAGTACTTTGCCTTTTCTGCCAAATATTAACAGCTACAGATAGCATTTGCTGTATTAACATTATGGCTGCTATAGCAGTTTTAATATCTTAACTGGAATGTTAACTCTGCCTGAAATACACTAATATAATTGTTAGCCATTGACATTTTAAAATTGTGTATTTTTAAATGTATTAGTAATTTGTAATTTAATATGCTTTATGAATGTTGATGCAAGATGTATGGTCCATCATTCTAATCCATGCTTTTTTCTTTTTCTTTTATAGTGTGAAGCAGTATGCAGATGTTGAAGGATTCTAATGCAAGATTATTTTTTCTTTTTTATAGTGTGAAGCAGTATTCTGGAAAGTTTTTCTAAGACTAGTGAAGAACTGAAGGAGTCCTGCACCCTTTTTTTTTTTATCTGCTTCTGTTTAAAAAGCCAACATTCCTCTGCTTCATAGGTGTTCTGCATTTGAGGTGTAGTGGAATCTTTGCTGTACACCAGATGTAATGTTTTAGTTCCTTACAGATACATGGGGGGGAAGGGTGCACAAGACTAACATTGAAATTTTGAAGTGGCAGAGAGAATGGATTCTATTTTTGTTCATTGTTGGTGGTAAATTGTACCGTTTTTCTGTAATTGTTGTGAACATCCTGCTTTATGTACACTGTATCTTACTTTGAAGGGGGAGAATATAGTAGGCCCCATGTCCCTGGCATTTGTTGAGAGCAGTGTGCAGAATGTAATGCATTTTTGTAAGAAACATTTTAGGATTTCTAAATAAATTTAGTGAACCTATTCTTGGTGGTCATTTTTCTTCAGGTCTACATAAGGTCATAACTAAAATGGATACACCTAGTTTGGTTTTTTTCCCCTTATAAATTAAAGTTTCTGTTAAGCTTGCTCTTCCGTTTCCTTGATGGAGTTCTGTGGGGTTTTTTTTGACAAATTAAAGAGATCGTGTGAAAACAATGACTGCTTTGCTGTTTGGGGAGTGGGGGGAAGGTGAAAATACGCAAATGTGTAAAACTTAACATTTTTGCAAGTGTTTGGCCCTCTTTGCAATACATATATATATTGGTGACAGTATATAAATAAAATACTTTAAAATTTCGTGATGTCACTGAATAAACAGTTGTAAAGTACACCTGGTTTTAGACAGCTTGCTTAATGCAGAGTTGCTCTGCCATTACTGAATAAATTATACCTGTTTCCTGAGCTTTTGTTTGTATGAGGTAGGAATTGCGAATTGGCAAGATGAAATACAACTATGTAACTTGTTTTCCATTGTATGCAAAACTTCAACTTGTTTCCCAGATGTGTGTTGAGTTCCGTAAGAATTATTTGTGAGAAATTAAAAAAAATATAACGCCTCTGGATATCTCCTGTAATACCTTGACATTTGTATTTATAGTTTATTAATTTCACTTCCTGAATAAAAACAGATTAAAAAGTGTAAAGTGTGTGGCACCATATGATGGGTCCAGACTAAGTGAAGATTCTTTTATTGTCTTTGGTTGGTTGTTGTGCCTCCTTCTCCCCCCCAGTTTGTGGCGCGTGAACATGTTCTTTTTAATGCAGCTGCTCTTTAAAATGGCATGGTAAAGGCGAGGAGCCTGAAATCTTATGCATAAGGCTGCTCCCTTGGCAGAGCTATAGTGAATTCTGTAGAGAGAAATCCCATTGCTCTCTTCAGTCAGTAGGAAGTCAGCTGGCTAGGTACACACAGCTTGGTGCCTAAATTCTAGAGAATTTCTAGTCTGCAATCGAGGCTAAGGTTTTGGGCAAAATGCAAGTTAACTGAAACAGGCTGAATTTCTCTGTGTGCTTCCAGCTTGTGTATGTGTGTAAAAGGGGTTTTGGGCCGTCTTTCATTTGGTTCTTTCCTGTTTTGATCGGGGAAAAGAGCTCAACAACTCAATACCCACAGTTTTGATCCTTCCTCTGTCAAGTTTTTTGTTTTGTTTTTATCCCTCTCTTTTCCAATGATGGGAATCTTCTGGAAAACTTCGCTATCATGAAGCTGAGTCTGCCCACTGCTGTAGCCTGGCAGGATTTGAGAGGGCGACTCAACATGAACGTGCCGGCCCAAGCGCTCCGGGGCCCTGGGTCCGTGCTCGCCCCCGCCCCGAGCCCCGCCCGCGCCTGCGCGCAGAGGCAGCACCGCGGGGCGGGGAGCGAGGCGGGCGGCCGGAGCCGCTCCCCGTGCGCGCCCCGCGGGAATCGCGGCGGAGAGGCTGGCCTCGGCAGCGTGCGTGTTTCCTGCCAAGCATGGAGGTGTTCCCGTCTCCCCTGGAGTCTGCCAAGTTCATAGCCGAGCTCAGCAAAGATGTCTCCGTGGACGAGGAGGGAGCGCGGCGGGTGGCGGAGAGCCTGTTCGACAAAGCCTCGGCGGCGGAGTTCGGGTTGGCGGGGTGGAAAAGCCTACACGAGCTGAACCCCCGGGCTGCCGACAAGGAGGCTGTAGACTGGGTGTTCCTAGTGGATACCCTCAACTTCTCCTTCTGGTCCGAGCAGGAGGAGCGCAAGTACCTTGTGAAGTACAAGGATAAAACCTACAGCGGCTACTGGTCGCTGTGCGCCGCCATCAACAGGGCCCTGGACGACGGTCAGTGAGCGCCGGGGAAGCGGGACCGGGCCGGGGCTGCGGGCGAGGGGCGTCGGGAGCCGAGCGTCGTGTATTACATGAAAGCGGCGCCTCGGATCTGGGACACGCTCTTGGAAACTGCTGCTCGCTGTGTCAGTAGCTCTGTATGTGCAGGCGTCCCGTTGAGCTTGGGGAGGGGAACTGGAAGTGCTTTCAAAATACTCTTGTACTGAAACTACCTAACTCGTGGCTGTATCTGGGTTATCTCTTCCTTTCAAAAGACTTTAAGGATTGCCAGTAGTCAGCTGTGCATGACTTGGGTTATTTCACATGTATTCTTAAGTTACATATTTCCGTGGCAAATGAAAAACTGAGGCATAAAGCAAGAATCCTCTAGACTAATCAAATAGCAGTGTCTAAAGTAAATCTGAAAACCCATATGCCCCTCAAACCAGTATTTTAAAACCAGTATTTTAAACTTTTGGATTTAAACCCAGTACTTTAGCACTCACTCTTTTTGCTGTTCTCACAAAAAACCCAACTGTTAGTAGGTATAGATGAAAGTTTTAATTAATTTTCTGCATAGTTATTTAGTAAATTAAGGGTATTAGCATTAAGATACTTTTTGTAAATCCACAGCATGATTAGGATCCATGGGAAAACAGGCCTATTCTGACTAAACTAGTTAAGTGCTGACTGTATTTGCCAGTGTGCTATGTAAACATCACACTTAAAATACAAAAACCAAGCAGCTGGGAAGAATTACGTACAAAACGTAACAACAGTTCTATGGTTGTATGTTGGAAGTTTGCTGTTGAAGAAAACATGGTATGCACTCGTAAATTTTGTTCTGAGCAGCTCTGTGGAGGCAGTTATTGCTGAAAGCAAAGGTGGGTTTAAGAGTTGATGGACTTCTTAGATCTTCCTATAGAAGTGCTTTCCTTTAGCAGACCACTGCACTAGGTCTATATGTTATGTTATATGATAGCCTAAATAGCTTGTTTTCACTTTTCTGAAGGAATACCTATCACCAGTGCGTCCTATTTTGCTACCATGACGCTTGACCAAGTTAGGCACGTATTTCGCTCTGACACAGAAGTGCCTTTGCCTTTGATTGAAGAAAGACACCGGGTGCTGAACGAAAGTGGAATAGTTCTGTTAGAGAAATTTGGAGGGTCTTTCCTCACCTGTGTTAAAATGAGTGAGAAGAGTGCTCAGAAACTGCTACATCTCATACTGGAAAATTTTCCTTCTTACAGAGATGAAGCTGTATTTGAGGTAAGCTAATTCTAAAACTCTGGAAAAAAATCCTACTATTTAGTAACAGTAAAAGACACTTGATAGTCTACTAGTCAGGACAAGAGTCACTTTCTTTTTCCCACCAGAGGCATACCTTTTTTCTCATGTGCTGTCTCTTTATCAATTTACTGTAATTTATTTTGGTATACTCTGAGTTCCCAGTTAGATCACACCTCCTTTGTACTCCTTAAAAATGCATAGTATTTGAGATAATCCTGCCTGAAAAATAGGAATCCTTTTTCCTTTTTTTTTTTTTTTTTTTCCTCACTTCGCTTGAATTGCTGACAACCCTCCTCCCACCATCTTCTTTTTCTTTTACCTTAAGGTTCTCTGCAGCTAATGAAGGAAGTGAAACTCTGGTAGAATTAATGCACAGCTACTGGGACTCCACCCTCTAACGGCTGTTGATTCAACAGACATTACTCAAATCACTACAGATTAGAAGTAACCCATTTTTTTACAAATGTTGACAGTATACCTATATGTTTACTGAAAGAAACTGATGGGAACTGATTAAGTGATTAAGCAGGGATCATCTGATATTTTTTGTCTCCCAGTTTTCACCTATACTGGCATGGTTTTAATTTAGCACCTATGACTTATGTAGCAGCTCGTGTGCTCAGTTGCATGTGAAGTAGTACTCAGCTGTTACATCATGAAATCTAGAAGACTTTGTTAGTGACAGTACTGCCTATGCCACTGGTCTGTGCAGTCTTTTCAGCTTCTTGGAATACCAGTCACTGAAGCTTTGAACCTATTGCATTTATTGCCCTTCAGTAGGAGGTGTCATTTTATATTCCTTCGTCTCCTACTGTGAAGCAAAATATATTTACAAAAAAAAAGTAGAGGTTCTTTTGGATGAATCTTTGAAGCTACTGGTTTCATTTATTTGGGTTTATTTGAGTTTTTTTTAACATAAAAAGTAATTTTTGACAATTTTTATGATCCAAAAGGGAATGTTTTCTAAGTAAAGTGATATTTTCTTATCTTTATAGTGACTGTATTCATTGATGTTATATCTTTCATGAGATGATGATGAGTGCTTTATAAAGCAAGCCTCCTTAAAAGCAGCAGCAGACTACAGAGTGAAAAGCTGTTCCAAAAATGATCCCAGACTGTAAGCACTGACTTAGTAATAAAGCCTGTTGCATGAATATGGAAGCTTTTTTTCTGCTTTCACTTAGCAAGATGTGTATTTTGAAGGTGGTGACATGGGTCACATTATTTTTATGGTAGCAGGTTGAGCTCTCACAAGTAAGACTTCTGAAGGGTTAGGAGGGAACTGGAAAGATGGTGAAATATCCAACAGCAAACCAGTGCTTTTCAGTAACTCTCCAAAGGAAAAGCATATATAAATTAAGTCCTCCATTAGGATCATACTATCGCAGACTGCTACAGCTGGCCTTTAAGGGAAGCTTCTAAAATTAGCTCAGTTATTTGACTGTATGTTTTTCAAATACATATAGAAAATACTTTTAATATTTACACTTGTAATCCCAGAAATTGCCAGTGTTAGTTTTTCTGAAAAAGAAAATGCAAACCAAGACCAATATCTCCAAAACATTTTTTCTCCTTGGTGGATAATACATATTTAGAAGCTGTGCTGTATTTGATTCCCAACAGCAGTTTAGTTTTAGACTATATTGTACTCTTATATCAGGGTTTTTGTGTTCTGACAGAGACTTAGTGGAGTCCTTTCTGATCTTCCCCTATATTTCATGTATTCATCTTTTACTTACCATCCATCACATGAGACTGAGGTTGTAAAATTCTCATGATCCTATTCTTTGCTTTTTCTTTTAATGGCTGTGCTATCGCATTTTGCTCTTTGCCAAGACTCCTCCTTTCTTTTAATGTCAGTAGGTTATAATTAGATATATTCCTTAATACTAGCACATTGCACTGCAGAGAAGATGCAAATGCTGCTGTATGTGGTGCTATTTCCTGGAAAGGCAAAGTGTTGCAGAAAAAAGTTAAAAGAGATATAGTCGTATTGCCATGTTGAAAAAAGTTCCATTTTTGATAAATTGTACTATCTTTACTGTCTTTCACAGACGGAATCAGAGACTAGGTAAGAGTTCAAGGAGCCATACCATAAATGGGTCCAACCTCCCTGCTCAAGCAGGATCATCCCAGAGCACATGGCATAGGATTGTGTCCAGACAGTTCTTGAGTATATCCCATGAGGGAGGCTCCACAATCTCTCTAAACAATCTGTGCCAGTGCAGTCACTTGCACAGTAAAGAAGTTCCTAAGTTTTTCCAATTTGACATATATATCATCCACCTAGTGCTTTTCATGCTTTCTGATAAATAGTGGGAAAATTTACTTGAAATGCTTCATAGTCTTTTTCATATTGACATTTTTGTATAAACTTAATATGTTCTGTACAACATAAAAGTTAACAATTGAAACAATGAAATTACAAATTTATCTGCTCAGTGATGAGTCCCAGACAATATTTTTTTCCTAATTAAGCTACAGCATGAAATGAAAAGTTCTGTTCTAATTCTGCCTTCCTCTACTCTTGTGAAATGGTGTGGTGCTAGAGACAAATCAGTACTTTACTACTGGAAAATTCCTAATGCTGTGAAAGAATGACACCCTTGCTTTGGGACAGTAGGAGCTATGATAAAATTTGGTCTGTTAATCATTTACTTGTTACCACTTCTCGTATGATGTTTAAAGTGGTGTTTTGTTATTTAAAGTACAAAATCATGTGTGTTCTCTATAAGTAAGTTTGTGCATCTATGTCAAGTATAGAATGAGGCACAGGGAAGGCAGGAGTTTTGAGGATGTTTTGGAAGTTGTTCTTTGAAATGTAGTTGAACTTCCTGGTGTTTTTGGAGAATATCATTCAAGGACAAAAAATGTGATTTGCTGTCAGGAATAGTTACAGCATCTTGGCAGTAAATAAAGAGGAGCATTCATTAAAGTTTTCACCAGAATTCTATTTCTTTAACAGTAAATGGATTAACAGTACAGATAAATGGATTAACAAAATGTTTTAATTGCCTGGTACATGCCTATTATGCTTCTCTTGTCAAATTAAAAGGTTGGATGTACTGTAGAGTTTCTGAAAATTAAAGTTGCTGGACGTTCAACTACAGTGTTTGCCAAGTGGCAGTAAACAACTATGAACATGTTCTGAGATCCAGGCACATTCTAAACAATTTTTATTTGCTGCAGTCACTTTCATTATGTTACTTTTTTATTTCAGTTTATTTATGGGCATTCCACATAATCCATGTTTGTAGATTGATATTGTTTAGATTTTAAAATATTTAAGAGTGTTGCAGTTTTATTCTGTTTTAGTTAAGTAATGTTTGCTTAACAATATGATGTGCTTAATGTGTTATTTGCTATATTTATTGATCAGGCACTTAAACAATCCAAAATTTTCTTTCTTCAGAAAAAGAAGGTGTCTTTCTACAAACGGGCGCAAATACTTGTGGCTGACACATGGAGTGTTTTAGAAGGCAAAGGAGATGGCTCTTTTGATGATATTTCCAGTCTGACGATATTTGCTGACTACAGAATTCCACAAGTTCTTGTTCACTTAAAAGCAATGAAGTATTCTGAAAAATTAATGAAGAAACTACGTGAAGGTTTGTTCTGTCCTTGCTAATATCAAGTAATCTTACTGCCCGATATTGCAGACTAAGGCTAGTTCTAAAATGTAATAGGTTATCCATGTAATGGTTATGTGTCAGATTTTTTCCTCCATGGATATCTTAGGTACTGATGAGGTAACAGAAAGGAACTTTTTCTCTAACTATGATCTTGAGTGAGATCTCAAGGTTACTTTTTTATAAAGACCTAACTGTTTTGTGTATTAAACATCGATAAGGGAGGGATTAAAGAGACTCAAAGATAATTTGAGTTTCTGAATGAGTTTCTGAAAAGCTGCTGTTGGAAAACCACTTTTCAGAATGAGAATAGTTACAATTTTTTAAGTTTACATAAAAGAAACAATGATTTTGTCATTAATTCAAATTTGTAAAAGCATGGGAATTCCTCTGAACTGCTAGTTAATAAGCCAAGTAATATTATAAGCATCCATTAAAAAAAATATTGCTTTAAATGAAGTTAATTGTACATTATTAGGATCTCATTTTTTAAGTATGGTCTCATCTTCCCAATACTTACCAACCCTGAATTTTAGTGAATAAAAATAAGCCAATCTCTTTTGCACTGTAAAGTGATTGTTTTTAAATGTAGAACTGCTATTATGCAATTTCAGAAATACTCAGGAATATAAACATATTAGTGCAGTCGCCTATGAACTTTAAAAGAATGGCTGTACATGTATTTATGTCTTTATGTAATCTATATAACTAAATAGACCTCATAGATATTTTGTCCTTCCATGAATCCTAATGAGATCATTGCCATTTAAATAATTCCACTGTTTCTCTCTACATGCAATTCTTTTGGGGGGTTGTTTGTTTTTAATTTTAAAATCTTAGACTTCAGTCATCCTGGTAGAAAATATACTATGAAGTATAATAATTATATACTAAAAAGTATACTGTAATAAAAGACTATCTTTTTTATCTCTGAAAGCAAAGAAATGATCATATGATTTGCAGTACACCCTGCTCCTAAAGCAGTTCCTTAGAATACAGGATGTCGCTTGAATTGAATGCGAGGGAAGCTTCTAAGTGCAGTATGGTAAAATTAAAGTAACAGTTAGAAAATGTATAGCAACATTGTTAACAGTTGCTGGCTAAGTCATGAGAACTAGAATCCTAGAACAGAATAAATGTGAAGGGGAAAAAAAATCACAAATTTAGTCAGTCCTTGGCCTTCTGTCTGTTCCATGTAAATGCATTGCTGTTTCTTGTGTCTGCAGGAACACTTTTCCAGTCTGGAGACAAAGAAGAGGTAGAGATCCGTGGCTGTTCTATTTGGTGTTGTGCATTGATTTGTAAGCACCTTCAGGAGCTCTATCAGAAGAAGGGTCAGGACATGCATGAAAAGATCAATGCCGTTTTACTCGATTATTATCTTTGGGATTATGCCAGGGATCACAGGGCAGAGATGAAAGATATCCCATTCCACCGAGTACGGTGTATATATTACTAAGTGCAATCTGGTAGCTCTTGTATTGCTGCCTTATCTTTTGAACTGAGGTTTTGCTTTTCATAGGGTGATTTGTTATGCAGTAATTTGGAACGGTTAAATCAAATGCTTGCTTTCTAGTGATGTAGTAACAACGTGCCTTTTGTTCCCGCATTGTTTTATTACCTTGTTATTACCTTTCTTTTAATTTTTTTCTTGCCCTGACTGGAATTAACAGTGTAAACTTTGCAGGCAACCCATGTTAAGGTAGGGTTTATTACTCCTGCTTTGACCTTTGTATTGGTGTACCTGTGCGCTACCTGTGCGCACAGCCAGATATGTGTGCAGATCCTGTGGTGTACCTTGCTCCTCAGCCTCTCCCTGTTCCTGCTTGTCCCCTCTTATACCTGCACAGAGGTGGCAGGTGCTTGGCAGATGCTTTACTGCTCAGAGATGGAAGTGTAACCCGTCCAATTGTCCAATAAACAGTGCGGTGACAGATGTGCCATGGGGGTGTATCTGTGTTTTTACTGCTAGGGGTGAGATGGAGGGTCTCAGTCCATGCAGGGAGGGAGGTAGGAAGGGAGGGGAGGAATCACAGAATCCCTTAGGTTGAAAAAGATCTCTGGGATCATCAAGTGTGACCTGTGACCAAACACAACTTTGTCCATGGCACTGAGTGCTACGTCCAGTCTTTCCTTAAACACCTCCAGGGACTGTGATTCCATCACCTGACAAGGCCGCCTGTTCCAATATTTAATCACCCTTTTTGTGAAGAAATTTTTCCTGATGTCCAACCTTAACCTTCCCTATCACAACCTGGAAGCTATTTCCTTTTGTACTGGCACCTGTTGCCTGTGAGGAGAGGCCGAACGCCATCTTGCTACCTCTTCCTTTCAGGCGGTTGTAGAGAGCAGTAAGGTCCCCCTTAGCGTCCTCCAGGCTAAACACCCCCAGCTCCCTCAGCCGCTCCTAACAGCACTTTTGCTCCAGACCCTTCCTCAGCTCCGTTGCTCTTCTGTGGACACGCTCCAGCGCCTCACCGTCCTTCCCGGACGGAGCGGCCGAGACCCGGGCAGGGCGGGAAGAAGGGCCGGGAGCCCGCCAGCCGCGCCCCGCCCGCGCTCGTCCCGCCGCTGGAGGCGCTGTGCGCGCGGCGGGCCATGGCGGCCGTTGCCTAGCGAGGGGCCGCGAACAGCGCGGGCCGCCCGCCGCCGCC